>NC_069500.1:279975553-280303886 GCF_027579735.1 Bombina bombina | reverse complement strand
TGTTTTTTTTTTTAAATGTACACTACTGTTACACCAGATATGAGTGGTGGCACTGGGGAAGTGGGCACAGTATACGCTGTGAGCCTGAGCTGGCAGGCAGGCTGCAATTAGATTACACAGGGGAAAAAAAAAAAGCAGACTGATGTTCTAGCCCTAAAAAGGGCTTTTTGGGGTGCTGTCCTTACAGCAGAGATCAGATGAGTCCTTCAGGACTGTAGTGGACACTGAATACACTAGCCTAGCTATCGATTTCCCTATTAAATCAGCAGCAGCTACACTGGCCCTCCTCTCACTAAGAATGCAGGCTCCAAATGAATCTAAAATGGATGCTGTCCAGGAGGTGGGAGGGTCTGGGAGGGAGTGTCTGCTGCTGATTGGCTGGAATGTGTCTTGTGACTGTGAGCTACAGGGTCAAAGTTTACTCAATGATGACGAATAGGGGGCGAATCGAACATCGCATATGTTCGCCGGCCGCTGCGAACGCGAACATGCTATGTTCGCTGTGAACTATTCGCGGCAGAATTGTTCGCGACATCACTAATAAAAATATGAAGATTAGGCACAATTCCTGTATCTGAGATTTAGTTTCCCATGTCATACAGAGACTTAAAATGACAGCTTGCCTGGGAGCTGCGTATGGATAACTCCGCAGGGGACAATTTACACCTATATGATACACACCTTTTGAGAATGTTTGTATATTCCACTATTCTTACAGTCGGACCGTCTGTTCCTTACAGGGGGCCTGTAAGTTTATTACCCATCTTGGATAGGAAACCCATATTTGGGAATATACATCTGAGGGCTCCATAATGCTAATATTTACTTTGAAGTGGCCCATCGGTCTTATCTATACAAAGGTCTAAATCCTTTGTTCTCTCCTGTGTAACCAATAAGAAGGGGGTGTGTCTGTTTTGGTTATAGCCCACACAACTCATGTCAAGGGAGATCTTAGTTGACATCAAATATCAAAATTTATTTGATACATATGTAGTTTAATTAATGTTATTCACAGGTAACCTGACAAGTGGCATAAGGACCTTGCTATTTTTGCTCCAAAAATCCCCCCGAATGCAACCACGTATTCAACTGGCCTTACTGGCTGCACTGCTGCATTGTGTACCAAATTTTAAATAATCTGAAATAATAATTCCCAAGTCCTGTTCCTCTTAAGTTACAGCCAGTAATGCACCATTGAGACTATAATTAGCCTTTGGGTTTTTGGATCCTATATGCATCATTTTGCTCATAGTAACATTATATTTCAGATACCATTTATTTGCCGAGTCCTCAAGTTTTTTAATATCACTATTCATTTGCTAAACCCCTCATGGAACATCAATTCTTTCTGTATCATCAGCAAACAAGCATACCTTCCTCTGAAGCCAACTTCCAATATCACTTATGAACATGTAAAACAAAACAGGCCCAATAACTGACCTTCGGGTAACACCACAAGTAACTGACCTCTCATTTGAATGTGCTCTATTAATTGAAACCCTCTGCCTTCTTTCATTAAGCCAGCATTCTACCTACTTAACAATCTTAGCCTCTACTCCAAGGCAATACATTTTGTGAATGATTTTGTTGTGTGAGAAATTGTCAAATGCTTTGATAAAGTCTAGATATGAAACATCTATGGCTCCTCCCTGATCTATTGATTAAGTTACATAGTCAAATCAATCAATTAGATTAGTTTGACATAATCTTAAAGCAGTGAAACCATGCTATCCTTTGTCTTTTACATTATTTGTCTGAAGGTAAGACACAAGTCTTTCCTTTAAAAGTTTTTCCATTATTTTTCCTGCAATCAAGGTCAAACTGACTGGCCTATAGTTAGCAGAATCTTCTCTACTACAGTTTTTATGAAGAGGGACTACATTGGCAATGTTCCAGTCTTTTCAAACAACTCCTGTTAACAGTGACTGATTAAATAAATCAGCTAATGGAATAGCTATCATGGATTAAAGTATAACCCTTACCTGGACCCACAGACCTATTTACTTTTATTTTTGATAAAGCCCTTGAAACCTTTTCCTCTCTAAAAGAAAAGTAATACTCACATTATCATTTAAAGTAACATCCCTTAATAGAATATCACTATCTGTATCATCTATTGTAAAGACTGAACACAAGTAATCATTTAGACAGTTTGCTATGTGTTTATCTCCTTCCACTACTCTATCATTAGTCTTGAGTCTTACTATCCCTCCTTTAGTTTTCCGCTTTTCACTGATATAGCTAAAAAAGGTTTTGAAACCATTTTTTTTTACAAATTGTGCTATTTTCTCTTCTGCATCAGCTTTTCTGATTAACTGCTTTGCCATCTTTTGTGAGTTTGAATTTTTTCATAGACTTTCTTTTTTGTCTTAACTGCATTTGCTACTTCTCTTGAAACCCATATTGGTTTTCTTTTTCTTTTACTTCTTCAAACAAGCCTAATACACACCTAGATTACAAGCTTTGCATTGCCCTAAGTTAAACAGCTCTTTTACCTGTAAAAAAACACAAAGACCCCCCAAACAGTAAAACCCACCACCCAACCAACCCCCCAAAATAAAAAACCTAACAAAAACCTAAGCTACCCATTGCCCTGAAAAGGGCATTTGTATGGGCATTGCCCTTAAAAGGGCATTTAGCTCTTTTGCATTGCCCCCCAACAGTAAAACCCACCCAAAAAAGATTAAAAAATCCTAACACTAACCCCTGAAGATCCACTTACAGCTCCTAAAGTCTGGACATCCAGGCAGCGAGAGCTCTTCATCTCGGCTCCATCTTCATCCAGACGGCTCCATCTTCATCCATCACGGGACCGGCATCTTCTTCATCCCTGCGGGGGAGGAGCGGCGATGCGCAGAGGCGGAGGTTCAGGTGAAGGTCCAAGGCAGAGGTCCAGGTCAAGATCCAAGGTGGAGGTCCAGGCGGAGGTCCATCAATCTGACGTGGAGGTCCTTTTCACGCGATCGTCCGCTGTACACTGATGATTAAAATGTAAGGTAACCATTTTCAACTGTGGGTACCATTGCATTCCTGTGAGTAGGTGTTTGCGGCTGCACAGCTCTCGGCGCTCACTACCAAAGTCCGTCCAGGGTGTATGACGTCACCCGCCGTAGTGGTTGCAAGTGCCTCCGTTGAGGGTCAGTGATCTAGGTAAGGTGCAAGGCTCAAGTGTGCGGGAACCACCGCACAAGATAATGCAAAAAGAATGAGGGAGCCGCACTAAGTTCCAATTACAAATTAAGCAAATTTATTGCATATAGACAAGTTAAACAAACACAGCAAGAAAGGTGTCTGACACGTTTCCTGCCCTCTAGTGGCGCTTCATCAGAGACATAATGAACATGTACACAGCCTATCCTTATATAGGCACAAATTGCCCACACATTTGCCCACACTTTACTCAATTTTAAAAATTATTAAACAGGTACAGTGAAAACAACAAATATATTATAAAAACCAAACCTAGTACATTTCATTTACAGTGCTGCCCCAAAACACATCATTCTAACTTGGCTTCTTAGCCATTATGAGCAGTAATATTCAAAGAGTGTATGGTAAAAAGAAAATGACAAAATGCACTCATACATTGAAGAAAAAAGAAAGTAAATTAGGTGTTAAACAAGGTGATGTCTTATTCTCCACAGAATACACAAATCAATTTCCACAAATAGTCAGGATACTCAAAAACAACTTGGCTACTGTAGGGTTACTTCTTTTGTTTCTTAGCTCTGCTCTGGCTGATAAGGGTGCAGCACACGTTTTCTTCAGGGCCCTGGAGTGACCACTGAAATCACACACACATGCAACTGAGTGTTTTCACAAGAGTCCCCTTTATTGAAGAACACACAAAGAATTTATAGTGATGTATACGTCATACATGAGGTCACAGGAAATATATAAAAAATGTAGTTAACTTCACATCTGCATAAGGGGCCCACAGGAAATAAGAATGTTGTTATAGCACATAACAGAATATGCCCATATAACCATTTGTAGAGAGGATCATATATTAGAACCATATGTTACAACTTATACAAAAGAAACTTGTGGAATGTTACTATGGGATACTGTGTGCTACATTATAAACATTTGATACAAGATTTAAGGCTACCCTCAATATGCTTAATATGTAAGATTCAAATTACCCATATAACATAATATATATAATATATATATACACATATATATATATATATATATACACACACATATATACATACACACATATATACATACACACATATATACCCATCATTCCCCTCTTTGATCACATCGTGATCACATAACCTGTAATGTTCCTACAATATAAACTATCTGAGTCTACCTCTAATTAAAGTTTGCAGTTGAACTTTTTCTGCATCTTGTATCATACCTGATATTTTCTTTCGTAAAGTACAAGACATGTAACAGTTAAACAATGTTAATAATAGTAAACAAATAGGTGTAAAGTGTTCAGCATCTTCAGGTGAGTAATAACATGCTGTTATTAATACTATTGGGATATACACAAAGATCAATATCCCCATTAGGAAAAGGAAGATCTTGCAGGAATGTCTTGGATCCATGATTGAGATCGTCATCCTGGTCTTTGTGAGGAGTGATCGATACCTTATCACCCACTTCTCCTTTGTGAGGGGTGACCGATAGCTTGTCACCCGCTTCTCCTCTCTTTGGACAGAGTTTCACTCGTGAAGCGTGTATCCAGATGTCCTTGTCGTCAGTCAGTACAGCAGTCCTGGTTATAGCGACCTCCTTTCTTTGCTTTATTCAGCTGGCGAATGCAGACCAGATCTCCAGGCTTGAAAGGATGGGTTGGTTCCTGTGAGGGAAGAGGTAAACGGGAAGACACATCACCATAGATGCCATTCAATTTATCAATCAATTGTTTTACATATTGTTCCTTAATACAATCTAAATCACCATTTTTAATGATAAGTGGGCCTTTTACCCATGAAGTCGGGAATGGTCTACCCATTAGGACCTCAAATGGAGACAGCCTGGTTGTCCTATTTGGGGTCATTCTGATTTCTGCTAAAATCATAGGTAAATAGTTTTGCCATTTATCCCATGTACCTGCTGTTGCCTTTAAAAGTTTTTCCTTGATATTGCGATTCATTCTTTCTACAATCCCTGAGCTTTGAGGATGGTAGGGAATGTGAAAGTTCCAATTAATCTGTAACCATTCTACTAACTCATGTGTGATTTTACTAATGAATGCTGGACCGTTATCAGAATTAATCTGAAGCGGACAACCAAATCTGGGAATTATTTCAGTGGCTAAAATTTTAGCGACTGTTTTTGCATCTTCCCTCTGGGTAACAAAAGCTTCTGGCCACTTAGAAAATTGGTCAACTATTACAAGCAGATATAATTGTTTAGTGTCAGTTTTTGGAATATGTGTAAAATCAATTTGTAGATCTGTGAATGGGGCTGTAGGTGGGGGTAAGTGGTCATGCTGGGCTTTATTGAGGATGGTTGCATTGGTCTGTAAGCAATATACACATCTATTAATATATGCCTTGAAATGATCACCTATACCTCTAATGTAGAAAGATTGCTTCAACAAGTTAGTTGTTGGTTTTATACCTAGGTGTCCAACACCATGGGCTTGTGCTATAAAGAGTGGTGCACTGCTTTCCGGTATGCCCACCTTCCCCTCTTTAGAAAACAATCCATTCTCATCTAAAGTTAACCCATTAGTAGTCCAGAAAGATATGTCACTAGGAGTGGCATGTCCCTGGAGTTCAAGAAGCATATGGTCTGTAGGACATGAAGGTGGGGCTAAAACAGCATACATACGGATGGTGGATCCGGGTGTATGAGAAACATAAGCAGCCTCTTTAGCAATTTTATCTGCAAGCGCATTACCCAAGGAAATAGGGTCAGACTTGTATGTATGTGCACGGCAATGTATGATCACTATGTCCTTTGGGAGTTGTATGGCCTCTAAAAGGTCATTAATCAGGTCTGTATGAGAGATGGTCTTGCCATCTGCTGAAACAAAACCACGTTGTTTCCATATCATACCAAAATCGTGCACAACCCCAAAAGCATAGCGAGAGTCAGTGTAAATGTTAACAGATTTATTTTCAAACAATTTATATGTTTTTGTAAGTGCTATTAATTCTGCAGCTTGTGCAGAAGGATAAAGAATGGGGCCTGCATCTAGAACAATGTCTGGTAGTTGCACAATGGCATAGCCTGTCTTATAAATACCATCACTAGGTCAGGAACAAGAACCATCAACAAACACATTATCAGCATGGTCAAAAGGTTTATCCATTAAGTCAGGTCTTGGTGTGGTAATGTGGTGTATTACCTCTATACAATCCTGGTCTGTTGGAAAGTCTGGTGATTCTGTAAGTAAGGCATTAAGTATTTGAGTTGGCTCTGAGGATACACTACTATATTTAATAGTCAGATTTGTATTATTCAGTAATATACATTCATAACCAGAAAGTCTTTGAGAAGTCATGTGTTGGGTAGTGACATTTTTACAAGATGTAAAACTTGGTGACTAGTGTGTAGTACTATTGGATGGCCTAATGTGATTGTTTCAACCATCTCTACAGCCATGGCGCAAGCCGCCAATGCTCGGAGACACGCCGGCATCCCTTGTACTGGTATTGGAACTACTATTTCATTAATTGCCCTTAGGTCTTGTACTAACCTATATTCATTGTCTTTCTTTGGGATCGGATTTATGGGGGTATTATAGGGAGAAACTACTCTATCATGGGTCTTATCCCTTCTTTCTTCTCTCTAGACAATGGATATTGTTTAATAAGCACTGGAGTAGTATTAGGTTTTAATCTGGCTTTATATGGGGTACACTGAACTAAACCAACGTCAAGTTTTGAAGATGCCCATACAGAGGATGGGACATCTGTCAATATGTCATTAAAAAAACACAGGTTAGTGGACCCTAGACTCACGTCTAACCCACCCTGTCTAGTGACAGCTACTTTCACTCCAAGGGGACCCATAAGATCACGACCCAAAAGGTTAAGGGGACACTCAGTTATAATACGAAATGGGTGCAAAAGTTGTTGGCCAGTACAGGGTACCCTAACTTCAAGTGGCGGTGTGATGCGAGTCTGAGTCAGCACTCCATTAATCCCTAAAGAAGGTTCAGATTTTTCAGTAGTGCCATCATACATATCTGAGCATAAGGCAGAGCATGTAGCTCCTGTGTCTACTAGAAAAGGTAGGGGTTCTCCCTCTACTTCTAGGACTAAGTACGGTTGCTCATGATAACTTGTTGACACCACTGGAAAAATTGGAGTGCTACCTTCTAGGCACCCCTATGGCCATTGTATGTTGTGTTTGGGTGCCTCCATGGGTGCAGGGGCTATGTAAGGCTGTCTGTTATACTGTCGGGGATTGTAAGGGGGGCCAGAATTATTAGGGGGTTTTGGGCATTCATTTTTCCAATGTCCCTGTTCCCCACAGTTAAAACAATGTGTTCTGTTTGAAGTATAATTGCCTCTAGCTCTTCCTCTAGCTCTCCCTCTACCTCTCACATACATTCTATTACTCCCTGTATTATCCCTTTCCCTGGCCTGGAATGGAACACAATGTTGTAAACTCTGCTTTTGATAAAAAGCAGCGTTTTTTCCTTCTAATTTCCTGAGGTCAAAACAACCTGCCTCTTCTTTTTCATGAATTCTTTTCAAGAATTCTGCTGGAGTCAACTCCGGCCAATCAGAGACAAGTTGTTTCACCAACAAAGAAAGCTAAGGTTGCATATTACTAATGCAAGTCTGGACCTTCAGAGAGCCCATTGCATCTCCTGATTCCATTCCAGCCTCTTCCTTCCAGCATTTATAAAAACGCTTAACAAATTCTACTACTGTTTCCTTTGTATTCTGTTTGCACGCTAGTGCAATTGACATACTTTGTTTATCCTTCCATATTCTATGCATTTCTATACTTAATTCTGTCCACATTTCATCAAGTCCCTCACGTGTGTTTAGGGCATAGTTAATTGTTGGATCTCGACTCAATTTATTAATACTCTTTACATTACCCCACTCCCAACCTGATTCAGGGTCATAGTCTAGAAGTGCATCAATGATAATTCTTATGTCTGTCTGTGTCATGTTTTGTCCTTGTAACATTCTTTTTAAATACATAATACAAGCTGATGGATGTTGACGGGGGTTTGGGGCTCCCTTGGTAATTTCCCTTAATTCACCCGGGGACAAAGGTTTAATAATTAATTGGTCTCCAACAGTAAGAAATGGCATACTAGCTTCTGGTACAGCTGCCTCCTCCTCCTCTACTTCTTCATTCCCTCTTTTATATTGTGGGGTTATTGTAGGGGGGTAGGAAGGTGTTACTGGTTCAACCTTAATCGGGGGTTTGGGAATAATTGGGGGTTTAGTGACCTGGTATCGGGGAGTTACAGAAGGTCCTGGCAAGGTCCATTCCTGGGGTACCTGAGCAGAGGCAATAGCAATAGTCTCTAGATCTATGTTACTAGGGGATGGAAGACTAGGATATAGTCTGTTATATGATGGCAAAGGTAGGTGAGGGGCATTATATGGGGCAGGGGGGTGAATATGCTCTCTGTCTTTACTTCTCACTTTTACCCTTCTTTTTATTCCCATCTATATCAATATATTGCCAGTATGGAGCAACAGTCAGCCAATTTTCCCCACCCTTTTTCATATAATCCATATTCCATCTTGGATCACCTTTATACCATGAAAATGCCTCTTGATCACCTAGACACAACCCTTTTACCATATTCATATGAAATGTATCATTATCCCCCTCTCTGGGGAATGGATCAGAGCTTCTCATAGCTTCTGTCCAATCTGCCATATTCTGAACCCAAGGAATAATATACATAAACCCATCGGGCGACACCCTTCCCACATAATCTTTACATTTTTCTCCTTGCTTAGGTGATGGAAATTGTTTAGACTGGGATTTGCCCATTCTCAACTCCTAACTTATTATTTAAAACTTTTACAACAAAATATAATACAATACAAAAAAAATAAAAAAAATAATAAAAAATAATAAAAATAAAAAAATACAATACCTTTACCTTTAAGAGCAATTAATTATTGAATCTTTTTGCAAAAACCACATTAACTAGAATGGTTGTACTCCGTTACCAGTTATTGTGCTTAATGCTTAAGTTTACAACAAGAGAGAGAGAGAAAAAAATATCACTATGCTGATCCTTTCAGTAGTTTCTGGCATTAATTATCTCTAGGTCAAAGGTCACCCTTCACCAGAAAAAAATGTAGCCTTTTACTAACATTCAGAAACAGCAATACAAATTAGCAACAGTTTACTTTCTTAATACTTTAAACAATAAGCAGTATTTTACTTCCTTAACACTTTATACAATAAACAGTATTTTGCCTTACAGCATATTTATAAAGCAAGCACCATAAGAATTCATATAAACAATGCAGTATTTATCTTATAACTTTAAAGCAATCTTAGCCATACAGCGTATTTCAAAAGCAAGCAGTAAGAAAATGTGTGGTTTAATCCTTCAGCCAGACTTTATATAATCTGATTTCTACCAAAGAAATCTATTATTCCCTTTTAATTTTTAATCTACCAAAGATTTAATTAGAATCTACCAAAGATTCATATATATATTTTACCTGATTTCTACCAAAGAAATCTACTATTCCTCTTTTTAGACAATAGTTAGAATCTACCAAAGATTCACATATATATTTCCCAACTATTCCTATTTAAAATGAAACTTAAGGGGTCTCGTGGTAAGAGAAAAAAGGTCAGAATAAAAAAAGACTCTTTGTTCAACTCACCTTCCGAGAGTTCCCTGTTTCATCCCACTTCTGACACCAGTTTGTAGGGTTACTTCTTTTGTTTCTTAGCTCTGCTCTGGCTGATACACACATATATACCCATCAGCTACAGATGAGATCCTGAAGGATACAATAAGCAGTTGTAAGTTTGTCTCTAAAAAACCTGTAACTTTGGCAAAGACATTAGCATCTAGTATGGTTGTGAGAACAAGGAATAGGGGGACAGGGTTAAATACAAAAGGCAATTTTTGATGTGGAGGCAGGTCATGCTTGACCTGCAACATGATTGATGTAAATAAAACATTTAAATCCACAGTTGATGGATGTAGTTATGATATAGACTTTTATGCTAATTGTAGATCGACATTCATGGTGTACCTATTGGAATGTTTGATATGCAATTGTCAATATGTAGGTAAAATGAGCAGACAATTAGGCACAAGAGCACGTGACCATTTTAATGATGTTAAAAATTACAATAAAGATTCAAGTATTGCACAACATTTCAATGGGGTACATTTCACGAGTGTCGGTGATTTTAGCATTAAAGCAATTGATAAGGCACTAACCCCCATTAGAGGTGGTGATAGATCTAAAGTATTAGATAAGAAACTTTATTGGATCTTTAAGCTTAAGACCAGGGTCCCTTTAAGGTTAAAAAAAGAATGGGACATTAGCTACTTTGTCTAGTTTATTCTCTTCACCTTTAATATTGGGTGGGGGTCTAGTTTGACCAATATTATTTTCAGTATCAGTTTCAGTGTTTTGTAGATCAGGCATTGGCGATGTAAAGATATAGCTTATGTTATTATATACATATACATTCACATGGTTGAATTAATGTATGAGTGCTTGTTCATTTATACGTTCTTCATAGATCGCCCTGCTCTACATCTGATATGGTATCTGAATTTATCTATCTTTCTGTGTATAATGACGTTAGGGATCTATACAATAACCTAATAGGGATCTATCTATATATGTTATACTCTTTTATTTATCCTCTTTTTTCCTCTGCATCCATCAGCTAAGCCTCTACCTGGGTGGTGTGTGATGTCTGTGTTCTGTACCTGACTGTTTAGCTGGGTTTGTACATTTGTCCCCCCGTATGCTACTATAGTTCAGTCAACATGAGAGCAATTGGTGTGTGTATATGGTGCATTTAATCCAATAGGTATATTTGCACATTTTTGAGATTTGTATATTTCAATATCCAAAAGAACCATTCTTTTGAATGCACTTCTGTGCACGCATCAAGAGGAATTGGGTCATGTTAAATATTAGTATGTGTCTTCACACTAACTTATAGATTTGCTATTTCCAAGTACCTTCAGAGGTGAACTTTGTAGTACACAACATAAATAGGGTAAGTAGCACTCTTAATTAATCAATCACAATATACAGGTGCATCCTAGAATGGTAAATGTGTAACAACGTGAAAAAGGGAGTAGAAACCTAAAATACAGGTTACTAAAAGTCTAGGCAAAGAAGAGCACAACTGTATGCAATAAAAGAGGAGAAAAAGGCGAATTCTTGAAATACAAATGAGTTTAATAAAACTACACTATATGAATTCATACATCCAAACATACAGGTCACATACATACAGGGGATATCAAGGTTGCATAAAAATAACAGATGGGCCGTGAAGGAGACTGGTGCACCAGTATACAAAAATAGGCAAATGTTCATCACATTAATGCATGTATTGATTGCATATATTTGTAATCCAAAAGTGTAGTGCGTGTCCCCAGAGATACACGGACCAGGTGAATACAGTCTATACCCCTTCGTGTCTAAATGCAAGTAATAGCGTGAGGTCGTCAGGAGTCGAGGGGAGCTTAACCTCACCGCGTCTTTTTCACAGGCATATATATAGTGCAGATAAGTAACAGTTCATTTGAATACCTGTCTTTTTCACGCGGTTGCTCTACCCTTAACCGTAGCTCCTGAGACGCTGAATCTTCTGGATTAGACAAGGGGTAGACCACAGTCAGGCAAAAGGTCCTCTGAACTAGTGCTGCAAACCGACGAGTCTTAGAGCTCATTTCACTCCTTTCAATACAGCAGCATGGAGCTTCTTCCGGGTGCTGACGTCACGTCAGTAGCTGTGCTGATTTATAGGAATTTGGCCGCAAAGGGAATTGTTGCCATTAGCAGAGAGATCTGTCACTCAAGACGGCTTTGATACTTATCGCAACACTTTACTCTCTTGTAGATCAGAACAGCAAGAGGTTATTTACAGGGATACATTTGTGATTAAACACTCATACATTCATACTTCCATTCGATACATTAGAAAAGTTTGTTATTCATCTAATTTATTATTTTACTGATATATATATGTATGTTTGAATTGCATGATAGGGATTGTATTTTTTAGTATTACAATTACGCCATTATATTCAATTCATAATTTTGATACTACAATAGACCATATAATTACACACAGAGATATGTGCATACATCCGCTGAGGATTAGCCTAAAAATGAAGCAAACTCTAGTTTTTCATTGAGGCCATGAGGTGCTAAGGTGTTGAGTTTATATATCCATTTTGTTTCTTTGCGTAGTAGGATATTATCAATATCCCCGCCACGCATGCTAAGTTTTACAGATTCAATTCCAATTAAATACAAATCATCAGTTTTTGATTCATGAAATTGCGCGTAGTGTCTTGCCACAGGGCTGTCAATATTGCAGTCTTTAATATCGTCCCTGTGTTCAGAAATTCGAGAACGAAGTTCTCTAAAAGTTTTACCAACGTAAAAACTTTTACAGGAGCAATAAAGTAAATATATAACTCCTTTTGTGGAGCAATTAATAAAAGAGTTGATTTTATATATATGCCCTGTATTTGTATCAAAAGTTTTACTTCTCTGCATATATTGACAGCAGACACAGTGGCCACATGGGGTGCTGCCTACAATTTTCTGTGCATTTTGTTCCAACCAGTTATAGGTTGGGACTTTGTTAAATTCACTTTAAACCAAAATGTCTTTTAAATTACTGCATCGCCTTGCAGTCATCTGAGGATAATCTCCTACATATTGGTGAAGTGTTGTATCATTAGTTAATAAATGCCAATTTCTATTCAGGGTGTCTTTTACTTTGCTCCAATGGGCATTATATTTGGTGATGAACCTGATCTTGTTTTCTTCATTTGTGTCATCCCTGTTCTTACTTTTGTATAACAGGTCTTTTCTTTGGTGTTGGGAGGCTCTATAGAGAGCTCTCTTGACACACCTTTTTGAATAGCCTCTATCATGGAATCGAGTCGCCATCTCTTTTGCTTGTGTTTTAAAGGTTTTGTCATCAGAACATATTCTGCGAAGCCGCAGAAATTGTCCGTAAGGGATGCCTTTTTTCAAATTTGTGGGGTGGTGGCTCGATCCCAGGAGGAGGCTATTTGTTGCCGTCGGTTTCCGAAAGACTTCTGTCTCAATTTTCCCTTCTTTTTTACTAATTTTCAAATCCAAAAAATTAATTGAATTTAAGTCGTGATTACAGGTGAGAAAAATGTTACGGTCATTACAGTTCAAAAGAGAAATGAATTTAATCAATTCATCCTCAGTGCCATCCCATAATAGCAAAATATCATCAACATATCTGATCCAGAGGGCCACATGTGCATCAACTACATCCGAGTGTTCACCAAATACAATTTGGTTCTCCCAGCCACCAAGATGTAAGCAGGCGTAAGTTGGTGCACATGTGGCCCCCATGGCAGTACCTTGTCTCTGTTTGTAGCATTTTGCATCAAAGATGAAGATATTATTGTCCAACACAAATTTCAATAGATCAATTACAAATTTGGTGTGTTTTTTATAGCCTAGACCCCTTGTGTTAAGAAATTCTTCACATGTTTTAAGGCCAACATCATGCGGGATAGAAGAGTATAGGGATTCGACGTCCAGGGACACTAGAATAGTGTCTTCCTGAACATTGATCCCATCAAGTTTTTTTATTACGTCTGTTGAGTCTTGTACAAAAGTACTAAGATCATTAACAAAAGGCTGCAAAAATCGATCCACATATTTGCTGATTCCTTCCGTAGGGCCTCCTATCCCTGATATTATGGGACGTCCCGGAGGGTTGGTAAGGGATTTGTGAAGCTTGGGGGTCCAGTAAAATACTGGTATCTTAGGTTTGTGGTTGTATAAAAAACTAAACTCATGGCTTGTAATTAAATAATTTCTTCGAGCATCATTTAACATGAAAAGTAATTCATTATGAGATTTATGAAATTCATCAATTGAGGATTTTGAATATTGTTTTTGATCTGATAGCTGTCTGATGGCCTCTTTGATATAGAGGTCCTGATTAAGGATGACAATATTGCCGCCCTTGTCGGCCGGCTTTATTAACAGTAATGAGAATACCTCACAGGTACACCCTTTAGGGGTAGGACCAGACGAGGAGGGAAGAAGAGGCACAGGGAGGCCTCAGGAAAGGAGAGGAATGAGAGGGAGAGAGAACAGACGACATCAAAGTCAATATATGATGACAAGAAACCGTCTGAGGTACAACTAGTAGAAAGTAAATCTCTATTAGGCCCCTATCCTCACCCGCAAAAAATGGGTATAGTCAATCTTTCCTCCTTCCCGCTGAACTCTGAACACATCAAAGTACTAGAAAAGGGCCTCAGTTTCTGTCCTACAAACAGTTTAGACCTATTTGAGGTCACTAAAGATTTACATCTTTTTGCAAGGAAGCTTGCATTAAAAAAAGATTATGACACCTAAGACTCAGATAGATCTGTCTTGTAGACAAGAAACAGAGGCACTCCATAATCTTGAAACTCTGTTCTCTGAACAAAGTAATGAAATCATTGATATATACCCTAAGACTGACTTTAGAAAAAAATCTACCTACATGCCCTCTTTTTCTTCCATCCCCAATATTTCCGTTTTTGTACAAAATGTTACCGTCGATTTAATAAAAATCAAAACTACAGGTATTGTTAACGATAATCTTACTAAACATGAACGTAAAGCCCTTAATGAGCTCACTAGACATCCTGAACTAATCATAAAGCCGGCCGACAAGGGCGGCAATATTGTCATCCTTAATCAGGACCTCTATATCAAAGAGGCCATCAGACTGCTATCAGATCCAAAACAATATTCAAAATCCTCAATTGATGAATTTCATAAATCTCATAATGAATTACTTTTCATGTTAAATGATGCTCGAAGAAATAATTTAATTACAAGCCATGAGTTTAGTTTTTTATACAACCACAAACCTAAGATACCAGTATTTTACTGGACCCCCAAGCTTCACAAATCCCTTACCAACCCTCCGGGACGTCCCATAATATCAGGGATAGGAGGCCCTACGGAAGGAATCAGCAAATATGTGGATCGATTTTTGCAGCCTTTTGTTAATGATCTTCGTACTTTTGTACAAGACTCAACAGACGTAATAAAAAAACTTGATGGGATCAGTGTTCAGGAAGACACTATTCTAGTGTCCCTGGACGTCGAATCCCTATACTCTTCTATCCCGCATGATGTTGGCCTTAAAACATGTGAAGAATTTCTTAACACAAGGGGTCTAGGCTATAAAAAACACACCAAATTTGTAATTGATCTATTGAAATTTGTGTTGGACAATAATATCTTCATCTTTGATGCAAAATGCTACAAACAGAGACAAGGTACTGCCATGGGGGCCACATGTGCACCAACTTACGCCTGCTTACATCTTGGTGGCTGGGAGAACCAAATTGTATTTGGTGAACACTCGGATGTAGTTGATGCACATGTGGCCCTCTGGATCAGATATGTTGATGATATTTTGCTATTATGGGATGGCACTGAGGATGAATTGATTAAATTCATTTCTCTTTTGAACTGTAATGACCGTAACATTTTTCTCACCTGTAATCACGACTTAAATTCAATTAATTTTTTGGATTTGAAAATTAGTAAAAAAGAAGGGAAAATTGAGACAGAAGTCTTTCGGAAACCGACGGCAACAAATAGCCTCCTCCTGGGATCGAGCCACCACCCCACAAATTTGAAAAAGGCATCCCTTACGGACAATTTCTGCGGCTTCGCAGAATATGTTCTGATGACAAAACCTTTAAAACACAAGCAAAAGAGATGGCGACCCGATTCCATGATAGAGGCTATTCAAAAAGGTGTGTCAAGAGAGCTCTCTATAGAGCCTCCCAACACCAAAGAAAAGACCTGTTATACAAAAGTAAGAACAGGGATGACACAAATGAAGAAAACAAGATCAGGTTCATCACCAAATATAATGCCCATTGGAGCAAAGTAAAAGACACCCTGAATAGAAATTGGCATTTATTAACTAATGATACAACACTTCACCAATATGTAGGAGATTATCCTCAGATGACTGCAAGGCGATGCAGTAATTTAAAAGACATTTTGGTTAAAAGTGAATTTAACAAAGTCCCAACCTATAACTGGTTGGAACAAAATGCACAGAAAATTGTAGGCAGCACCCCATGTGGCCACTGTGTCTGCTGTCAATATATGCAGAGAAGTAAAACTTTTGATACAAATACAGGGCATATATATAAAATCAACTCTTTTATTAATTGCTCCACAAAAGGAGTTATATATTTACTTTATTGCTCCTGTAAAAGTTTTTACGTTGGTAAAACTTTTAGAGAACTTCGTTCTCGAATTTCTGAACACAGGGACGATATTAAAGACTGCAATATTGACAGCCCTGTGGCAAGACACTACGCGCAATTTCATGAATCAAAAACTGATGATTTGTATTTAATTGGAATTGAATCTGTAAAACTTAGCATGCGTGGCGGGGATATTGATAATATCCTACTACGCAAAGCAACAAAATGGATATATAAACTCAACACCTTAGCACCTCATGGCCTCAATGAAAAACTAGAGTTTGCTTCATTTTTAGGCTAATCCTCAGCGGATGTATGCACATATCTCTGTGTGTAATTATATGGTCTATGGTAGTATCAAAATTATGAATTGAATATAATGGCGTAATTGTAATACTAAAAAATACAATCCCTATCATGCAATTCAAACATACATATATATATATCAGTAAAATAATAAATTAGATGAATAACAAACTTTTCTAATGTATCGAATGGAAGTATGAATGTATGAGTGTTTAATCACAAATGTATCCCTGTAAATAACCTCTTGCTGTTCTGATCTACAAGAGAGTAAAGTGTTGCGATAAGTATCAAAGCCGTCTTGAGTGACAGATCTCTCTGCTAATGGCAACAATTCCCTTTGCGGCCAAATTCCTATAAATCAGCACAGCTACTGACGTGACGTCAGCACCCGGAAGAAGCTCCATGCTGCTGTATTGAAAGGAGTGAAACGAGCTCTAAGACTCGTCGGTTTGCAGCACTCGTTCAGAGGACCTTTTGCCTGACTGTGGTCTACCCCTTGTCTAATCCAGAAGATTCAGCGTCTCAGGAGCTACGGTTAAGGGTAGAGCAACCGCGTGAAAAAGACAGGTATTCAAATGAACTGTTACTTATCTGCACTATATATATGCCTGTGAAAAAGACGCGGCAAGGTTAAGCTCCCCTCGACTCCTGACGACCTCACGCTATTACTTGCATTTAGACACGAAGGGGTATAGACTGTATTCACCTGGTCCGTGTATCTCTGGGGACACGCACTACACTTTTGGATTACAAATATATGCAATCAATACATGCATTAATGTGATGAACATTTGCCTATTTTTGTATACTGGTGCACCAGTCTCCTTCACGGCCCATCTGTTATTTTTATGCAACCTTGATATCCCCTGTATGTATGTGATTTGTATGTTTGGATGTATGAATTCATATAGTGTAGTTTTATTAAACTCATTTGTATTTCAAGAATTCGCCTTTTTCTCCTCTTTTATTGCATACAGTTGTGCTCTTCTTTGCCTAGACTTTTAGTAACCTGTATTTTAGGTTTCTACTCCCTTTTTCACGTTGTTACACATGAACTTTGTAGTAAATTGTATTGATAGGGGAATGTCATATTATGCCTATTTATAGTAAGGAGCAGTTCAAATAAGGCACCAGAATTAGATTATCCACATAAATAGTACCAAGTAGATTTATGTTTTTTTTAATTAAAAATTTGGAGTTCATATATATTATTTACATTATGTACAGAATATGTGCTAATCTAGGTACATGGTTGTTTATAAATGATACTGCTGTCATTGTGAGGCATGCGGATATGCTGACACTTGCATGTGCCCTACTGTACAGTAACTTCATAGATAAATGGATGGAATATTTGTTCCTTCCGATAATTTAAGAAAAGATTTCTCACATCATGGAGTGAATTTGTGCATTTTGCATATGTCAGTATGCTTATCCTAGGTCAGCTAATTACACCTTATATATTATTTATTATAGATTATATATAATATGGAGTGTCTCTTCTTTCTTCCTCTTTCTGATATGTGTGCATTTTGTCATTTTCTTTTTACCATACACTCTTTGAATATTACTGCTCATAATGGCTAAGAATCCAAGTTAGAATGATGTGTTTTGGGGCAGCACTGTAAATGAAATGTACTAGGTTTGGTTTTTATAATATATTTGTTGTTTTCACTGTACCTGTTAATAATTTTTAAAATTGAGTAGAGTGTGGGCAAATGTGTGGGCAATTTATGCCTATATAAGGATAGGCTGTGTACATGTTCATTATGTCTCTGATGAAGCGCCACTAGAGGGCGGGAAACGCGTCAGACACCTTTCTTGCTGTGTTTGTTTAACTTGTCTATATGCAATAAATTTGCTTAATTTGTAATTGGAACTTAGTGCGGCTCCCTCCTTCTTTTTGCACCATTGCATTCCTATTGTTTGAAAAATTTTAATCAGCCAATAGGAATTAGGGCTGCTAAAATCCTATTGGCTGTTCAAATCAGCCAATAGGATTTAAGCAGCTCTCATTCTAGTGGCCGATTCGAATCAGATAGTTAGTAAATAGTTAATAACTATTTACTAACTAGTCTACCTAGTTAAAATAAATACAAACTTACTTGTGAAATAAAAATAAAACCTAAGCTAGCTACAATATAACTATTAGTTATATTGTAGCTAGCTTAGGTTTTATTTCATAGGTAAGTATGTATTTAGTTTTAAATAGGTATTATTTAGATAATAATTGTAATCTTAATTTAGCTCTATTTTAATTATGTTAAAGTTAGGGGGTGTTAGGTCTAGGGTTACAGTTAGGTTAAGGTTAGGGGTTAATAGTTTAATTTAGGTTGTTGCGATGTGGAGGTCTGGCAGTTTAGGGGTTAATAGATTTATTTAGTGGTAGTGATGTGGGAGGCCAGAGGTTTAGGGGTTAATAGCTTTATTTAGTTGCGGCGATGTCGGGGAGTGGCGGAATAGGGGTTAATAGATTTATTATAGTGTGGGGGATGTTGGGGTGCGAGGGCATAGGGGTTAATAACTTTAGTATAGTGGCAGCAATATTGGGAGCGGCAGATTAGGGGGTAATTGATTTATTTAGGTGGCGGCGATATCGGGAGCGGCAGATTAGGGGATAATAACATTATGTAGGTGTTGGCTATGTCGGGGGCAGCAGATTAGGGGTGTTTAGACTTAGGTTTAAACGTTACTTTTTTCACAGAGAAAAAGAGCAGGCACTACTTCCAAAAGGTGCAATAAAAAATTGAACTTTAATGAAAAAGTTAAAAATAACAGTCACTGGCAAGACACAAGACAGGGGGGTAGGGAAAAAACGGCCTGATGCGTTTTTACGCCCTCTAGTGGCGCTTAATCATAGGCTAAAGAGCAAAGGAAGAGACAACCATATATAGGGCAATACATTAACCCTTCCATAGCTATACAAAATCAATTTTCAAAGAATTCATTGAAAATAAAAACAATGACAAACATACAACAGGATCAATATAAGAAAGAAAGACAAGATACCTGACTCTATATAATCTAGGAACATGGGAATATGTAAATATGCTTACACAATTTTTAAGTTGAATAAAATGTCAAAACATCTGAATAACTAGTCACCATCTTAAGTGATACAACTTAGCAGATAACAAGGACACAGAATATAGAATTATGGATACATAGCACGATTATTAAAAATTTAAATATGCTTAGTTTAATATAATACCCTCCTTAGACCAAGGGGATATATCTATATATATATGTGTGTGTGTGTATAACATATGAAAGTTTAATCATCTATTAGATCATCAATATCACATTCTTTATTCAAACCACTCGGTCATCGTGTATTTAATTTCAAAATCCAGAATATTTATTTTTTATCTAGGATTTTATGTCTATTACTGCCTCTAGGCGGAATAATAGCTACATCAATAATTTGTATAGTCATATCTGCTATATGGGAAAAATGAACACTATTATAGTGGTTGGCTATGGCTGAGTCCTTACAATAGTTCTTTACATCTCTGGCATGTTCGCCAAATCTGGTTCTTACTTCACGTGAGGTTTTACCCATGTATTGGTAATTGCAAATATTACAAGTCAAAAGGTATACAGCAAATTTAGTTTTACAGTTAAAACTTAATACCATATTGTTTGTTATCAAAACTAGAAGAGAAGGAATCACCTATAATTAAATGGGAACAGGTAACACATTCTCTACTGCCACATTACTTTTTTTTACCCATAGACATCAATGGGGCTGCGTTACAGAGCTTTTCATTCCGCGATCGCAGTTATGTGGAAAGCGTGCAAGAGCCCGACAAAGCAGCGCTTGTATTTTGTGCGGTATGGAGCTCATCGCAACCATATCGCACATACAAGCCGGCTGTTTCAAAACTTGTAATGGCTGCGCTATAGAGGGCCATTAAATTCCCTATAGCGTGCATAAATCGCAATCTACCTGACAGTGTTTAGTTGATTCTAGAATAGCATTTTTAAAATATTCCCACTATTCTTGTATTCCTGTAATATGTGACATCCCTTTTAGAGTTTTATTTGGGTATTTGCCCATGTAAAGAAATAGAAACAAGAAAGTCCAAGAAGCTGCCTAACCAAAGTAGGTCAACAGTAGACTCTTTAAAGAAAGCCTAAGAAGAGGAAACTGAACTGGTAGAATGAGCAGAAAAAAACTGTAAAAGGTGGAGGCTCTCCCATAGCCAAGTATGCTGATAAAAACATAAGCTCCAAGCAAAATTCAAGAGAAGGTACTTGCTCTCTGAACCTGAATAAAATCAGGAAAGTGAAAAGACCAAAGTTTACCAGAAAATGTCAATAGCCCTACAAAGCACTGACAACAACTAAAACAGGATGAAACCTCTCTAAAGTATTCTAAAAATAGAACATAAAGAAGGAACAACAATTTCCCCAAAAACACCTTATCCTAAAGAAGAAAAAAATGAGAGAGCAGATAGATCAGAAACTCTTCTAACAGAAGTGATTGCCAAAAGGAACAAAAATTTCCTAGAAACAAAGCATAAAAACTACCCTATGCATGGGCTCAAATGGAGGAGCCTGCCAAGCATCAGTAACAATTCCAGATGTCAAGGTAGAGAAATAGACAAAACAAGCTGAATATGGGCCAAAATCCTGAATAAAAACATGAAAATAAGAAAGATAAGCAATCTTCCTAATGAAAAAAATGAAATGGTAGGAAACTGTCCTTTCAATAGACTAGGAGATAAGCCCTTATCCAATCCAACTTGCACAAAAAAACTCTGAAAGAATAGCAAGAGAAGCCATATTTTAAACATCAAGGAATAAAAGGGCTTAACAGAACCTATGAAAAAAGCTTTCAAGCCTAAAAGAGTTTCAACCATAGACTATGAAAAGCCCCATGCTTAAAAATCTATCACTAAAACCCCATGCCATTAGGCTTAGAGATTTGAGATCTGGAGGAAAAATAGTCCTAAAAGAAAGAAGCCCATGCTGCTGATCATCTGAACCAGATCTATACAAAAAAAACTCACAGTGGCCAGACTGGAGCAATGAGAATAACTGAAAATTTCTCTAGCCTGAACTTGTAAACTATTCTGGGAATAAGAGCCAGAGGAAGAAACACATTAGCAAACAGAAAAGATCAAGAAGTTACTAAAGCAACCACAAACTTTGCCCGAGGGTACCTTAACCTTGCGAGAGGCCATCGGATCTACTCTGGGAGACCCCAAAGACCCACAATCTGATTGAAACAAAATCCTGGTGGAGAGACCATTCACCTGGATGCAGAAACTGACGACTGAGAAAAAATAGACAACAATTGGCTTCTGCCTAAACACTTCCCTCATGGCTAGTGAACTGCAAGTTCCCCCTGATGATTAATATAAGCCACTGCAAAAACATTCTCTCATAGAAACAGGAAAGAGATGCCAACTCTGAAGAGCCCTGAAAATAGTACAGAGTTGAAGAATATTCACTGGCAACCTCGCCTTTTGCAGAGCCCAAACCCCTTGTACTCTTAGAGACTCACAGACTGCCCCACTTCTAAAGACAACATAGTCCAAGAAGGATGAGCAAAAGAAACCCTCTGCATAATATAATACAATAGAGAAGGTAACAGAATGCTGGAGAAAGAATGTATTTAATAAAAACATAAAAAACAGACAAAGAAACACTGCAACACACTGAGTTCTATTATGGACAAAAGGGCACACAGAATCAAGAAAAAAATTCTAGGAACTGCAAAAGCTTGTCCAAAAAAAAGCAAATCTCAGAAACTGATAATGTTCCTAGTAAAAAGGGGCATACAAATATGTATCCCTTATTCCAACAGTGGAACTGGAATAACCACAAGAAAAAAATTAGCAATAGGGGATGAAGTCCTGGCCTTAAGTCCTTATTCAAATATAACTTCTAGTTTCTTAATGAAAAAAAGCCAGCTTATAGATCCTAAAGGAAATAAAATAATTGGAATCTTAAATATACAATTGGACTAGTGTCCTGAGACCTCCAGAATCAGAGACAGTAATAGAATACACCAATATTTTCTTTGAAAGAAACTAAGCACAACTATGAAACACCAACATTTCCAGAAGATCTTTGCTAGCAAAATCATAAAAAACTGCTCATAAATACTATAAAACTAAAGCAACAGAAACAACCTGCTTACAGAAAGGCCCTTCTATGAAAGGAATCCAACCTTAAAAACAAAAGGGTCCTTACAAGAGGTACTATTTACCAGAGAAAAAGTAAAAGACTTAGCCAAAGAGAAATGCCCTCATAAACTTAAGGAATAAACCTCCCAAAGTACAATAAACAAAGGCAGGTAATATATATATATATATATATATATATATATATATATATATAACAAATACTTGCAGAAGGATCAAAAGAATGACCTGATTTAGACAATTCCCTGAAGACCTTCTAAAAAAATCCAAGCAAAAACACAGCCTCCTCAGGCTTCACCATCTAAGGGAAAAAAAACTCCTTAAAAAGAGAACAGACATTTTCTACTAAAAGAAAAAAAAAGGATACATTATACAGAATATCAGAAGAAAAAAAGTAAAAGGTAAATTGTTAACTGACCTTTTATGTTAACATAATGAGGTAAATTTACTAAAATGTCGAGTGAACATGAATCAGTATAGAGAATCATGTCTGCTCTATATATCGCTAAATGCCGGCAGCATACTCTGTCTGCATTTACTATTGCACAAGCATTTCTAGTGAAATGCTTGGTAATGCCACCTCCTGCTCACTGGCGGCCAATAGCAAAGGCTGTCAATCATCCCAATTGGTATGATTTCAATCTGTCACCTACAAGGTGGCAGACAAGTTAATAAGCAGTGGTCTTATGATGGGGCTTCGAAGCAGCATAAATGGAGCCCTAAGGCTGCAGAGCTGCCAGCATTTAAAAAAAGTCTTAAGATTTCTTTTATTTCTTGTTGAATTCCCCCGTAGGGAACAAACAAAAGAAGCAGTAATACCCATAGAAGCAATATTAAGTTTGAATGTATTAACATAAATATGGGCCACACAAATTATGCTGGAGGAGATACCTCAACTTAGCAATAAACACAATTAACATTGGAAGGAAAATGTTCAGAAGACCCATCTTCTAAGGCAGTTTCAGGAGAGAATCAGAAAGTTCAATTATAACATAAAATTACAGGCAAGTAGAAAAATGCATAAGCAGTAAAATTCCAAAATAAATAAAACTCTTAAGGATAAGGAAGCTTGTATACAATATACATTTTAATCAATAGTTAAAAATCAATTTAAGCATAAAACTACAAAAAGTAATTCAATATAAATAATTAAAGGCCCATAATAAAGTACTTTTGGAAGCAAGAACAGCATTAAATTGGTCTTAATAAATTAGAACATAAAAACAAGTATCACATAAATATGCTGGGGGAGATACCTCATCTTGCTTTTAATAATGCATTTGCTCTCTAACTTGTAATATGTTATCCACGTTAAAAGTTTACTTTTAGCGATGTTAGCGTGCAAGCAAAAAAACATAATTTATGTAAGAACTTACCTGATAAATTCATTTCTTTCATATTGGCAAGAGTCCATGAGCTAGTGACGTATGGGATATACATTCCTACCAGGAGGGGCAAAGTTTCCCAAACCTCAAAATGCCTATAAATACACCCCTCACCACACCCACAATTCAGTTTAATGAATAGCCAAGAAGTGGGGTGATAAGAAAGGAGCAAAAGCATCAAAATAAGGAATTGGAAGAATTTTGCTTTATACAAAAAAATCATAACCACCACAAAAAAGGGTGGGCCTCATGGACTCTTGCTAATATGAAAGAAATGAATTTATCAGGTAAGTTCTTACATAAATTATGTTTTCTTTAATGTAATTAGCAAGAGTCCATGAGCTAGTGACGTATGGGATAGCAGATACCCAAGATGTGGAACTTCCACGCAACAGTCACTAGAGAGGGAGGGATAAAATAAAGACAGCCAATTCCGCTGAAAAATTTATCCACTACCCAAATCAAAAGTTTCAATTTTTATAATGAAAAAAACTGAAATTATAAGCAGAAGAATCAAACTGAAACAGCTGCCTGAAGTACTATTCTACCAAAAACTGCTTCTAAAGAAGAGAAAACATAAAAATGGTAGAATTTAGTAAAAGATATGCAAAGAAGACCAAGTCATTGCTTTGCAAATCTGATCAACAGAAGCTTCATTCTTAAAAAGCCCAGGAAGTAGAAACTGACCTAGTAGAATGAGCCGTAATCCTCTGAGACGGGGATTAACCCGACTCCAAATAAGCATGATGAATCAAAAGCTTTAACCAAGATGACAAAGAAATGGCAGAAGCCTTCTGACCTTCCTAAAACCAGAAAAGATTACAAATAGACTAGAAGTCTGTCTGAAATCTGAATAGCTTCAACGTAATATTTCAAAACTCTTAACACATCCAAAGAATGTAAGAATTTTACCAAAGAATTCTTAGGATTAGGACACAATGAAAAGACAATAATTCCTCCACTAATGTTGTTAGAATTCACAACTTTAGGTGAAAATTGAAATGAGGACAGCAAAAACCACCTTATCCTGATGAAAAATCAGAACAAGGAGATTCACAAGAAAGAACAGATAATTCAAAAACTGTTCTAGCTGAAGAGATGTCTAAAAAGAACAATACTTTCCATGAAAGTAATTAATGTCCAAAGAAAGCATGTGCTCAAACAGAAGAGCCTGTAAAGCCTTCAGAATCAAATTAAGTCTCCAAAAAGGAGAAATTGGCTTAATGACAGGCTTGATACGAACCAAAGCCTGAACAAAACAATGAATATCAGAAAGATTTAGCAATTCTTACTGTGAAACAGCACAGGAAAAGCAGATATTTGTCCTTTCAAGGAACTTGCAGACAAAAACCTTATAAAGAAACTAAAAAATCCTAGGAATTCTAAAAGAATGCCAAGAGAATTCATAAAAAGATCATCATGAGATGTAAATCTTCCAAACTCAATAATAAATCCTACTAGACACAGATTTACGAGCCTGCAACATAGTATTAATTACTGAGTCAGAGAAACTTCTATGACTAAGTACTAAGCATTAAATTTTCATACCATCAAATTAATAATTTGAATTCCTGATGAAAAAAACGAATGTTAAGATATAAGGTCTGGCCTTAATGGAAGTAACCAAGATTGGCAACTGGACATACCAAAACCTGTGTGGCCATGCTGGAGCCACCAGCCACACCAAAGATTGCTCTCTGATGATTTTGAAAATCACTCTTAAAAGAAGAAACAGAGATTAAAAAATATAGGCAGATTGATAATTCCAAGGAAGTGTCAATGCATACACTACTTCCGCCTGAGGATCCCCGGACCTGAATAGGCCCCTGGGAAGTTCCTTGTTTAGATGAGATGCCATCAGATCTATTTCTGGTAGCCCTCACATCTGAAAAATTGAAAAACATATCTGGGTAAAAGGACCATTCTCCCGGATGTAAAGCTTGATTAACAGAGACAATCCGCTTCCCAATTGTCTATACCTGGGGAAAAGACCACAGAAATTAGATAGGAGCTGGATTTAGCCCAAGCAAATATCCGAGATACTTCTGTCACAGCCTAAGGACTGATAGTCCCACCCTGATGATTGACATATGCCACAGTTGTGACATTGTCTGTCTGAAAAAAACAATAAACATTTCTTCTTCAAAAAGAAACCAACTGAAGAACTCTGAGAATGCACAGAGTTCCAAAATATCAAATGGTAATCTCGCCTCCTGAGATTTCCAAACCCCTTGTGCTGACAGAGATCCTCAGACAGCCTCCCAACCTAAAAGACTCGCATCTGTAGAGATCATGGTCCAGGTTGAAAGAACCGAAGAGACCTGTAGAACTAAATGATGGTGATCTTAACCACCGAATCAAAGATAGTTAAACATTAGGATTCAAAGATATAAAAAGTGATATCCTAGAATCCCTGCACCATTATTCAGCATGAAAAAATGGAAAGGTTTCCTATGAAATGAGCAAAGGGAATCGAATCCAATGCTGCAGCCATGAAACCTAAAACTTCCATGCATATATAGCAACTTGAAAGAAATAATAGAGACTGAAGGTTCCGACAAACAGAACCTAATAAACTTGTCACTTGTCTGTTAGAGACAAAAACATTGACACAATCTATCTGGAAACCTAAAAAAAGGTGACCCTTGTGTGAGGAATCAAGGAGCTTTTGATAAAAAGATCCTCTAACCAAGTCTTGAAGAAACAACAAAGTTGAATCGTATGAGATTCCGCAGAATGAAAAGACTGAGCCAGTACCACGATACCGTCCAAATAAGGAACACTGAGAACCTTGAAAAGATTCTTAGAACTGTCGCTAGACCAGAAGGAAAAGCAACAACTTGGTAATGCTTGTCAAAAAAAGAGAATCTCAGAAAATAAAAATAATCTGAATGAAAACAGAAAATGGAGATATGCATCTATTGTATCTATTGTAAACAAATAATGCCATCACTGACCAAAAAGGCAGAATAGACCATATAAACACCATTCTAAAAAATGGTACACTTATATGACAATTCAAAAAGATTTTCTATCTTTGGAACAATGAATAGTCTTGAATAAAATCCCAAAACCCAGTTCCTAAAATGAAACTGGAATAAATACCCGAGAAAACTCCAGGTCTGAGCAGCGCTTGAGCCCCAATGGGTGACCAGCCGCACTTCACCAGTACCCAAAACATATAGGTCTGAAACACACTTCAGGAAAGTGTTAGTCTTACCAGAATAGCTGGAATATGATAGAGAAAAAAGACTTCTCACAGACGGTTTTACTTTGAATCCTATTCTGTACCCAAAGTCTAAGAAGTTTGGACCGAATAGAACCAAACAAATTTCAAAAAAGTCTTAACCTGCCCCTTACCAGCCAAGCTGGAATAAGAACCGCACCTATATGCAAATTTGGGGAGCTGACTTTGAACTTTTAAAAGGCTTAAATGAATGAAAAAACTTCCAATTATAAACATGTTACTTGGGGAAGAATTCAGGATTCCGTTCCTTAGTAAGAACAGAAAACTAATATAAGCTTAAAGTTTTAGTCTTAGAACTCAATCTTGAAGCCCAGAATTGAATCCAATTATGAACCAAATAATTGATTATCTTGGAAAAAAAGAAATATGGATTTTAGAAATCAAATTAGCATTCCAAGATTAAAATCACAAAGTTCTTCTAGCTAAAATAGCTAAAGACATAGATTAAACCTCATTTGCGAAAATATTTAATAAAATGACAACACAAATGAAATTATTAGCATGTTAATCAAGTTAAAGGACCAGTCAACACACTGGACTTACGCAATCAACAAATGCAAGATAGCAAGACAATGCAATAGGACTTAGTCTGAACTTCAAATGAGTAGTAGATTTTGTCCTTTTAACAATGCTAAACAAATCATAATCCAATACTTGATCTTAAAGTATCCAACCAGAAAGATGAAGCAATTGCAACATCAGCCAAATAAATTACAGGTCTAATAAAAGTACCTGAAAATAATTTTTCTTAAATAAGATACAACCATCTGAAGGAAAAAAATAAATACTATTTGCTATAAGAATAATAGTATATTTAGCAGGAGTAGAGATAGCCCCATTAACTTGGGGAATCTTTCCTCAAAACTAACTGCCGGCAAAGAATACAATTTAAAAAACCTTAAAGAAGGACTAAAAGAAAATTCTCAGCCTATTCCATTCCCTAGTATCAGGAACTGGAAAAAACCTCTGAAGAAATCACAGAAGATAAATAAGCAGAAATTAAATGTTAGCTAGTCTTTAAAATCCAAAGAACTAGTTACATCAATATCCAAAATAATCAACACCTTTTGAACAAAGAACAAATGTACTCTATTAAAAAATAAAAAAAGTAGATTTGTTAGTGTCAATATCTGATGAAGAAAAATTCTGAATGAGAAAAAAACACCATCAGAGAAGGATAATTCATTATGTTGTTGGTCATTTGAAACTTCATCAACTAAAAAAGAAGTTTAAAATTTATTAGAAGGCGGGATGTCAGACAAAGCCTTTAAAATAGAATCAGAAAAAAATTCTTATACATTTCTAAGTATATCTTGTACATAAGATGTAAAAAGAATAGCAATATATAAAGCATAATACTAATGGATTCTGCATGTAAAAGTTTATCATGATAACTTATTACAAACCATAGCTAAAGATAAACATTCATAACATTTAAAATAAATGAACTTAGCTTTGGTAGGACTGATCTCAGTCAACAGGAATCCTTCAGCATGTTCTGATCCAGGAACAGTGTATGGAAAATCTTGCAATATGTAATAGAAAAAAAACAAAAAACAACAACATATAAAGCAAAATTATCAAATTCCTTAAATGACAGTTTCAGGAATGGGAAAAAATGCAAAACAAACAAGCCTCTAGCAACCAGAAGCAACAAAAAAGTGAGACTTAAATAATGTGAGAAAAAGTGGAACAAGTATGACGCCCACATTTTTGGCGCCAAGTATGACACCCATATTATTGGCGCCAAGTACAACGCCCATATTTTTTGGCGCCAAGTATGACGCCACATCCTCTGACGCCGAAAACGACGCCCACATTTTTTTTCCGCAAAAAAACGTCTGAACACACATGCGTCAAAAAATGAAGTAACAACGAACAAACTTCCGGCGTCAACTACGGCGCCGGAAATGACAAAATGTTGCGCCAAAAAAGTTTGCGCCAAGAATGACGCAATAAATTGAAGCATTTTCTGCCCCCGCGAGCCTAACAGCCCGCAGGGAAAAAAGTCAATTGAAAATTTTCAAGGTAAGAAAAAAATATTTATTCATATGCATTATCCCAAATAATGAAACTGACAGTCTGAATGAAGGAATACTGATTATCCTGAATCATGGCAAATATAAGTTTAAACACATATATTTAGAACTTTACATATAAAGGGCCCAACCATAGCTTAGAGTGTCACAAAAAATAACACTTACTTACCCCAGGACACTCATCTACATATAGTAGATAGCCAAACCAGTACTGAAACGAGAATCAGTAGAGGTAATGGTATATAAGAGTATATAGTCGATCTGAAAAGGGAGGTAGGAGAAGAAATCTCTACGACTGATAACAGAGAACCTATGAAATAGATCCCCTAGAGGAAGACCATTGTATTCAAATAGGCAATACTCTCTTCACATCCCTCTGACATTCACTGCACTCTGAGAGGAAAACCGGGCTTCAGCCTGCTGCGAAGCGCATATCAACGTAGAATCTAGCACAAACTTACTTCACCACCTCCATGGGAGGCAAAGTTTGTAAAACTGAATTGTGGGTGTGGTGAGGGGTGTATTTATAGGCATTTTGAGGTTTGGGAAACTTTGCCCCTCCTGGTAGGAATGTATATCCCATACGTCACTAGCTCATGGACTCTTGCTAATTACATGAAAGAAATATATTTCGGGCACTTGATGTGACGGGAACCCGGCTAATTCAACTGGGTAGCTCCGCCAAAGGGTCTTTCCAACACCTGGAACCTGCTGCTATGTAGAGGAGAACTTGAGAAGAGTGATTATAGCAGGAGCACACACGAATAACTAGACAAACTAGCATTCAGGTGAAACAAGAACTGATTTTATTAGGAAACACACACTCCTTTTATACACAAAGGGTCTTATCTTACTCCAGAATCTCCCGCCATTCCCGCCCCTCTAGACAGGCTGGTGCCTGCTATAGCAGCCGCAGTCCCACAGAGTCCTAGGACACAGAGGTGGTGGTTTCGGGGTGATCCCATGGGAGTGGCGGCACTTACAGGGTGTCATTTGAAAGGTGCCCAGATGCCACAGTCCAAAAAGCATCATGATTCGTTACTGGGGACCGGAGTTACAGCCCGGTAAAGATATGGGGGAAGGAGTGTCCAAAAACCCTGGTTCTCAAAAGAAGCTTCCCTTCAGCAGTTCTCCCACCTCTTGTCCACCCTAGGGGCCACTAATCCCCAAAAGAGCGGAGCTCTGGGGCAAAGGGCCACTGGAGCGACCAGGGGTAAAGTTAGCGGGTGTCTGGTGTGATGCGGCCGACTGGGAATTCCAGGAGCCCGGCCAGCCCTGAGAGGGGTTAGGCGGATATCCATTGCGGTGCAGTTGACCAGCCTTCTAGACCGACTAGCCTAGAAGGGTTTTGCCGGTCAGAGATCAGCTCTTATCTGACAAAGTTTACATTACAAAATAGAGGAAACAACAGGTCTGGGAGATCACGGTCTCTCTCAGGAGCCCAAATCTGCTGAGAAACAGGAGGGGTTAGGTAGTAGGGGGGTGGAGATTTAACCCCTGCAGCCCGTTATCCATGACAGCTCCCTCATTCCAGTTCGGCAGACCCGGCTATATCCCCACACGGGTCGGCCTGGGGCTGTCCGAGGAGCTATTCCATTTCAGTTTGCCAGGAAAGTCCATCAGCATTTCCATTGCTCTTTTCCAGCCTGCACTGAATGTCAAAGTTGAAGGGCTGCAGGGCCAAACTCCACCGCAGCAATCGTCCATTGTCCCTAGACACTCTGGTTATTATCTGTGAGGACGGTGAAAAACATCCCATAGAGGTAGGGCTGCAGTTTCTTAAGGGCCCACACTAGGGCCAGGCACTCCTTCTCCACCGCCACGTAGCCTACTTCCCTGGGCAACAGTTTTCGACTGATGTAAGCTATGGGGTGGTCCTGCCCCTCCTCGTCTACCTGGCTTAGGACTGCTCCCAACCCGAAATTTGAAAGTTTATCCATATTATAGTAGTGATGCTTCTCAACGTTCCATATAAATCTACCATAAACATAGTCCAGCCATAGTCATACTACAAAAGAAGCTATTCTAGCCATACAACTAGTACAAGCCTTCTCAAAGCCGGTCATCTACAACACTAGCAAGACCATGACCTAAACATATTCTACCAATACTAAAATAATGCACGTCCAGTGAGGAAAAAAAATTTTGATCCCCTGCTGATTTTGTACGTTTGCCCACTGACAAAGAAATGATCAGTCTATAATTTTAATGGCAGAAAGAAGAGTGAGAGCACAGGTACATATGCGGATAGTCAACAACGGAACCAGAAGGGAGCTGTGTCGGCGCCTCTCCCGACACAAATCTGAACAAGCAAACCAAAAGCAGCTTGCTGTTCAAATATATAAATCAAAGCAAAATAATCCCTTTTGAACTAGTTCCAAGACAGTTGGAGTATCATAGGATGTGTTTAATCTGCATTTTGAAAGCACTTCACACGGAATAGTGTAAAAAGTTCATACCTTTATTTTCAATGTGGCAAAAACTCACAGCAAACACATACTTGGTGATTACCAGGAGACACAGGTGCTAGCGGACTGTGACTTCATCTGACGCGTTTCACGCCCTTCTGGCGCTTTCTCAAAGATGTCACATTGAAAATAAAAGGTATGAACTTTTAACACTATTCCGTGTGAAGTGCTTTCAAAGTGCCGATTAAACACATCTTATGATACTCCACTGTCTTGGAACTAGTTCAAAAGGGATTATTTTGCTTTGATTTATATAATTTTAATGGTAGTTTTTTTTTTTTTGAACAGTGAGAGACAGAATAACAACAAAAACATCCAGAAAAACGCATTTTAAAAAAGTTATAAATCGATTTGCATTTTAATGAGTGAAATAACTATTTGCCTCCTTTGCATAACATGATTTAGTACTTGGTGGCAAAATCCTTGTTGGCAATCACAGAGGTCAGACGTTTCTTGTAAATGGGAGGGATTTTGTCCCACTCGAACCTTCAGCTCCCTCCACAGATTTTCTATGGGATTAAGGTCTGCAGACTGGTTAGGCCACTCCAGGACCTTTATGTGCTTCCTCTTGAGTCACTTTTTTGTTTTCTTGGCTGTGTGTTTTTGGGTCATTATCATGGTGGAATACCCATCCACAACCTAATTTCAATGCCCTGACTGACGTAAGGAGGTTCTCACCCAAGATTTGATCGTACATTGCCCCATCCATCATCTCTTTGATGCAGTAAAGTTGTCCAGTACCCTTAGCAGAAAAGCACCTCCAAAGCATGTTTCCCCCTCCATGTTTGACGATGGGGATGGTGTTCTTGGGGTCAAAGGCAGCATTCCTCCTCCTCCAAAAACGGCGAGTTGAGTTAATGCCAAAGAGCTCGATTTTGGTCTCATTCACCCAGTTCTCCTCTGAATCATTCAGATGTTCATTGGCAAACTTTAGACGGGCCTGTACATGTGCTTTCTTGAGCAGGGGGACCATGCAGGTGCTGCAGGATTTCAGTCCTTCACGGCGTAGTGTGTTTTAAATTTTCTTGGTGACTATGGTCCCAGCTGCCTTGAGATCATTGACAATATTGTCCCGTGTAGTTCTGGGCTGATTCTTTACTGTTCTCATGATCATTGAAACTCCACAATGTAAGATCTGGCATGGAGCCCCAGACCGAGGGAGACTGACAGTTATTTTGTGTTTCCTCCATTTGCGAATAATCGCACCAATTGTGGTCACCTTCTCACCAATATGCATGGAGAGGGTCTTGTAGCCCATTCCAGTCTTGTGTCAGTCTACAATCTTGTCCCTGACATCCTTGGACAGCTCTTTGGTCTTGGCCATTGTGGAGAGTTTGGAATCTGATTGATTCCTTTTGTGGACAGGTGTCTTTTATACAGGTAACAAGCTGAGATTAGGAGCACTCCCTTTAAGAGACACCTGCGAGCCAGAAATCTTGCTGATTAATAGGGCATCAAATACTTATTTCACTCATTAAAATGCAAATCAATTTATAACTTTTTTGAAATGCAATTTTCTGGATTTTTTTGTTGTTATTCTGTCTCTCACTGTTCAAATAAACCTACCATTAAAATTAAAGTTTGATCATTTCTTTGTCAGTGGGCAAACATACAAAATCAGCAGGGGATCAAATATATTTTTTCCTCACTGTACGTGCAATATTTTAGTATTGGTAGAATATGTTTAGGGCATGGTCTTGCTAGTGATGTAGATGACCGGTATAGAGAAGGCTTGTACTAGTTGTATGGCTAGAATAGCTTCTTTTGTAGTATGGCTATGGCTAGACTTTGTTTAGGGTAGATTTATATCGAACCTTGAGAAGCATCAGTACTATAATATGTAATAATAATTTTTTTTCCTCACAGTATCCTAATGCTGGAGCCGTATAAAGCTACTTCAGCCATTTCACTAGTCCAAATGTTTAGTGACTAGGCTAATTCAGAAGTTAATCAGATTAGGTTTTCAAGTTAAGGGCTAGATTAAGAGCGGAGTGCTATTTATCATTCTCGCTCACGCATTAACTCCACTAGATTGAGGCTTTTTGCGCATATTGGGTGGGGCAAGTATTATAAGTTGAAAGTAAAACGTTTTTGCATGAGACGTGAAATACAGCAAACATATGTTGACATGTATATAAATGTATCTTTATGTTAATGCCCTTTGGGTCCCATTTTTTTTCTAACACCTGAGACCTCATATCTTTGAGCCCTTATAACTTTTTATTGCAATATTTTTCAAAATAAATAATTAGATAGTTATTATGAGTGTAACTGTACTTTTAAATGTTTTTTTTACATGTTTTGTGACACTTTTTTGGTTTTGCGTAACAGTTAACCAGAGCTCTGAATTCGCATTATCCTGACGCATGTTAAAATCAATTGCGCTTAAGTAAACACATTTACTTTAAACCTGTAATACATGCCCTACTTCTGATGTGTGCTAAGAGTCGCGATAAACCGCTTTTTGTTTGCACGCAACAGTTAGCACGCCACTCGTAATCTAGTCCATAGTGTCTAATCTTAGGGCTACTAGAGGTGTATGTGCAGAGAGATCAGGTCTATATCTAAGGGAGGTATCAGTGAACAGGGAATGAGCACATTTCTTGAAAATGTTGTTAGTGTTAAAAAATGACAAGTAGCTAGTTCAAGTTAAGATGGTATAGTGGTACATGAATTAGTAGTAAAATGTTTTGATGGATTTTTGGATCCATGTAAAGACAGTTCGATGTTTACTAATGAGGTTGTGTTTAGAAGACATGTCTGTGATTAGCAGTGGCATAATTTATAGAAGGGAGATCAACCATTATATTATGTCTTGTGATAAGGGCTCATGAATAGCAAGGGTTAACTGGAATCCAGTTGCATGTGTAGTAGGTGGCCAAATGCTAAAGAGAGCAGTAATGTCAAATGTGGAAGATAAAAATAGAGCTAGGTGTTTTTTCATGTACAGAAGGGATGCCAAACACTAGCAGACAGTTATATGTATAAGGAATGCCCATATTAGACATGTGCATGGCGAAAAAATTCGGTTGGATTCTGATTTTTTCGAATTTCGGTTCGGATCGATTCGAATTCTGAAAAATTCGAATCAATTTGGCTCGGATTCGTTTCGGATTTATTCAGATTCAAACTAATTTGGATTTATTCGGTAGATTCGGCACTATTTTAATTCAGAAATTCGAATCGATCCAAATCCCGAATTTTACGAATTCGGCCGCATTTCCGAATCGTTCCGAAACGAATCGCACATTTATAGCCCATATCTAACTGGAAGGACAAGTCCATAACAAGCAGGAATGGATATCTTTTTAGGTAGGTCTTCAACTACTTGGTGTTTACAGGACAAAACTTTGATTAGCAGTGGAGTGTTACATGTAGGATATATGTCCATAACTAACATGAAGGGCCTGGGTAGATGTTGTGTCTGACTCTTCAATAAGATTATTATTAGAAAACAGATCCATGATTAATGAAGATAGTCATGTGTAGAAAAAGAGTCCCAGGTCAAGGGGAGAGGTTTAGAAGATAAAGTCTGACAAGGGGTTATGAGTAGAACATAAGACAATGATTGTGTTAGCTGTCTCCAGAGAAGCAATGCACTATCAATTCTGAGCAGAGCCAATCAGGGGCAGCAAATGTGTGTGCCTGCCAGTCACTAATCATATTCAGTGCATTTAACTAAATATATTTTTTGATCAGGTTAAACATATATTTCTTTGCTAGAAATAGTACAATAATAAAATGCTCTAAAGCATTACATAATTGTAGTATATTGCGCTTGTATGTCCCTTTAATCACACTGTGAGTATAACTATTTCCTTTAATTTTTTTTTGCTTAGCAGCCCAATTTTCTTTTAATTTGCTTGCACTAATGTAGCGAAAAAAAAATCTTTTTTATTTGGGCAAAGACAAAGAGCCCAAAACAAAACATACCATACATACATCAAACAATATGATGATGACATAAATTGCATAGATAAACAAAACATCTAGAGGAAAATGATAGTATTGCTATTTTAACTATGATAACATTACAAATATAACTTCTCTAAATCCAAAGGCAATAGAGTAAAGATAAAGCAATATTAAAAGAATGAAGAAAGAGAATAAAAAAAATGGATTCAGATATTCCCCTCAGGTTGGTGGCTTCATAACTTAAAAATCCCCAGCTTCAAACCAAACAAAGAAATCTGAAAATGACGTTATTAAAATACTGGAAAAAAGAGTTACGCATAACAAGTAAAAAAATTACTAGACGTCTCCTACAGAAAGACAAATATAACCCAGCAAATATTGTACACACAAACATTCCTTAAACTGTAGATTGCCAGGAAGGCGCATCAAAATTTTAACGAACAGCCTAAATAGAAATGGTAATGCCCTTATTACTCCATAATCCTCAAGTAATTGACAATTAAAACCCTCATCAGGAGAAAACAAATGACTTTGATAATAAATTGCAAGGATTCACCTGTAATTAATACGGTTATCTTTAGGGATTGATACTGGAGACGCCTCACTTTATATTGGTATAAGGCTAATTTATATACTAACATCAAAGATAGATATAAATACATATCTTTATTTTTTCCCTAGCAAACTAGTTTTGAGCGCTATAGGGAAATTAATGACCGCAACATTTTCTGAGTTATTTCCCCTCCCTATAGCGCTGCTATTACAGGTTTGCAAAAAACAGGCTTGTACGGGCAATATGGTGGCGTTGAGCTCCATGCTTTACCCAAATACAAGCGCTGCTTTGACGTGCTCATGCACGATTTCCCCATAGACATCAATGGGGAGAGCCAGGGGAAAAAAAACCTAACACCTGTGATCGGGGAAAAAAAAGCTCCGTAACGCAGCCCCATTGATGTCTATGGGGAAAGAAAAAGTTATGTTTAAACCTAATACCCTAACATAAAAACCATGTCTAAACACCCCTAATCTGCCGCCCCCTACATTGCCGCCACGTACATAATGTTATTAACCCCCTAATCTGCCGCCCTTAACATTGCCGCCACCTAAATAAAACTATTAACCCCTAATCTGCTGCTCCCAATATCACCTACATACAGTTATTAACCCCTAATCTGCCGCCCTTAACATCGCCGCCACCTACATTACAGTTATTAACCCCTAATCTGCTGCCCCCAATGTCGCCACACTATACTAAAGTTATTAACCCCTAAACCTCTGGCCTACAACATCACTAACACTAAATAAATATATTAACCCCTAAAACTAACCCTAACATAACCCTAACACCCCCTAACTTAAATATAATTAAAATAAATCTAAATACAACTTACAATTATTACCTAAATAATACTTACCTGTAAAATAAAACCTAAGCTAGATACAATATAACAAATAGTTATATTGTAGCTAGCTTAGGTTTTATTTTTATTTCACAGCTAAGTTTGTATTTATTTTAACTAGGTAGACTAGTTAGTAAATAGTTATTAACTATTTAATAAATACCTAGTTAAAATAAATACAAAATTACCTGTAAATTAAAACCTAACCTGCCTTACACTAAAACCTAGCATTACAATCAAATAAAATAAATTAAATTAATAAAATACAATTATCTAAATTACAAAAAATAAAAATAAACACTAAATTACACAAAATAAAAAACTAAATTATCAAAAATAAAAACAAATTACTAATAATCAAATAGCCCTATCAAAATAAAAAGCCCCCCGCCCCCCAAATAAAAAAACCTAGCCTTAAAAGGGCCTTTTGAGGGGAAGTGCCCCAAAGAAATCAGCTCTTTTACCTGTAAAAAAATAATAAAAACAACCCCCCAGCAGTAAAAACCACCACTTCGGCCTGCTTGGATGAAGACTTCTGCCGGCTTCGATGAGGACTTCTGCTGCTTGGATGAGGATGGATGTCCGGTCTTCGAAAACTGTAAGTGGATCGTCGGGGGTCAGTGTTAGGTTTTTTAAAGGTTTATTGGGTGGGTTTTATGTTTAGATTAGAGTCTGGGCAATGTAAAAGAGCTAAATGCCCTTTTAAGGGCAATGCCCATCCAAATGCCCTTTTCAGGGCAATGTTTAGCTTAGGTTTAGTTTGCTAGGTTTTTATTTGGGGGGTTTGGTTGGGTGGGTGGTGGGTTTTACTGTTGGGGGGTTGTTTGTATTGTTTTTTACAGGTAAAAGAGCTGATTTCTTTGGGGCAATGCCCCGCAAAAGGCCCTTTTAAGGGCCATTGGTAGTTTAGTATAGGCTAGGTTTTTTTTTTATTTTGGGGGGGCTTTCTTATTTTGATAGGGCTATTAGATTAGAAGAATTCGAATTTCATTTTTTATTTTGTGTAATTTAGTGTTTATTATTTTTTTGTAATTTGGATAATGTATTTGATTATTTGAATTTATTTTATTTTATTGTAATGTTAGGTTTTATTTTACAGGTAGCTAGTAAATATTTAATAACTATTTACTATCTAGTTAAAATAAATACAAACTTACCTGTGAAATAAAAATAAAACCTAAAATAGCTACAATGTAACTATTAGTTATATTGTAGCTAGCTTAGGTTTTATTTTACAGGTGAGTATTTAGTTTTAAATAGGAATTATTTAGGTAATAATAGTAAGTTTTATTTAGATTTATTTTAATTATATTTAAGTTAGGGGGGTGTTAGGGTTACGTTAGGGTTTGGGTTAGGTTTAGGGGTTAATAGGTTTATTATAGCGGCGGTGTGGGCGGACGGCAGGTTAGGGGTTAATAATATTCAAATAGTGTTTGCGATGTGTGAGGACGGCGGTTTAGGGGTTAATAATTTTATTATAGTGGCGACAATGTCGGGAAGCGGCGGAATAGGGGTAAATACATTTTTTAAGTGGTGGCGATGTCCGGAGCGTCAGATTAGGGGTTAATAATTTTAGTTTAGTGTTTGAGATGCAGGAGGGCCTCAGTTTAGGGGTTTATAGGTAGTTTATGGGTGTTAATGTACTCTGTGACAGTTTAGTTATGAGTTTTATGGTACAGCTTTGTAGCATAAAACTCATAACTACTGACTTTAGATGGCGTTACAGAGCTTGTCATTTTAGACTGTAACGCTCACTTTTTGGCCTCACAGCAAAACTCGTAATACCGGCGCTATGGGAGTCCCATTGAAAAAGGACTTTTCTTAAAGTGCAGTACTGACGTTGCATGATGGACAAAATGGTGTGTGGTACACCTATTCTGACAAGGCTTGTAATAGCGGTTTTAGGGGAAAAAGCGGCGCTATGGGCCATAACAATGTTTTTTTTCACTCATAACGCAAAACTCGTAATCTAGCTTATTATTTTTGGTGAAACAGAATGCAATCTGAAAAATAATATCCCCCATGAAACCCTAGGAAGGCTTCAGAGACACTCTATACACGCATGGTGGGATCATATTGCACATTTTACTCTGTGAACTAGGCAAGGCCTTAGATCCATATGTGTAATGCTTGTGGGATATTCTTCTATCAAACCAAACTTGGCCAGTAGTCTTCTTATCCTGGCGTCAAGTGGAATGATAGGAAATATTTCAGAGCAGAGAAAGTTAATAGGAAGGAAATCCGGCATTATAGCAGTTCAGGGGTAAACCAATAGAAGGACCAGGAACAGGCAGGAATCAGCAATAAAGGGAAATCCAACAGTATAACAGTTTAGAGGTAAACCAATATAATGGTCAGACAAGCATGGTTCAGCAAGGGTATATCAATCCAGTAGTTTAGGGGTTAAGCAGGCAGAGTGGTCAGATAAGCAGAGTTCAGTAATAGTATATTAATCCAGTAGTTTAGGGGTTAAGCAGACAGAGTGGTCAAACACAGTTCAGCAACAGTATATCAAGCCAGTATACAGTAACAATAACACCCAGGAGCACACTAAGTAACACCTATACTTGGGCAGAGGTAGTTAGAAAGAGAGAGACTTACAAAGGCGCAGGATTCGCGCCACAGCTCCACATCCGGCATTAGAAAGGAGGAGACGTGTGACGATGACGTCATCGTTGCATGCTCAGAGGAACCGCTGCATCCCTGGCAACGGCCAGAGCAGCCCTAGCAACAGCCAGAACGATGCGGCGAGCGGCGTGCAGCGTGACAATATGGACTCAATTTAGCACTTCCAAGACATTATGCAAACTTATAAAGGTAATAAAACAATAACTCTGTTACTATCAATCTGAATAAAATTTGGAAAATAGACTTGGTCAAGAATGGGAGACCAGTTCAGTTGAAAACTTACTTTCTCCTGTGAAGAGATTCTTGTTCATATCCTAGAAACAAATCTGTCAAGAGATTCTGTTTTCTAGAAGATTTTTTTCCTTACTATTAATGTAATAAGCCATGATGTTTTCTTCAAAAAAATTGCACAATAGTAAAAGCTTTCATATAAATGAATTTATCAAATTAACATATAGTCCCCACCGAATCAATTTCTGCTACTTCTATTAGTTTTAATTATGATAAAATAACACCGACTAACCATGATATTAATCCAAGTCCATCCCAATTTTATGAACTGGAAAACAATAATCACTATCATCCCCTCTTTTTTCACTCATATACCCCTCTGGTTCTCTCCAAATCAAAAATCCAAAAAAACTTTCTTAAAAAAATTAAAAATGAGATATTAAAATATGACTTTATTTCCTCTTAAGTTTAGTAATGTAGGTTAAATATCCATATTGAATGTACCACTCTTGCTCTTTAAAAATACATTTTGTATAAATATTGTCTGCATTTCTGTTATTTAGATTGTGAGCATACTACAGTAGGTGCCTTTTTAGTACAAACTACCACTTTAAATCAACATAAGTTAAATATATCTACAATGAGAAATATAAATAGACCAAAACAGCTCAAAAGTCGTTAAAAAACTTAGTATGGTACTAATAAATAAGTTGCTAAGCGAGGGGGGCGGAGCCTACACTCTCTGCGGCAGGACGCATCTCAGGGAAGCTCTCTGAATCTGAAGCTATTTTTTACAAGTTTAATATAGCTAACCTTCACATCTACTACTTTGAAGCAGATATTTACCGACTATTTATCAAGGTGGATAGAGATATTCTTGGAATTGATACTTAGCTTGAGCTCCTGCCTATGTTCTCTGAGGCAGCTACGGGTCGGGCCTATTATCAGGACTGAAGCCATTCTTGCAACTACGCAGCAACAAAAGGATCCTGTATAGGCTTTGAACCGTAGGTCTGGGGCTGCCGTGTTATTACCCCCCCCTGAACTCCGGGGTTACGATATCCTCTATTATAGGATAACAACTAAGGGAAGTCTCCAACCAAGCTACTGAGACAGGTACAACCTGTAATTTACAAACTGGACGCTTACTCTAACATAATAGATATTTCCCTGACACTGTTGCATCATGGAATTATCCGTGGCTGCTATTGATCGGTGGGAATGGGAGATAAAGTCTCTCCTCAAGACGCACTTTGACACGCTGGCACAGGAGCTGAGCAAGGTTCTGAGACCATTGAGCTCCCCACGGGCCCTACAGAAAGCAGACGCGTCAGGCACAACTGACTTCGGAGAGGGATTGGTATCGGAAACAGTTCTAGGTGCTTTTGTACAACCGATGCCCGCTACGACTCCCATACAAATGGTTCGTACCTCCGCTTACCAACACGCTCCTCTGAAAGTAATTCTGCTCCCAAAGGCACCCCGCACCCCGGATGGGAAGATCAGCTTACGGGCGGGCTAGCGAGAGTTGGCTGCTGTGAGCTGTGAACGGAAGGCACTCTCGTCTTGGGACTTAGATCTAAGGAGAACCTTATACGGCAAGAGATTTCTATTCCATATTGCCGAGGTGGGGATGCAAACCCTGAGATTTGATAATTTGGATAGGTCAGGGAGCTCAGTGATAACAGTTGTAGCCTACCCACTATTCACACTCCTCACAAAGTGTGAAAAAATAGTAAAACTGTGAAAATAGGTTGTGGGTGGCGCCACTGAAGGCTAACTGTATAACAAATCAAATAAAATCAAATAGATAATATTAATAATATAATATCAGTGTTGTAAATTGATAAGAGATCCAGTGCAAAAAACGAAATAATAAAATGCCCCTTTAAGGTCTAAACATAAAGTAATACATTTCAGTATAGATAAATAGATATGTCAGGAGGCTCAATTTAACCAGTATAAATCAAAACATATACCAGTAGGACTCCTATGTTACCAAAACACACTTTGCTAAATAAAAATGGGATACAGATAAATTAGTGTTGAATAAGACTGATTTATTATATGTACATTTAATCATAAAACATTTAATCATAAAACATTCAGACACATATAACTATAATAGCACCGGTGCTGACAAACTGTAAAAACCTCAATAAGACAATGTTAAATTCATACAAGTCTAAAAATTCAATATCGATAATATTAGCTAAGAATAATAAATATAAAGCTAAGTGCATACAAAAAAAGGCTAAGAAATAAACCTAAAAATGCAATAAACTTTGACATAAGCAACCGTGTCAAAGGATCTGTTACAGCAGCATCTCTCAAAGTCTTTTTGGATAACTCTGCAGCGTGAGCACTAATAATGATTCTATTTGAAACTGTTCCGGACCAGGGTTATAATGTTGCAACATACAGTGAGTTAAATGATTGTGTCACATAAGTCTTTGAATAACCCGGACTCTTTTTTAGGATGTTTGTAACTTTGTACCAAGTTTAAGGCTTTATGGCAGACTGGAATTAAGTCACAGCAATAATGATAGATTTTGAATTGACGGTTTTCACTTACTCACCATGCAATCCCTTGAAAAAACACAGGCCAGTCCCGGTGTTGAATAACCACCAAGTTATCTCCTTAACAGTTGGAACTTACGCCTAAATAAGTTTTAATAAGTTTTACGGAGTAGCTGGCAGCTCTTAGTTTTTGTTGATGCCGTAAGGGAAATTCTTTCTGCTCCGTCAGTAGTCGTATAGAAGCTCAGTGCGCGCACTATTTTTGAAAAAACCCGCTCCTACCGTTCAACCCAAACACTCTGTACATGGCACCTGAGGTGAAAGAGTCCCGGGCTTTGTGGAACCCCTACCTCGGGAGGTTTGGTAGTGCTGCCTGGTCTTTCCAGAGAAAGGGAATAGGCTAAAGCAATATTAACATTATTGTTTCCATCATAAAGAAAATCATGGGACTCTATGGTGATTTCATAATGACACTGCTGCTACTACTAATCTCAGAAGTTTGTCAGAAGTTGCTATTATGACTACATCATTATAACCTTTTACTGTGCATAATTCTCACTGTTAGTTGTTATAACAATTAATTTCTCACGTTGCAACCCGCAGTAGTAATCACTGTTTTTCACATAACATTTTAATGTTGTACACTAAGTTTTTTTTTCTGATTCCAGTTTGTTTGTGCTGTCCTCAACTGTTAGCTAGTGCCAGGCTCAACCTCTATATACCCTAACCCAATGCAAATCTGACCTTTTTTCAACTTGAAGCAGTCAGCTCTATTGATCTCTGAGCATATGGATCCCTTCTTAATATACGGCAAAGTACATTCAGTTTATGTCCCTCCTTAAAGCTCTAAATGCAATTTACTGGATGGGTGTGTGAACTGGAATAATCCCTCTTTCCCAGATGAAAGTTAAGATTACACTATTCCGCTTTCCTCCACCCTGCCTTATCCCTCGCCTGGCTTCCCACTATGCTATTACCCTCTGCTACTGTCTCATTAATTAACAAATCATACTACTAAATATAGGGTGAACATGATATATACTACACTTTATATTTGCAGAGTAGTCCCAGACCTAGTTTTAGAGAAAGTGGCGGCACACTTGTATTTGACCATAATGCCTGTGGAAAACAGATAGCAAAGACTTATTGTTAGACATGATTCCCTCACTGTAACGAGGCGACTTCCCTTCCTTTCTTTCCCTTTTCCCCGTTTATTCCTAGTTTGAGATGTCCTTAAAGGTTCCCGTTAATTCTTATGTCTCTTAGGTGGTCCAAGAGAGACCACAATTCATCACTAAGGGAAATTGCTTGCTTATTATTTAGTTGTGCTACTATGGGACTCTAGCTATATAATATATAGAAAAAGTGAGGTTCTGGAAATATTATCTGTGATTATTGTACATTAAGATGCATTTGTATAACTTCTTCAATGTCACTGTTTCCATATTATGATTGTATGCTTTCAACCTCAATAAAAATTAATATAAAAAAAATAAAATAATAAGTTGCTAAGCACTCCGATTGCAGTAACCAATCAAGCTGCCAATTAAAATATCACACAGGCTTTAAAAGACACCAACGTAGTAATGCAAGTAGAGCTTGACAAAGGCATGCTAGCCAAAACGGCATGCTAGCCAAAACGTGTTGCTCTTTCTTTTGGTCCCTCTGAGGATCCATATTTGCCAATACCACATGCTGTCTAACCCAGACTGTGTCAGGAACGCCATCCGGCGATATTGCGGCCAAGCAGGAATAAACGCTTTGCAAGGACACTCGGGCGGCAATAAAGGAACGGGCAGAAGTGTCTGCATACAAACTTCTGGGATTTGAGATACCCATCAACACATATTGCAACCGGGCTGTAAGAAAGCAAGAATACAGCGTCTGAGACCGGTTCCAAGAGAGCTGCTAGACACCCTCCGGTGTAAGTAAAAAGTTTATTACCTAACTTGAACTATTGGTTTGCTTTTGACAAGTTCTATGTCAATAATGTGTATTATCTAATTGTGAACATTAAAATTTACATTCATTTTTAGCTATCCTATTTATATATAATTGAGACCATAGCTCCAATAGCCATATAGTGATTAGTTTAGCTGTCCTCCCAGCGCCACAATTTTTTTTTAGTATTGTTTGAGTATCTGCAAAGACCCCTAACAACCTAAATACTTTCCCCCAATAGACTCCTCAAGGTGTTTTCTAGGAGATAATCACCTGTATCTGTAGGCCTCTAGTCACTCTGCATTGCCAGCGCATTCTTTTGCACACACAACAAGGTTATTACCTGGGCATGCCTGCTCTTTGTCTTCTCTAGAATTTTAATCCAAGTTTTTTTTTTTTTTTTTTTAAAAGGCTTTATTGAAGTGAATAGTTACAAACAAGACATATCAATGCAGTAATACAATAGGTACATGAACGGAAAGTTTATAACAGCAGCAAAGATACAAAACATTTTCACTTCACAATATATTTCGCCCAGTCCGCCGGACTGACCTTTGGAGTGAGCAATCATAGTTTTATATAATTTTTTTCAAAACGTAAAGTTACATCATCATAGCACCAGTCTAATGACAATGTAATCAAAGGTATAGAAAGTATTTAAGAAGAAAAGGAATTGGGGATGAGAAGGGTAATAGAGGGAAGAAAAGGAGGGAAGGAATAAATAATAAAAAAAAAAAAAAAAAAAAGAAAGAAAGAAAGAAGCAGCCATCAACGACCAACCCGAGTAGGTATAATCCTATTTGATTTAAATTGTGCCCCGCCATAAAGCTAGTATCATTTCATATATACCGAGGTTATGGGTTTTCAGGTAGTGGTACCTTTCCAGGTTCAAGATTTCCTCCACCTGGGTGTACCAGTCCCCCAGGGTAGGAGGATTTTGAGATTTCCATTTTTTCGGGATTAATTTTTTTGCACTGGTAATCATTATCAGTAGAAGAGAGAGATGTGCAGCACTTTGTGTTTTAGGTAAAGACAAAAATAGCAAAATGTCAGGTGTGTATGGGATGTCTAAATTTAGGATTTCCCCCATCTTTTTCATAACTCTCTTCCAAAAAGACAATATGCAGGGGCAATGCCACCAGATGTGTAAAATTGATCCGTTTTCCCCGCACCCCCTCCAGCATAATGGGCTAATTGTAGGAAATATCTTATGGAGCCTAACAGGAGTAAGGTACCATCTGCTCAGGTATTTAATGTGTAGTTCCTGAATTGTTGACGATACTGATGTTTTCTTAATTAATCTAAAGGCCCTCAACCAGGGGTCAGAGTCAAAATCTAAGCCCAACTCAGCTATCCATTGCTTTGTGTATGTTGGTAGTGCCTCAGAGCCCCGGAGAACTAATGACCTATACATTATGGATATCAAGTGCCTGGGAGCAGTGTCCATTACGCATATTTTTTCAAAATTCGTAAGTGTTCTCCCTAGTTCCTGTTTATATTTATGACTTAATATAAAGTGGTGCATCTGGCGATAGTGTAACCACGAGGAGAAAATTGTGGGGTATGTTCTTACTAGATCTGCTTGCGGTGTGATTTTCCCATTTACTATTATTCCAAAAACGGATCCCTCCTTAATTTTATATGGGGCAAGTTTATATATTCCTCTATTGTGATATGGAAGCTCAGGGTTTTCAAAAATGGGGGATAACGGGGAATGTTTAGTAGAGATATGCGTGGATGTGTTCATGGTCTTGTCCCATATATTAAGTGTCTCCTCTATCAAGTGATATTTAGTGACTGCGGGAGGGCGTTGTGAGGGTGGAATCCAGGCGAGAGTTCCCATATTATTTAATTTAAAGATCTGTCTATCTAGATCGAGCCATGCCTTAGAGGTTAGGTTCTGTGCCCATTCTACAATTCTTTGCAAACCTACTGCTTGTTTATAAGAAGCTATATCTGGTAGTCCTAGCCCCCCCCCTATCTCTTGGAAGATACATGGTGCGTTTGGGTAATCTGGGTTTGGTGTTGGCCCAAACAAATTGTTCAATCAAATTTTGCAATTGGGTAAGATAGCTTTTAGGGAGTGCAATGGGCAGAGTCTGCAACAGATACAGTATGCGAGGGAGAACATTCATTTTAATAACACCTACTCTGCCCAGCCAAGAAACTGTCCCTGCTCTCCAAGATGAGAGGTCGGCCATAATATCATTCTTCAAAGGAATATAGTTATATTTAAACAGATCCGAGTGATCCGGAGTTAGATATATACCCAAGTATTTTAGTTTAGTACTTGCTATAGATATATTATAATTGTGTTGTAAATGAAGTACCTCTTCAGGATTAGTGTTGATATTCAGCAGTTCTGATTTACTAAGGTTAAGGGAAAAATTTGAAACCTCTCCATATGCCCTAATTTCTTTTAAAAGCTCTGGTACAGACTCTAAAGCATCAGTTAACGTATAGAGAATATCATCGGCATATAATGCCTGCTTATGCTCTCTGTCTCCTACTACCATGCCTTTGATTTTTTCATTTAGTCTCACTTTATGCGCCAGTACTTCAATAGTTAGTGCGAACAGTAATGGCGACAGGGGGCAACCCTGCCGGGTCCCATTACTAATATTGAAAGATTCCGATAGAGTACCATTGATTCTTATTCTTGCATTCGGATTCGAGTAGAGTGCCAAAACCGTATTTACAAAGGGTGTCCCGAACCCCATTTTCCCTAAGACGCAACGCAGAAAAGACCAACTGACCCTATCAAAGGCCTTCTCCGCGTCGGTAGCGAAGAGGACTAGTGGGCACCCCGAGACTTTGGCATGGTTAATTAGTTGAGTGACTTTGATGGTATTGTCCCTGGCCTCTCGGCCTGGGACAAAACCCACCTGATCATTGCAAATTAAAGATGGAAGGTACTTGTTGAGTCTATTTGCGAGGATCTTTGCTAATATTTTCATATCGGAGTTAATTAAAGATATGGGTCTGAAATGGCTCGGGGAGTCTGCCGTTTTTCCTGGCTTAGGTAGTACCGTTATATGAGCTTCCAGAAGAACGCGGGATAAATTGGGGTCATCACGAATATCATTAAATAGGTCTAAGAGAGGGCCTGCTAGGATGTCTTTAAACTTTTTATAATACACTGATGAGAACCCATCAGGTCCTGGGCTTTTGCCTCCTGGGCTTCCCTTGATGGCCTCAAATAGCTCTTCTTCGGATATTGGGGCGTCCAGTGCATTGGATTCCTCTTTAGTTAAGGAGGGGAGATTAATATCTCCCAGATATGAGTTAATTAGATCATCTGGAGTAGAAGCCCCTGCGCTTTGAGAGGATGCTAAGGTAGGGTCTTGTATGTTATATAAAGAATGGTAATAATCGTGAAATTCCTTCGCAATTTGAACGCTGCTGCGAAGTGTATGGCCATCTTTGGATCTGATAGTATGTATGTATGAGCGAAGCTGTCTTCTCCTAAGGGTTCTCGCCAAGATTCTGCCCGGCTTGTTGCCCCCCTCATAATAATACTGTTTTAGGTATAAAGCTTTTTTTTGGTGGGACTCAGCTAGGTGCTTTTGAAAATCTAGTCTCGCCTGCCTTAGTTGGTTTGTTATTTCTGTGCATGTCGGGGTTTCTTTATGTTTGGTTTCCAGAGAGTGTAATTTATGTTGTAGGTCTATGTATTTAGCCCTATACTGTCTGTTGGTAAATGCCTTTTGTTTGATCAAGGCCCCCCTAATTACAGTTTTATGGGCTTCCCAGATGATAGCTTTAGAGGAAGATGGAAATGTGTTAGTTGTAAAGTATTCCCGAATAATTTTCTGCAGGTCGGATAGAAATATTGGATCATCTAATAGAGTTTCATCCAGTCTCCAAATGTTTTGGGTGATAGGGATGTCTGGCCATAAGATTGCACAGGAGACCGGAGCGTGATCAGACCATGATATGTGACCAATGTTGCTGCGATGTGTAATTGATAGGCCACAAGAGTCAGTATATATATGGTCAATCCTGGAGTAGCTATTATGTGGTATGGAGTAGAAAGAATAATCCCTGGCTGTGGGATGCAGTGTGCGCCAGACGTCATGTAAAGCTAAATTTATTAAGGTACTGTTGACCTGAGTTATTATGGTGGAGGATGTACAGGAAACCCCTTTAGAGGTATCAACCAGAGGGTCTGCAACAATGTTGAAATCTCCCGCTAGATAAGTGATACCTCTAGTATGTTCTAGTAACAAGTCTCGGACTCTATAAAAGAAGGAGTCTTGTTTTTGGCTAGGTGAGTAGACCGAGGCTAGTGTGATATAGTGTCCAAACAAAGTGCCAACCAGAATGATATAGCGCCCTTCTGGGTCCTTTTCTATGTGTGTCAAAATGAATGGTAACGATCTGTGGAAGACTACACCCACCCCTCCTTTTTTGTTTTGTCCCGATGCGAAGTACGCAGTAGGGAACTGGATATTATGCCATTTAGGTTCTTTACCTCTCCTAAAATGAGTCTCCTGTAGGAGAATTATATGACTATGTAGTTTATGCAATTCTTTAAAAGCAATAGAGCGTTTACCCGGGTCATTAAGGCCCTTCGCATTAATCGTGGTAAGATTAATGGAGTGGTCCCCAAATATGCTGGATTTATGCTGCATAGTGGAAAGAAAAAAAAAAAAAAAAAAAAAAAAAAAAAAGGAGATAGATAAGGGATTGGAGATTTACAGAGAGGGAGGGAAAGTTACGGAGAAAAAGAAAGTAGTATGCAGATTAGACAAGAGTAAGTACCTTGTTAGATATGTAGCCTCAAAACAGTGTACAAAAGTGAAACTAGGGTACTCAAGAGACCCCAATAGCACTCGTCTATATAATTATCTAACAAACAATAAACACTTAACAAGGGGAAAAGCCCCTATACTGACGTAAGTTATAAACAAAAACTTATATATATTCGTAGTACATTTCAGTTTTCAACCTGGTGTAAGTTGCCATTTAACATAACTTTTTATTTAATGGGACAGTGTTACCCTAATAATCTTAACGTAGGTGGAGATCACTACTATATGCTGGTATACCATACAAAATCTTAATATACATCTGTTATAATAGGTTATATAGTCTATCCTCTATATATATCCAGCCCTTGCCTTGCGTAAAATACAACATGATAAAATATGTATCGGTCTGGAGTTTTAATTATCTCTTGATTCAGAAAACTAAACTTAAATAATAGATCTATGACTAGTATGTGCCAATCCAGACTAAAGTGGGTGGTATTTTTATTATTTGAGGTGGTTGTAAACTTAAGATTGAGCTAGAGGTAGCATTTACTGGTAAGCCTAAAAATATTATGACATAGATCAATAGAGTAATTGAAATAGTAATGTGTAGCAATTAACTGTCAAAACAACGGGTAACAGTAAAATAAATTATGCATTCAAAAGTGGCAGTCCAGTATTGAGAGCAACAATTACAATAGTCCTGAGAGTTTTAGTGGAAGCAAGTACATCAACATCAAGAATCAGCTCATACTTTACCCATTTCTCTCCTCTGCAGGATGTTGTCTAGCATGGCTAGTGGATGGTGAGATGTCCCTTGCAAGAGTCCTGCCCAAAGCAGGAACTTGTATTGATAAATTTTCAAAAAAAGTCTTTTCGTCCATGCCAGGCCTGAAAATGGCCGTTTTGTTGTTATTTGAGGCAATTATAGACACTGGGAAACCCCATCTGTAGATAACCTTGTTGCTCCTCAGCACAGAGGTGATGTGATTTAAGTCTCTACGCTTTTGAAGAGTTATGGGTGATAGGTCTGTGAAGACCTGGATTTCTTCTCCTACATGGGTGAGTGGGTGCTTTCTCCTGGCTCCCTGAAGAATTTCCTCTTTGTCCTTGAAACTGAGAAATCTGACGATTATATCCCTTGGGGGGGCTTTGTTGGGTGGTTTAGGCCTAAGGGCTCTATGCACCCGTTCAATTGGGATATCCAGTGATGAAGGAGAGTCCTTAATGATTCTAAAAAGCGCTTGAAGATAGCCTTCGATGTGTTGTGGGGCTACCGCCTCAGTGACGCCCCTAAAGCGCAAATTGTTTCTACGTCCCCTGTTGTCAATATCCTCTAACTTGTCGTTGAGATATTGCAAATTATCCGCATGATTTTGGATATCAGTTGACTGTTGCTGTAAAGAGGATGTATTATCTTTGGAAGTTTTTTCTATTGCTGAAACTCTTGACTCCAATGCAGAAAAATCTTTTCTCAGGTCGTTAAATAAGCTCCTCATCTCATTCATGACTCCTTGAATATCCGTCTTAGATGATAGGTGTGAAATGTCCTCCTTAGTAATAAACTGGGGTTGCGACATTTTATCCATTGGGATAGGGCTAGCTGAATTGTCTTGGGAGCACGCCATATCTCCTGCAGTTGTACCTTTAGTTGAATCTATGGGCTTAAGGTAATGGCTCATAGATTTAGGAGCATTTATTTTTTCTGTTCTACTTGCTCTTTTATTAGGCATGCCCTGAGATAAACTTTCCCAGTGGGGCTTTGGTTGGGGTTGCAAATGTATAAACTGTTTCTTTGCTTTTTACCTAATGAGTGTCCACACCATACAACTAAATTCAGATTTGCAGTATGGTTTTGCAGGGGCTTGAGTATCTACAATCAGAATGTCTCTTTAGGCAGAAAGTCTCTGATGCCCAGTGAGGGCGATATGCTTATAAGGCTGTAGCCTGTCTTGCTTGTTGCCTCGCAAATTATACTTCTCCAGGATTTATAGGTCTCTTTTTTTTTTTTTTTTTACATGCAATTATACTGTTAAAGCAGATCTGTGCCCTAAAGAATGTGGAAAACTTATTGCCCCAAGCTAATAATAGGAAAGATAATAACACTGACAGGTCCTGCAGCTTAAGCACTTCTGTGTTAATAGCAATGCGATCCACTGTAAGTCAATATAATACCGACTCCTCTTGCTTACCCCTTCCTATGCCTCCGATATAACTGAGGTCCGTGGTTAGGTCAGATGGAAGCAGTCAATGTGATGTGTAGCCCTCCTTGTTTTTACTGCGGCAGGTCCCCTGAAGGGGAATCGAGCAAACGCTGTGCAGGCCTTGAGGCGTTCTGCAGAGTAGAAGCTCTCCGTGAGGTCCGGTATTCTCCCGACACTTATCTAACACACCGGAACAACGGTAATCCGATGGCCGGATAGGATGTCCTTAGTAGCTGGTCCTTTGGTGTCAGGAGAATCGTAGCTCAGCGGTAAGTGAGGCCTGTAAGGTCAGATGAGTCCTCCACGTGGGAGCCCGGCACTGAGTAGTGTATAACAGCAGCTCCCTCTATTAAGCCGGTCTCGCAGCCATATAGCAGTTATAGTCCCATATGAATACCAGGCTGTTTAGGATTAGTAATTAAGGTATAAATACTACATAAAAGGCTTTTTGTCAGATTAGGATGCAGGAGCCCTCCTAATGTGCGACCATCTTCCTGCGTGGTCAGGCTCCGCCCCCTTAATCCAAGTTTTATATACACCTACACGGGTAGTTATCTTCTATTTTTTAATTTCATTAATTAAATAAGTTTTATAATTCACTCGTCTTGAACAGCCTCACTGTGATATAGTCTCTTAATCTATATATGTTTGAGTGCTCTGTACTATCCAATTTTTTTCTTTTTTTTGCCATATCTATTATTACTAGTATAGTGAGCACCCCCCAGTGGATATTTGAATGTTGGGGATATTACCCACTAACTATATGGTCAGTTTATTCTGACTATACACTGCGCTAGTGATTTGTCTGGGGCCCAATATAGAAATTATTACTTTATCCCTCCCCTATTTATATACCTTACGATTGTCACCTTAAGCTTGCTACGGATGAATTATTTATATCCGATTGCCTTCCAATTAAATTTTGCTTTATATGATTGCCTTTTGAAAGTAACATCTTGTAAAATTTACTTATGCATATGTATGTATTTTAAAGTCACTAGATCCCAAAGTGGGTATTTTCAATTAGCTCAAATATTTTTCATTAAGTTTTTTATTAAATGTATACAGGGCCGCCATCAGGGGGTGACTCCTGTCAGGGGCCCAATGGGCTAGGGGGGCCCCATGAGGCAAGAACAAAAAAAAATAAAAAAAAATATTTTATTTTTTTACATTTTGGCAGCCACCAGTGGGTACTACAGCAGAGTGCTAATTGGGTATGGGAAATGTTATTACAAAGAGTAAAGTATTAGCATTTGAGAGGATTTCTGAGTGCGCACTAAACCACTATGCACAGTGTGAGACAAACTTGGCACTTTGTTTGTACAGTGTGTGCCTGAGTCAGACGGGCAGATCACTTTCATTTGCAGAGGAGGTAGGAATTACTTAGCAAACGTTTTTTATTTCTTTGTGCAATTTAAGATTGTAACTTCAGTTTGGTAGTAGTTGTATGGTGGGGCCAGGGGTCCATAAAAACACTTTTTTTAGCAGCAGTGTATTTATGATTATTTGACAATGCTGTAGAAATTCTATATTTAAAACCATGCAGAAATGTTTCCTCCTCAATACACAAATGATATATATTACATTCCAGTTTACTACCCCTTTATGCAAGGACTTTCCAGATACAAGGAGGCATTTTATCTAATATTTTTACATCTGTATAACATGTTATACTCTCAGACTAAGATTGCTCAGTGTTTGAAATGAGACAGGTTAACTTAAAACTGTTAAGTTTACATTACAGCTGACTTAATTTTGAAATGCATACCAACAAGCTTAAATCCTGCATTCAACCCGATCTAATGGTATGAGTACCACAGCTTATGGTTCCACCAAGACCATATAGAGTACAGCATTTTCAAAATCCACAAGTACAGCTGACAGATGGGAACATTTGTACACTATATTTGAAGTGGTGCTCTTGGTTGGGGAAAATGGGGAAAATATCAGACAAACATATGTCAACCTTCTAAAAGTACTTTTCTTCATCTAGCCATCTACCCAGCTCATTAATGTACAATTTTGAATTCACAGAATTATTTTTGTTTGCACATTTACAAATTTGATTCTTTAAAAAGTGATCTCTTAATTTCTGCATTTTTTTTATCATGCATGTCACACACTGTGGATTTAGGGGATGCAAGGTACATAAATGTTTCCTCCTGTGAGTGTTTCTGTGGGTGTCTGTGTTTATGTCTTTGTGCTTTGGTTTGTGTCTCTATGAGTGTGTATGTATTTTTTTCTGTGGGTCTCTCTGTGAGGGTGGGTTTGTATGTCTTTGTGCATTTTCTGTGGATGTCTGTGAGGGTGTGTGCATATGTCTTTGAGCTTTTTCTATGGGTGTCTCTGTGAGGGTGGGCATGTGTTTGTCTTTGTGTATTTTCTCTGGATGCCTCTGTGAGGGTGGGTTTGTATGTCTGTGTTTTCTGTGGATGTCTCTGTGAGGGTGTGTGTATGTATGTCTGTGTTTTCTGTGGATGTCTTTGTGAGGGTGTGTATTTTCTGTGGGTGTCTCTGTGAGGGTGTGTATGTCTTTGTGTGTTTTCTGTGGATGTCTCAGTCAGGGTGTGTGTATGTATGTCTTTCTGTGTTTTATGTGGTTGTCTCTCTGTGTGTGTATGTCTTTGTGTGTTTTCTATGTGTGTGTGTGTGTATGTCTTTGTGTGTTTTCTGAGGCTGTCTCTGTTGGTGTTTCCTTGGGTGTATGTGCAAGTTTGAGTTTGTGTGTGTGTCCATTGTCTGTTCCTTTTTAGGGCATTTTGACCTTACTACTGATTATTCACATCTTTCTACAGACTTTGAGACTAATGAGACCTTTCTGGAAGTCACTAATCTACCATTTAACCTTTAAATTATTGTTTAGGCAGTTCAGGGCCCTTCCTTTCAGCCACTGCATGCTGTTGTCATCATTTATTTGGCATCTTCCTTTACAAAAAGATAATCAGAACTCCATATTTTGTTTTCTAAATCTCCTTTTTTTTTACAAAACTGTAGTTTACCTCATTACTTGTCAGGTCAATGTAAACAAGTGCTGAGTGTCTGTTTAGTTGTCTGTGTCTGAATTTCTTTGCATGTCTGCTAGAGTGTCTATATGTGAATCCTTATGTGTGAGTGTGTGTTTCAGTGTATGTTACTACCTTTACAACATTTCCAAGTTTAAATAGACACTTAAGATTAAAGTGCATATACGTTTTAGTCACTTGGTCAAAAATTGCACATGTCAAAGGAGGGGGGCCCTGACCAATGGTTAAGTCAGGGGCCCCAAAATTTCTAGTGGCGGCCCTGAATATATATTTTTAATGGTATTGATGAAGTTTATTTGAGCAATCCAAAAGCACTATAAGCCATTTATTTACGGAATCACTTAGCTCTTAAGTTTGTAATTATATAATCATAGAATCACATAGTCCTTGAAGGAATTAAGACCTAGGACGGTCTGAATACAATACTCAGGACAATCTAAACTTATAAATAAGCAATTAGAACACGTACTAGTTGTGTTGTATACTTAACATTTGTCTTAATCAAAAATTAATATCAATTTATATATATATATATATATATATATATATATAGCTCCGGATACAAAGCGCACTCCACTCACTCTCTTGCCTTTGGCATTTGTTGTATATGTTACCATGGTAACTTTTGAGACTCAGTGCTGACGCTGTGAGACATCGAGTGCCTTATGTTTTTGCCAAATAGGATGGGCGTTTATGTGATAAGCATTTTTTGTAATGCCAGACTGTTTCTCATATGTATGATGCCATTTAAACTGTTTTTTTTTAAAAAAAATTACACTTATTTGTTCACTTAAAATTTCGGCACTGGCTATACGCTGCCCCGGATGCTCACTCCGACGGAAGGGGCGGAGCTACTGGGGAGAACGTAGTGTCGGCCTGCTGATATGCACGAGTGGTTATAAGTCTGGTGTTGGGTAAGTGTTTTGTCTTGTCTCACTGTTTGTCTGAGGATGGTTTTGTTAAAACCGAAAACATTCACAATAAAGTGACTATTATTCTTGCTTAAAGACCTGTGGAGTGCGCTTTGTATCCGGAGCTATCTTTATCTTTTGGCTGCACCCAAGGCTGTTGTTCCCATTGTTCAGGAGTGCACACTGTCTGGAATCTATATATATATATATATATTATGTTTTTAACTACACAGTGGGTGTAAATAGAAGTGGTTCCACGCATTTTAATTGAATTTATCGCTAGAAGTCCTATGATCTTTTTAAGCACCCTCTGTATTTTTACCAAACCCATTTGAATATTCTTATTTAGGAAGGAAATAAGAATTAGGAGTGGCTCATATAGGATAAAAGTTAGCGCTAACGTTTATTCCCTCCCACCAAACATACACAGGAACCCTGTCAGCCCTATTACAGAGAAAGTGAATGGTGAGAGTGAAAATTCCTCTGCATCAGGTAAAGTGGTTGATACATGTAAAACATGGCGAATCCCACAATTGTGTAAGCATGCAAATTTTATGTGTGAAATGGTAGAAACTGCAGGGAGATATTATGTATTAGCTGAGCTCCAGGATTCAGTTACTAACCCTATAATGGGATTAATTGATACTGGATCTCAGGCAACTATTTTATCCCACAGGTACTACACACAGCTAAATGAGCTAACACCTCACAAACCTAAACTAAAGGAATTTGATGGTTCACTAATAGGTGTTGGGGGTGATTCTCTCAAAGTTTGGGGTACTGCATGGTTAAAGCTAAAGCTGGGGGACAGGGTAATAAGACACCCTGTCATTACAGTGGATCTGCCAACTGATCGTTTAATAATTGGTAGTGATCTCCTGAAGCGATTAAGCAACACAATTGACTGCATAAATAATATAATTTGGTCACAAGTAAAAATAATTATGAGCAGTCCAGCATATCTCACAACAGACATAACTGTCATGTGGTGGAAGAGAAGCCAGAGACTGTGGAGATTTATTTCAGAAATAACTCTGTACCTAAAACCACTATCCTACAAACGGATAATCAGATTACCCTTAGTGACTCTGATGGTAATACTTTTAAAATTTCGCCTTGAAGGCCAATATTTCCTTAGATGGCGATGTATTAACCATATCTCTCCACAAGGGGGACGCTAAGGGGGAGATCACTCAATTCCTCACAGAAATTGAGAAAGTTAAAAATAATCTATTTATCGCTATGCAAGTGCATTACCTTGGAAAAAAACAAGTGTGCCAAATTGAACTTAAAACAGGAAGCTAGCTATATAAGAGAAGGCTTATTGGCACAGATAGCTGAACCTATGGTGATTAAATATCTTTCCCCCCAAGATCTCTGTGTCTATGACAAATCTGAAAGCTATAAGATCACAGCTAAATGTTTATTATCTCTCTCTATAGGTATTAAATCAGCAAAGCACCTGTTTTTAGTTTTAAATGACCCCCATAATCAAATATACATTGGCAATGATGTCTTACATAGATATGCCATACAAATAAATTTGATTAACCTTTGTCTTTGGAGCAGGTTAAAGGGGGACCATGAAGAATTTCAGGATGAAAATGCAGCCCTGAAATCAAACCAGCAAATGTCATATGCTGTGAATATGCAGGTGTCTAACAATGTTGTAATTCCTGCTGGGGCTGATCAATTCCTCTTATCCTTACAGGTAAAAATAGGTCAGAAATTAAAAACTTATGAAACACAAATATGCCTCTCCCATGGAATGCAAAATCTGGGTATAACAATACTAGTATTGGTAAATATTGGAACTATTCCCATACATGTTATAGTGCATAACATGACCCCACAGGATATCACCTTGTCCAAGGGAACCAACATAGGATATGCTCTAGAATCCAGTAACTATACTTTTGGATTCCAGAATAATGTAATTGGGCTAATACCTGAAGGATACTTAACTGAAGAACAGTTAATAGAATAATCCTTTGCATCTATGCCAGAGAGATTGTTTACATTTCAGTCTATTTATCCCTTAGGCTCAGAGGAAAGCATTTGTAAAATTGCAGAAGCCTCCCTAGTATTTGATCAGCCGATCAAAGAGCAGGAATACCTTAATACTCAGAATTATGGGGGCAATGTAATTTATAATCAAGGGGATCTTACCTCTAGGTTGGAAGAAGCCTATGAGATAAGACAGCCTGAAATCTTTCCAGGATTTCAGCAAATAGTCGAAGAGCAAATCTCCTTAGCTAATGGCTGTTCCAGTGATAATGAATGTCGACAGCTACGAGAACTCCTGATGGAGTACAAGGATATTTTTGCTAGGGATTCTTATGACTGTGGGACTACAGACCTGCACATTGCAAGAATCCAAACAGATCCCAATGCACCACCTGTCTTTGTTAAACAATACAGACTTCCTTTAGCCTCATATGATTCTCTTACAGAAATCATAAGGAACTTGGAAGAAAGGGGTATTATCCGACAGGTGCACAGCTCTTATAATAATCCTATTCTAGGTGTTCTTAAGTCCAATGGACAATGGCATTTGTGTGCCGACTTAAGACAGCTAAAAAAATGAGTATACATGTCTGGCTGGCCTGTACCATACATTGACCAGTGCCTAGCACAGATGCAGGGATCTAAAATATTCACTGCCATTGATTATGTACAGGGATACTGGACCATAAAGGTACACAAGGAAGACCAATATAAGCTCACATTCTCGTTCCAAAAGGTCCAATATGCATTCCAAAGGCTTCCGTTTGGATACATAAATTCAGGACATGAATTTTCTGTATTCATGCATACCTTTCTTTCTACTTAGAGACAGGTTACACAGATATAAGCATGAGTGCTGTTTTATACCAAAAGCATGATAATTTAAGCAAAGTCATTGCTTATGCGAGCAAAACTTTATCCCCAGTAGAATTTTCTTTTAGTGATTGTGAAAAAGCCCTCTTATCTACTGTATGGGCTCTACAAAATTTCTGCAGCTATATACAGGGCGAGAAAATTATTGTAGAGACGACCCCCCAGCCTTTGCAATATCTGCAAAGTGAGAGAATAAGAGATGGGAACCTGTCTAATAGCCGCATGACAGCATGAACTCTTTCCTTACAAGGCTGGCCTTTAGAAATTCGCTACAAGCAAAATAAAAAGAATCCAGTCGCACAAGGGCTTGCTGAGCTCCATGACTGTACTGCTAAGGATCATGGGGAAGAGTTATTAGAAGATGATTTCCTGGAGGAACAATTGCTTTCCCCATATAAAATATACAGTGAGGACCAGTGTCAAAAATTACCTTGGGTATATGTTGATGGTTGTTCTTACCATGCCACTATTGATAATGAGCGCAGATTAGTTGCTGGCATTGGTATAACTTGGGCAAATGGATTCCCAAATATTTCTGTAGGTTTCAACATTGGACCAAGATCCAGTCAAGTTGCAGAACTCACTGCTGTTCTAAAAAACATTGAGATGGCTATTGAACACGGTATTCATGAATTTGTGATCATTACTGACTCAAATTACGTGCGTGACAGTTTTGTTGAATACCTGCCAACTTGGAAAAGAAATGGCATGCAGAAAACTAACAACAAACCAGTCAAACATGGCAAGTTGTTCTGCAAAATTGATAAAATAGTGGTGTCCAATGGTTTAACCATACACCGGAAAAATACCAAGGGTCATTCCAGAATTCAAGGTCCTGATAAGGAAGGCAATGATCTTGCGTATTCATTAGCCAAAAGGAGCCATAACTGGAGAACTCCTTAATATCGACCACTTAATGGGTGCAATTCAGGTAGAAGCTATTACCAGAAACCAGTCTAAACAACAGAGTGAGCCTAACCTGGTACAATGGAGTCAGATATCCAAATTGATTTTATTGGTCCAGTAACTAGATCATCTAGGGGTAACAGATACATGGGTAGAATGCATCAGTGCACCTAACAATAGTGCTGAAACATGCGCAGCATTGCTTATCAACCACGTGTTTTCCAGATTTGGTTTGCCCCAGAGAATTGAATCTGACCGAGGAACCCACTTCACTAGTGAAGTGATAAACAAGATGTGGAAAATACTAGGGGTCAAAATGAAGCTCCATATTGCATATATAGCTGCCGCTAGTGGTGGTGTAGAGCGTTACAACCAGTCCATTGTGAAAATCCTCAAAAAGTTTGTGAGTGAAACAGGTAAAGACTGGGATGTAAAATTACCTCTAGTGCTAATGGCATTAAGAGCAATTCCAAGTAGTGTTACTAAGATGTCACCTTTTGAATTGATGACTGGTAGAAAAATGGTATTACCACAACATCTATTGTACCGTACATCAGACCAGAACTTGATAAATGCTGCCAATACACATCAATATATGGAGAACCTAAGGAAGCACCTGCAATATGCCTTTGCATTTGCTCAAAGGAACATAGAGAAGGCCGCAACTGCCGCAAAAACCGATTATGATCTCAAAACTTCCAAAAATGAATATGAAATTAATGATAAAGTTTATCTTTATAACTTTTAGAAGAGATCAGGTTAAGGAGAAGAAGTTTCTTCCATCATGGAAAGGTCCTTTTGTCATTGATGACAAAATATCTCAGCAGTGCCTCCAGATTATATGTTGGTACATACTAGGTTACAAAATTATTATTTCTTATATATCAGCAGTAATGCAGTAAAATGTTGGAGAATTTAGCAGTTGCCAACCAATAAAATGTATATACATAACAATATATTTATTAAAACATTTATTCCTTAATTCTAAATTAGTTATCCTTATATACACTTTGAATTATATATATTTAGAAACTAGATTATGAATCAATTATGCATGCTTATTCCATTACAATATTCTATACAACAGATCACAAAATGCACCTCCAAAAATTAACCTTTCTCACAATGAATCACATTAAAATACCACAATAAAAATAACAGAATATGGATCGCGAATTTAACAGTGCTTAGTTAAACAATATAACAAGATACTTCACACAATCTTACTAAGTCTCAATAAATCTGAGATAACTTTCAGGAGAGGTAGCCACTTTGCATACAAGAGTTAATTACCCTATGCTGAGTTGAATACACAGAACCCCAGACTTTGTGGCAGTTAGATCTTAGAGGAAACAGGTGTTCTTTGAAAGCATATAAGACTTTAAATCTTGGTTTTAAAAGGAGAAGTTAGAACTTCATATGAAATGAATTGTGTAATTTTCAAATGTTCCATTTATACTCAGATCATATTAAAAATATCTGTATATGTATTGATCTGAAAAATATACCATGTTGGATAAAATGAGTTAAAAATAAATAACTGCATTGATATTTATAAATGTTTGACTTATTTCAAAATAACATCATCTGTTTCTTTATTTTTCAGACAATAAATAAATAGTGATGTCGCGAACATAAAAATTTGGGTTCGCGAATGGTGAACGCGAACTTCCACGACTGTTCGCGAACGGGCGAACCAGGCGAACCGCCATAGACTTCAATAGGCAGGCGAACTTAAAAACCCACAGAGACTCTTTCTGGCCACAATAGTGATGGAAAAGTTGTTTCAAGAGGACTAACACCTGGACTGTGGCATGCCGGAGGGGGATCCATGGCAAAACTCCCATGGAAAATTACATAGTTGATGCAGAGTCTGGTTTTAAGCCATAAAGGGCATAAATCACCTAACATTCCTAAATTGTTTGGAATAACGTGCTTTAAAACATCAGGTATGATGTTATATCGATCAGGTATTGTAAGGGTTACGCCCGCTTCACAGTGACAGACCAAACTCCCCGTTTAAAGGGACAGTCTACACCAGAATTTTTATTGTTTTAAAAGATAGATAATCCCTTTATCACCCATTTCCCAGTTTTGCATAACTAACAAATTTATAATAATATACTTTTAACCTCTGTGATTATCTTGTATCTAAGCCTCTGCAAACTGCCCCTTTTTTTTAGGTCTTTTGACAGACTAGCAGTCTAGCCAATCAGTGCCTGCTCCCAGATAACTTCTCGTGCACGAGCACAGTGTTATCTATATTTAATACGTGAACTAACACCCTCTAGTGGTGAAAAACTGTTAAAATGCAATCTGAAAGAGGTGGGCTTCAAGGTCTAAGAAATTAGCATATGAACCTCCTAGGTTAAACTTTCAACTAAGAATACCAAGAGAACAAAGCAAAATTGGTGATAAAAGTAAATTGGAAAAAATGTTTAAAATGACATGCTCTATCTGAATCATGAAAGTCTATTATGGCCTAGACTGTCCCTTTAACGCACCGCAAACAACCGCAAACAGTCCATTTGCACAACCGCAAACTCCCCATTTGCACAAGGTTGGATACCAAGCTAGCCATGTCCCGTTCCTTGTCCTCACTGATGTCATTGAAGGTCTCTTCCTCCACCCAGCCACCTACAACACCAAGGGTCCCGAAAGGTGACAACAAGCCCCCTGGGACGCCTGCTGTGTTTGGTCTTCCACCTCCTCAAAGCCACCTTCCTCCTCTGACTCCTCTTCTTCAGACTCCTCTCTCTGAGTTGCCTCTCTCTGCATTATTATAAGGTGTGTTAAGTAGTACTATTCCTATTAGTTTAATCCACGTGTATATGTCATCAATTTTAGGAACCGGGAGATGGAAAAAGATGCTTGGTCGGTCCTCCTACTTCAAATTTGGGGCACTGCGCGTGCAATCTAATGTGCCACCAGATAGGAGTGGTGTGTTAAGTAGTACTATTCTTATCAGTTTAATCCCTGTTACGTACCCTATCAGGGGACATGCATATGGCATAGATTTTAGGAACCGGGGGATGGAAAAAGATGCTTGGTCGGTCCTCCTACTTCAAATTTGGGGCACTGCGCATGCAATCTAATGTGCCACCAGATAGGAGTGGTGTGTTAAGTAGTTCTATTCTTATCAGTTTAATCCCTGTTACGTCCCCTATCAGGGGACGTGTATATGGCATCGATTTTAGGAACCGGGAGATGGAAAAAGATGCTTGGTCAGTCCTCCTACTTCAAATTTGGGGCACTGCGCATGCAATCTAATGTGCCACCAGATAGGAGTGGTGTGTTAAGTAGTTCTATTCTTATCAGTTTAATCCCTGTTAAGTCCCCTATCAGGGGACGTGTATATGGCATTGATGATTTTAGGAACCGGGAGATGGAAAAAGATGCTTGGTCAGTCCTCCTACTTCAAATTTGGGGCATTGCGCGTGCAATCTAATGTGCCACCAGATAGGAGTGGTGTGTTAAGTAGTACTATTCTTATCAGTTTAATGCCTGTTATGTGCCTTTTTTTTGGTTTGGTTTTTGAAGCCACAGTGCAGCACCAGAGGCCAGAAAAATTAGGCATGTACACATGCCTGAAAAATTAGGTATTGTTGCAGCCGCTGCTGTAGCAGCGGCCCGAGAAATTGATATTTGTTTCCCAGGCAGAAAGTGTCCTAAAACATTGCGGCTTGAACCCTAGTTGGTGGCGGATAAGTCACGCAAGTCATCCGGCATTCAGAGATAAAATACAGCAGCGTGTGGACCATTTTTAGCCCAAGGCAGCTCATGTCATCAGGCCTTTTTTAGTCTAATGTATCGCCCACTGTCAGTCCCTTCAGGATCCATCCCTCATTCATCTTAATAAAGGTGAGGTAATCTAGACTTTTTTGACCTAGGCGACTTCTCTTCTCAGTGACAATACATCCTGCTGCACTGAATGTCCTTTCTGACAGGACACTTGAAGCGGGGCAGGCCAGAAGTTCTATCGCAAATTGGGATAGCTCAGGCCACAGGTCAAGCCTGCACACCCAGTAGTCAAGGGGTTCATCGCTCCTCAGAGTGTCGATATCTGCAGTTAAGGCGAGGTAGTCTGCTACCTGTCGGTCGAGTCGTTCTCTGAGGGTGGACCCCAAAGGGCTGTGGCAATGCATAGGACTTAAAAAGCTCTGCATGTCCTCCATCAACAACACGTCTGTAAAGCGTCCTGTCCTTGCCGGCGTGGTCGTGGGAGGAGGAGGATTACTTTCACCTCTTCCGCTGTTAGATTCCTGTTGTGCTGTGACATCACCCTTATACACTGTGTAAAGCTTATTTTTTAATTTAATTTGGAACTGCTGCATCCTTTCCGACTTGCAGTAATTCGGTAACATTTCAGGCACTTTATGCTTATACCGGGGGTCTAGTAGCGTGGAGGCCCAGTACAGGTCGTTCTCCTTCAGCCTTTTTATATGAGGGTCCCTCAACAGGCACGACAGCATGAAAGACCCCATTTGCACAAGGTTGGATGCCGAGCTACTCATTTCCCGTTCCTCGTCCTAAGTGATCTCACTGAAGGTATCTTCTTCCCCCCAGCAACGTACAACACCACGGGTACCAGATAGGTGACAACGAGCACCCTGGGATGCCTGTTGTGGTTGGTCCTCCTCCTCCTCCTCAAAGCCACATTCCTCCTCTGACTCCTCTTCCTCACAATCCTCTTCCAGCCTTGCCACAGGTCCAGCAAGCGATGCTGATAACGCTATTTCTGGTGGTGATGGTGACCACAACTCTTCCTCTTCACGCTCATCTATGTCCTTATCCAGCACTCTTCGCAGGGCATGCTCCAGGAAGAAAACAAATGGTATGATGTCGCTGATGATGCCTTCGGTGCGACTGACTAGGTTTGTCACCTCCTCAAAAGGACGCATGAGCTTACAGGCATTGCGCATGAGCGTCCAGTAACGTGGCAAAAAAAATTCCCAGCTCCGCAGAGGCTGTCCTAGCACCCCGGTCATAGTCGTTAATGGCTTTTGTTGGATTAGGCGGTCGAACATTAGGAGTGTTGAATTCTAACGTGTCGGGCTGTCACAAATCAAGCGCCTCACTGGCATGTTGTTTCACCGCTGGATATCTGAAAAGTGCGCCATGGCCGTGTAGGAACGCCTGAAATGGCCACACACCTTCCTGGCCTGCTTCAGGATGTCCTGTAAGCCTGGGTACTTATGCACAAAGCATTGTATGATCAGATTACACACATGTGCCATGCACGGCACATGTGTCAACTTGCCCAAATTCAATGCCGCCACCAAATTTCTTCCGTTGTCACTAACCACTTTGCCGATCTCCAGTTGGTGCGGAGTCAGCCACTGATCCACCTGTGCGTCCGGTGTGACTCTCTGCTTTCAGGCAAGTCAACCCCAAGACGGCGTGACACTGACGTATTCGGGATGTGGAATAGTACCTGGGGAGCTGGGGGGGGTGCTGTTGATGTGGAGCAAGACGCAGCAGCAGAAGAGAACTCAGCTGAGGAGGTTATGGAAGAGGATGGAGTAGGAGGAGTAGAGGAGGTGGCAGCAGGCCTGCCTGCAAGTCGTGGCGGTGTCACCAACTCCTCTGCAGAGCCACGCATTCCATGCTTGACAGCCGTCAGCAGGTTTACCCAATGCACAGTGTAGGTGATATACCTGCCCTGACCATGCTTTGCAGACCAGGTATCAGTGGTCAGATGGACCCTTGCCCCAACACTGTGTGCCAGACATGCCATTACTTACTTTTGCACAATCGAGTACAGGTTGGGGATTGCCTTTTGTGCAAAGAAATTTTGGCCGGGTACCTTCCACTGCGGTGTCTCAATAGCTACAATTTTTTGGAACGCCTCAGACTCCACCAGCTTGTATGGTAAAAGCTGGCGGGCTAAGAGTTCAGTCAAGCCAGCTGTCAGATGCCGGGCAAGGGGGTGACTTTGTGACATTGGCTTCTTACGCTCAAACATGTCCTTGACAGACACCTGACTGTGGGCAGATGAGCAGGAACTGCTCAAGGCGAGACACGGAGTGGCGGATGGTTGAGAGGGGGCAAGGAGGACAGCAGTGGTTGACATGGCTGAAGATGCTGGACAAGGAGGAGGATGGCGGCTTTGAGTTTGTGTGCTGCTTGTACTCATGTGTTGATCCCATAGGCGTTTATGATGTGCGATCATGTGCCTTCGCAAAGCAGTTGTACCTAGGTGGGTGTTGGACTTCCCACGACTCAGTTTCTTTTGGCACAGGTTGCAAATGGCATTGCTGTTGTCAGAGGCAGACACACAAAAAAAATGCCACACTGCTGAGCTCTGCAATGATGGCATTCTGGTGGTGGCAACAGCATGCGTTGATTGGCGTGCTATCTGGCTGACCCCGGGTGCAGATGCATGCTGTCTGACTGTGCCACTAGCTCCTTGCGATGACCTCCCCCTCCTTCCAACTTGTCTCCTCCTCCTCCCTGTCTCCCCATCTGAACGTTCCCCCTCTTCTTCTTCTCTTCTAGCGGGCATCCACGTGACATCCACGGACGCATCGTCATCATCAACCGCTTCACTTGTATCTGACAAGTCAACAAAGAAGCAGCAGCGGGTACAACATTATCATCATCACACCGTACGTCCATGTGTGTAATGCTGTCTGACTGAGACATATTCCTGTTATCTACATCCTCTGGCAATAATGGTTGCGCATCACTATCACTCATTTCTTCCAACTGATGTGTAAATAACTCCTCTGACAGATCAAGTGAAGCGGCTGTGGTGCTAGTGTTGGTGGTGGCGGCAGGCGGGCGAGTGGTAACTTGAGAGGTGCCCGAAGCTAAGCTGGAGGAGGATGGTGCGTCAAGGTTCCGATCGGAAGCTGTAGAAGATTGGGTGTCCTGTGTTAGCCAGTCAACTATGTCCTCAGAAATGTTCGAGTTCGGGGTACGTGGCCTCTGAACACTGGGCATTATTCTAGGGCCAAAGGGAATCACAGCACCACAAACACAACGGCCCCTGCGGGGTGGCCTGCCTCTGCCTGTCATTTTTTTTTCGATTAGTGGTGCTATGCGTGCAAGCTACTGTGACAACAGATATGAGTGGCACTGCGCACTGGCAAAAGTTGGCAGAGTAGACGCTGTAGGCCTGACACACACGCTTGCAGACAACTAACTGCTATTCAATCTATTACAGTCAAAATTGTATTTTTTTTTTTTTAAATGTACACTACTGTTACACCAGATATGAGTTGCACAGGTGTGACACTGTGCCCTGGCAGGCACTGAAACGCACACGTGTGAAGGAAACTGACTGCTATTATTTAACAAAGTCAAAAAAGTGTTGTTTTTTTTTAAATGTACACTACTGTTATACCAGATATGAGTTGCACTGGGGTGACACTGTGCCCTGGCAGGCAGGAGCTGAAACGCACATGTGTGAAGGAAACTGACTGCTATTATTTAACACAGTCAAAAAAGTGTTGTTTTTTTTAAATCTACACTACTGTTACACCAGATATGAGTTGCACTGGGGTGACACTGTGCCCTGGCAGGCAGGCACTGAAACGCACACGTGTGAAGGAAACTGACTGCTATTATTTAACACAGTCAAAAAAGTGTTGTTTTTTTTAAATCTACACTACTGTTACACCAGATATGAGTTGCACTGGAGTGACACTGTGCCCTGGCAGGCAGGCACTGAAATGCACACGTGTGAAGGAAACTGACTGCTATTATTTAACAAAGTCAAAAAAGTGTTTTTTTTTTTTAAATGTACACTACTGTTATACCAGATATGAGTTGCACTGGGGTGACACTGTGCCCTGGCAGGCAGGAGCTGAAACGCACATGTGTGAAGGAAACTGACTGCTATTATTTAACACAGTCAAAAAAGTGTTTTTTTTTTTAAATCTACACTACTGTTACACCAGATATGAGTTGCACTGGGGTGACACTGTGCCCTGGCAGGCAGGCACTGAAACGCACACGTGTGAAGGAAACTGACTGCTATTATTTAACACAGTCAAAAAAGTGTTGTTTTTTTTAAATCTACACTACTGTTACACCAGATATGAGTTGCACTGGAGTGACACTGTGCCCTGGCAGGCAGGCACTGAAATGCACACGTGTGAAGGAAACTGACTGCTATTATTTAACACAGTCAAAAAAGTGTTTTTTTTTTAAAAATCTACACTACTGTTACACCAGATATGAGTTGCACTGGGGTGACACTGTGCCCTGGCAGGCAGGCACTGAAACGCACACATGTGAAGGAAACTGACTGCTATTATTTAACACAGTCAAAAAAGTGTTGTTTTTTTTAAATCTACACTACTGTTACACAAGATATGAGTGGTGGCACTGGGCAAGTGGGCACAGTATACGCTGTGACCCTGACACACACGCTGGCAGGCAGGCAACTGCAATTAGATTACACAGGGAAAAAAAAAAAGCAGACTGATGTTCTAGCCCTAAAAAGGGCTTTTTGGGGTGCTTTCCTTACAGCAGGGATCAGATGAGTCCTTCAGGACTGTAGTGGACACTGAATACACTAGCCTAGCTATCTATTTCCCTATTTAATCAGCAGCAGCTACACTGTCCCTCCTCTCACTAAGAATGCAGCTTCCGAATGAATCTAAAATGGATGCTGTCCAGGAGGTAGGAGGGTCTGGGAGGGAGGGTCTGCTGCTGATTGGTTGGAATGTGCCTGCTGACTGTGAGGTACAGGGTCAAAGTTTTACTCAATGATGACGATTAGGGGGCGGATCAAACATCGCATATGTTCGCCCACCTCGGCAAATGCGAACATGCTATGTTTGCCGGGAACTATTCGCCTGCGAACTATTCACGACATCACTAGTAATAAACCAAGATGTTCTATGAATATTGGTCATAAACATAAGTCCAGATACTGAATATTAAAATGATATCCACAAGTATACAATATTTATAATAACTGGGAAAGATGACAATATGCATTTTCTAAAATATTATAAGTAGTATATCATGTTTATTATGAAAATACTCAGACTAAATGGTATTAAATTAGCCATGTATGAAACATATAGTTATTAAAACTAGGAGATTCTAAGTGTATAAAAATAGGCATTTGATAAAAATATATATAAGAATCTGTATTTACTGTTAGCAGTATTGATGGTGAGACTGCATTTCTGGCTGTCTGCTGCCACCAATAGTTCAGAAATGGTATTGCAGCCAAAAGGCTGTTATTAAAATACATGCATTTCCAAGAGCCAATGAAGAGACAAGCATCCGCTTGGGTCGTATCCAAAAGGTTCACCAATGATTACAAAATAGATGCAGGCTTATCACTTGATAAAAGTTCATGCATAGGAGAAAAAAAGGTATTTTGCTGGAATTTTGACTGACTCACAATTACTGCCTTTGTCTCTACAGAAAGCAACATTGGGCCTAAATCTTTTATTCTCTGAATTGCATAAACCACTTATTTATGACAGTGAACTAGATTAATCTGAAAAAGCTGAAACTTTCAAATTGGTTTATTTGATGATGTATACGATTGCTCTATATTTTTAATGTTTTAAATCAAGGTTTTCTAAAACTTTAATTACATCGTAGTGTGATTTAAAAGGAGATTTATTCAAATATTTAATATAAATTAGACCAAGGGTAGTAAGTATATTTGTATTAAATATTAATTTTTAGGAAGAATTTTTGTATTTTAATATCATAAGTTACAGTTATATTATATATATATATATATATATATATATATATATATATATATATATATTTATATATATTAGAATTTGTCTTATTGTGACTGAATAAGAGGTTATTCCAGGCCAGACATATTGGCATATAAATTGGCTCAAACAGAAACAATATGTATACTAGGCGCTGCAATTTGTTGTACAAATCAAAGTTATACAATACATGTGCTACATAAAAGTATCTCCCTACAAGATAACACCCTCAATAACCAATATATAAATATTGATATTCATATATTGAGTGATCCTTCACTTAAGAAAAAAAGGAAAGTTCTTACAATTCCCAAACAGTTCCAAGTTCTTTTTGTCTAAAGGGAGTGAAGGGAGAATTGATCTAATGTAGATGGATAGTGGATATCTGCAGCTGCTCCTTTAAGAGAGTACCATCACAAAATCTGCATAGAGAACTGAAAAAAACAAAAGAAAGAACAGGAATGCACAAACGCATCTAAGTGCAGATTAAAATAACACCTTTAATATAGATGTGCCCTATAAAAGAAACACACTTACACTTTAAAAGCAGTAAAACAACAGTTATAAAGACTGCAAACCAGCTCCAGCATCTTCTCCCAAATACACAGAACTCCAAGTATGCGTATCCACCAATTACTGAAAAGGGTGTGTTTCCAGTTCGGCCAATCGGATGTCTATAGGCTCTCAAACCTCCTTCCAAGTGGCTTAGCGTTGGAGGTGTGTACAAACACCCGATGTTGGTGTTTCTCTGACACGTAATGAGTTCTATTCAATACTGGGAGACTAACTCAGAATATTGTCCATATTCGCACCGGATGTATGCCATATCGATACAGTATTATAAGAATTTAACAGGCTCTGACAATGCACCTATAAAAATGGCCCTCAGCTATTGGCTGTTGCATTAATAATATATACAATTCCTGGTGTTTAAATTGAAGTTACATAAAACCATATGGGGGCTAAATAGCTTAATTATACTTCCCTGAAAGTTATCTCAGATTTATTGAGACTTAGTAAGATTGTGTGAAGTATCTGGTTATATTGTTTAACTGAACACTGTTAAATTAGCAGTCCATATTCTGTTATTTTTATTGTGGTATTTTAATGTGATTCAATGTGAGCAAGGTTAATTTTTTGAGGTGCATTTTGTGATCTGTTGTATAGATTATTGTAATGCTCGTGGGATACTCCTCTATCAGACCGAACTCGGCCAGTAGTCTTGTTATCCCGGCGTTGAGCTGGAAAGATAGGGAATATCCCAGAGCAGAGAATACTAGACAAATGAGGAGAGCGGCACTCACCACAGGCAGGACAGCACAAGGCAAATTACAAGAAAGGTCAGGCAGGCAGGATTCTGCAAAAGTAAAACAGTCCAGCAATTCAGGGGTTAATCAGGTAGCGTAGTAAGACAGGTAGGGTTCAGCAACTCAGTCTGTAATGCAGGGGTTAACCAAGTAGCGTAGTGTGACAGGCAGGGTTCAGCAACAATTGATCAGTCAGTAATGCAGGGGTTAACCAGGTAGCATAGTGACACAGGCAGGGTTCAGCAACAATTAATCAGTCAGTAATGCAGGGGTTAACCAAGTAGCGTAGTGAGACAGGCAGGGTTCAGCAACAATTGATCAGTCAGTAATGCAGGGGTTAACCAAGTAGCGTAGTGAGACAGTCAGGGTTCAGCAACAATATATATCAGTCCAGCAAACGATCTATCACTCCCAGGAGTACACGAAGAAGCACCTATACTTAGGCAGTGACAGATCATTTGCTGCCCGTTAAAATACCTGAAAGATTGGCGCCACAAGACCGGCCGGCAGCAGGAGCATGCGGTGATGACATCAGCGCCGCATGCATCCAGAACTGACACAGCCCTAGGCAACGGCGCAGCGTGACAATTGTAACGGGATAAGCGTGCATAATTGATTCATAATCTAGCTTCTACATAAATATAATTCAAAGTGTATATAAGGATAACTAATCTAGAATTAAGGAATAAATATTAATTTTAATAAATATATTGTTACGTATATATATTTTATTGGTTGGCAACTGCTTAGGTAAGTTCTCCAACATTTTACTGGAGATTACTGCTGATTTATAATAAAATGAAATTTATTCTTACCTGATAAATTTGTTTCTTTCTTGACACGGTAAGTCCACGGATCATCATAAATATTATTGGGATATTCACTCTTGGCCTGCAGGAGGAGGCAAAGCACACCACAGCAAAGCTGTTAAATGCCACTCCCCTTACCCACAACCCCCAGTCATTGAACCAAAGGGAAAGGAGAAAGGAAAGTAATATAAGGTGAAGAGGTGTCTGAGGTTTATGAAAAAAATAAACTGCCTGAAAATACAGGGCGGGGCCGTGAACTCACCGTGTCAAAAAAGAACCAAATTTATCAGGTAAGAATAAAACATAATTTATGTAAGAACTTACCTGATAAATTAATTTCTTTCATATTAACAAGAGTCCATGAGCTAGTGACGTATGGGATATACATTCCTACCAGGAGGGGCAAAGTTTCCCAAACCTCAAAATGCCTATAAATACACCCCTCACCACACCCACAAATCAGTTTAACGTATAGCCAAGAAGTGGGGTGATAAGAAAAAAGTGCGAAAGCATAAAAAATAAGGAATTGGAATAATTGTGCTTTATACAAAAAAATCATAACCACCACAAAAAAGGGTGGGCCTCATGGACTCTTGCTAATATGAAAGAAATGAATTTATCAGGTAAGTTCTTACATAAATTATGTTTTCTTTCATGTAATTAGCAAGAGTCCATGAGCTAGTGACGTATGGGATAATGACTACCCAAGATGTGGATCTTCCACGCAAGAGTCACTAGAGAGGGAGGGATAAAATAAAGACAGCCAATTCCGCTGAAAAAAATCCACACCCAAAATAAAGTTTAAATCTTATAATGAAAAAAACTGAAATTATAAGCAGAAGAATCAAACTGAAACAGCTGCCTGAAGTACTTTTCTACCAAAAACTGCTTCAGAAGAAGAAAACACATCAAAATGGTAGAATTTAGTAAAAGTATGCAAAGAAGACCAAGTGGCTGCTTTGCAAATCTGATCAACTGAAGCTTCATTCCTATACGCCCAGGAAGTAGAAACTGGCCTAGAAGAATGAGCTATAATCCTTTGAGGCGGAGTTTTACACGACTCGACATAGGCATGATGAAACAAAGATTTGACCAAGATGCCAAAGAAATGGCAGAAGCCTTCTGACCTTTCCTAGAACCGGAAAAGATAACAAATAGACTAGAAGTCTTTTGGAAATCCTTAGTAGCTTCAACATAATATTTCAAAGCTCTAACTACATCCAAAGAATGCAACGACTTTTCCTTAGAATTCTTAGGATTAGGACACAATGGAGGAACCACAATTTCTCTACTAATGTTGTTAGAATTCACAACCTTAGGTAAAAATTTAAAAGAAGTTCGCAACACCGCCTTATCCTGATGAAAAATCAGAAAAGGAGACTCACAAGAAAGAGCAGATAATTCAGAAACTCTTCTAGCAGAAGAGATGGCCAAAAGAAACAAAACTTTCCAAGAAAGTAATTTAATGTCCAGCGAATGCATAGGTTCAAACGGAGGAGCTTGAAGAGCCCCCAGAACCAAATTCAAACTCCAAGGAGGAGAGATTGACTTAATAACAGGTTTTATACGAGCCAAAGCTTGTACAAAACAATGAATATCAGGAAGACTAGCAATCTTTCTGTGAAAAAGAACAGAAAGAGCAGAGATTTGACCTTTCAAGGAACTTGCAGACAAACCTTTATCCAAACCATCCTGAAGAAACTGTAAAATTCTAGGAATTCTAAAAGAATGCCAAGAAAATGATGAGAAAAACAACAAGAAAAGTAAATCTTCCAGACTCGATAATATATCTTCCTAGATACAGTTTTACGAGCCTGTAACATAGTATTAATCACAGAGTCAGAGAAACCTCTATGACTGAGAATCAAGCGTTCAATCTCCATACCTTCAAATTTAAGGATTTGAGAACCTAATGGAAAAAAGGACCTTGCGATAGAAGGTCTGGTCTTAACGGAAGAGTCCACGGTTGGCAAGTGGCCATCCGGACAAGATCCGCATACCAAAACCTGTGAGGCCATGCTGGAGCTACCAGCAGAATAAACTAACTTTCCTTTAGAATCTTGGAAAAAGAACTATAGGCGGAAAGATATAAGCAGGATGATACTTCCAAGGAAGTGACAATGCATCCACTGCTTCCGCCTGAGGATCCCTGGATCTGGACAGATACCTGGGAAGCTTCTTGTTTAGATAAGAAGCCATCAGATCTATTTCTGGAAGTCCCCATATTTGAACAATCTGAAGAAATACCTCTGGGTGAAGAAACCATTCGCCCGGATGTAGCGTTTGGCGACTGAGATAATCCGCTTCCCAATTGTCTATACCTGGGATATGAACCGCAGAAATTAGACAGGAGCTGGATTCCGCCCATACAAGTATTCGAGAGACTCCTTTCATAGCCAGAGGACTGTGAGTTCCTCCTTGATGATTGACATATGCCACAGTTGTGACATCGTCCGTCTAGAAACAAATGAACGACTCTCTCTTTAGAAGAGGCCACGACTGAAGAGCTCTGAAAATTGCATGGAGTTCCAAAAATGTTGATTGGTAATCTCGCCTCCTGAGATTCCCAAACCCCTTGTGCTGTCAGAAACCCCCATACAGCTCCCCAACCTGTCAGACTTGCATCCGTTGAGATCACAGTCTAGGTTGGAAGAACAAAAGAAGCCCCTTGAACTAAACGATGGTGGTCTGTCCACTACGTCAGAGAGTGTCGAACAATCGGTTTTAAAGATATTAATTGAGATATCTTTGTATAATCCCTGCACCACTGGTTCAGCATACAGAGCTGAAGAGGTCGCATGTGAAAACGAGCAAAGGGGATCGCGTCCAATGCAGCAGTCATAAGACCTAGAATTTCCATGCATAAGGCTACCGAAGGGAAAGACTGAGACTGAAGGTCTCAATAAGCTGAAACCAATTTCAGACACCTCTTGTCCATTATAGACAGAATCAAGAACACTGAATCTATCAGGAAACCTAAAAAGGTTACCCTTGTCTGAGGAATCAAACAAACTTTTTGGTAAATTGATCCTCCAACCATGTTCTTGAAGAAACAACACTTATAAAAGACTGGAAAGGTTCTTTCTAGTGAAAATGAGCAAAGGGAATTGAATCCAATGCTGTGGCCATAAGACCTAAAACTTCTATGCATATATAGCAACTGAAGGAAATAATAGAGACTAAAGGTACCGATAGACGGAACCCAATAACATTATCCCTTGTCTGATAGAGACAAGGACAGTGACACAAACTATCTGGAAACCTAAAAATGGTGACCCTTGTGTGAGGAATCAAGAGCTTTTGAAAAGAAGATCCTCTAACTATGTCCTGAAGAGTAAGTGAATCATATGAGATTCTGCATCCTCAGAAAATAATCTGAATGAAAACAGAAAAATGAAAATATGCATTTATTGTATCTAATGAAAACAAATAATGCTATCAATGACCATAAAAAGGCAAAATAGTTTGAATAAAACTCCAAAACCCGGTTCCTCAAAAGGAACTGGAAGAAATACCCCAGAAGATTCCAGGTCTGAGCAGCACTTGAACCCCATGGGTGCCCAGCCATGCTTCAACAGTACCCAAAATATATAGGACAGAAACACAGTTAAAGAAAGTGTTAGCCTTACTGGAATAAAATCAAAGAAATTTGGACAAAATAAATTTCAAAGAAGCCTTAACCTGCCCCTTACCAGCCAAGCTGGAATACGGCACATACATCGCAAAATTAGGGAGCTGATTTCGAACTCCAAATATAGACATGTTACTTGGGAAAGAACTCAGGAATTCGTTCCTTAATAAGAACAACCAAACCAGTATAAGCTTAAAGTTTTAGTCTTAGAACTCAACCTTGAAGCCTAGAGTAACAGTTAAGAATTGAATCCAATTATAAAACAAATAATTGATTATCTTAGAACAAAAGAAATATGGATTTTTTTTTTTTTTTTTTTTAAATCACAAAATTCTTCTAGCTAAAAAAGCTAAAGACATAGATTAACCCTCATTTGCGAAAATATTCAATAAAATGAAGACACAAATTAAATTATTAGCATGATAGTCCAGTTTAAAGGACCAGCCAATACAGTGGACTTGCATAGTCAATAAATGCAAAACAACAAGACAAATGCAACAGCACCTAGTCTAGTAAATGTTGTCCCTTTAACAATGCTAAAATAAATCATAATCTGATACTTGATCTTAAAGTAAACAGAGAAAATGAAGCAATCGCAATATCCAAATAAATCACAGGACCAAGAAAATAAATACTATTTTGCTATAGAAACAATAGCATAATTAGTAGAAATAGAGATAGCCCCAATAAATTGGAGAACCCTCCAAATTGAGTTTAACTGCTGGCAAAGAATATAGTTTAAAACCTTTGAAGAAGGAATAAAAGAAAATTCTCAGCCTATTCCATTCCCTAGTATAGGGAATTGGAAAGAAAACCTCTGAAAACACAGAAGAAATAAATAGGCAGAAATAATGTCAGCTAGTCTTAAAGAACTAGTTACCTTAATATCCAAAATAATCAACACCTTTTCAACAAAGAACAAATGTACTTTAATAATAGAAAAATAATAAAAAAGTAGATTTGTTAGTGTCAATATCTGATGAAGAAAATTTCTGAAAGAGAAAAAAACATCATCAGAGAAGGATAAATCAGTATGTTGTTGGTCATTTGAAACTTCAATAATTAAAAAAGAAGTGAAAAAGACCTAAAAATTTTATTAGAAGGCACGAGGTCAGACAAAGCCTTTAACATAGAATCAGAAAAATATTTCTTACAAGTCTTCTAAATATTTCTTGTAAGAAAAGAAAATATATAAAGCATAAATACTAATGGATGCCGCATGTAAAAGTACAACATAATAACTTATTACAAACCATAGCTAAAGATAAACATTTATAACATTTAAAATAAATGAACTTAGCTTTGGTAGAACTGAAACTCAGTTAAGCGTTTTTCCAGAAGTGGCTTCTGATTCAGAGTCCATCTGAGACATCTTGCAATATGTAATAGAAAAAACAACATATAAAGCAAAATTGATCAAATTCCTTAAATGACAGTTTCAGGAATGGGAAAAAAATGCCAATGAACAAGCTTCTAGCAAACAGAAGCAATAAATAATGAGATTTAAATATTGTGGAGACAATGACGCTCGAATTTTTTAGCGCCAAAAAAGCCGCCCACATTATTTGGCGCCTAAATGCTTTTGGCGGCAAAAAAATGACGCAACTTCCGGCGACACGTATGACGCCGGAAATGACAAGAAAAATTTTTGCGCCAAGAAAGTCTGCGCCAAGAATGACGCAATAAAATGAAGCATTTTCAGCCCCCGTGAGCCTAACAGCCCACAGGAAAAAAAGTCAAATTTTAAGGTAAGAAAAAATTTAATTATTCATATGCATTATCCCAAATATGAAACTGACTGTCTGAAAATAAGGAACGTTGAACATCCTGAATCAAGGCAAATAAATGTTTAAACACATATATTTAGAACTTTATATAAAAGTGCCCAACCATAACTTAGAGTGTCACAGAAAATAAGACTTACTTACCCCAGGACACTCATCTACATGTAGTAGAAAGCCAAATCAGTACTGAAACGAGAATCAGTAGAGGTAATGGTATATATAAGAGTATATCGTCGATCTGAAAAGGGAGGTAAGAGATGAATCTCTACGACCGATAACAGAGAACCTATGAAATAGACCCCGTAGAAGGAGATCATTGAATTCAAATAGGCAATACTCTCTTCACATCCCTCTGACATTCACTGCACGCTGAGAGGAAAACCGGGCTCCAACCTGCTGCGAAGTGCATATCAACGTAGAATCTAGCACAAACTTACTTCACCACCTCCACAGGAGGCACAGTTTGTAAAACTGATTTGTGGGTGTGGTGAGGGGTGTATTTATAGGCATTTTGAGGTTTGGGAAACTTTGCCCCTCCTGGTAGGAATGTATATCCCATACGTCACTAGCTCATGGACTCTTGCTAATTACATGAAAGAAATTTCATTTTCTTTCTAATGACACAGTGAGTTCATGGATCATCATAATTACTATTGGGAATTAATACCCAAGCTAGAGGACACAGATGATAAGGGAGGGACAAGACAGATAGCCTAAACAGAAGGCACCACTGCTTGAAGAACCTTTCTCCCAAAAACAGCCTCAGTCGAAGCAAAAGTATCAAGTTTGTAAAATTTAGAAAAAGTGTGTAAAGATGACCAAGTGGCAGCCTTGCAAATCTGATCCACAGAAGCACCATTTTTGAAAGCCCAAGTAGAAGAAACAGCCCTCGTAGAATGAGCCGTGATTTTCTCAGGAAGCTGCTGACCAACAGTCTCATATGTCAAGTGAATAACACTCCTCAACCAACAAGAAAGAGAAGTAGCCGTAGCTTTCTGACCTTTACTTTTCCCAGAAAAAACAAAAAATAAAGAAGATTGGCGAAAATCCTGTCGCCTGCAAATAATATTTCAAGGCACGAACTACATCCAAACAGACATTCCTTATGAGAAGAAGGATTAGGACACAAAGAAGGAACAATAATTTCCTGATTAATATTCTTATCAGAAACAACCTTGGGAAGAAACCCTAATGCAGTATGAAGTACCACCTTATCAGAATGAAAAATAAGAAAAGGAGACTCACATTGCAACTCAGAAAGCTCTGAAACTCTTTGAGCCGAAGAGATAGCAACCAAAAACAAAACCTTCCAGGTTAACAAATTATCATCCAAAGAATTCATAGGCTCAAACGGAACCTGTTGAAGAACTCTCAGAACTAAATTAAGACTCCAAGGAGTTGCAAACTTAAACATAGGCCGAATTCTCACCAAGGCCTGACAAAAAGACTGAACATCTGGCACATCCGCCAGGCATTTATGTAACAAAATAGATAAAGCAGAAATTTGACCCTTCAGGGTATTAGCAGACAAACCTTTCTCCAGACCCTCCTGGAGAAAACACAAAATTCTAGGAATAACTACTCTACTCCAAGAGTAGCCCTTAGATTCACACCAGTAAAGATATTTACGCCATATCTTGCACTAAATCTTTCTAGTCACAGGCTTACGCACCTGAATCATAGTCTCAATTACTGACTCCGAAAAACCACGCTTAGAGAGAATCAAGCGTTCAATCTCCAAGCAGTCAGCTTCAGAGAAACGAGATTTGGATGAAGGAAGGGACCCTGAAGTAGAAAGTCCTTCCTCAACGGAAGACTCCAAGGTGGAAAGGATGACATCTCTACCAGATCTGCATAGCAGATCCTGCGAGGCCATGCCGGTGCAATGAGAATTACAGACGCCTTCTCCTGTCGGATCCGAGCAATAACTCAAGGAAGAAGGGCAAATGGAGGAAACACGTATGCCAGACTGAACTTCCAAGGAACTGCTAGAGCATCTATTAGAACTGCTTGAGTATCCCTTGACCTCGAACCATACTTCGGAAGCTTGGCATTGTGATGAGATGACATAAGATCCAACTCCGGTTGACCCCACTTGAGAATCAAACTGGAAAACACCTCTGGATGAAGTTCCCACTCCCCTGGATGAAAAGACTGCCTGCTCAGAAAATCCGCTTCCCAATTGTCCACCCCTAGAATGTGGATCGCCGACAGACAACAATTGTGAGCCTCTGCCCACTGAACAATCCTGGCTACCTCCTTCATCACCAAGGAACTCCGAGTTCCCCCCTGATGATTGATGTAAGCCACAGACGTTATATTGTCCGGCTAAAATCTGATAAACTGGGTTGAAGCCAATTAAGGCCAGACTAGGAGAGTATTGAAAATTGCCCTCAATTCTAAGACACCGACCCTGAGCCTCCAGAGAACCCCAGACAGCTCCCCAACCCAGCAGACTGGTATCCGTGGTCACAATCACCCAGGTAGGCCTACGAAAACAGGTTCCCTGGGAAAGACGATCCAGAGACAACCACCACAGAAGAGAATCTCATGCAGCCTTATCTAGAACAATGTTCGGAGACAGGTCCGAATAATCCCCGTTTCACTGTCTCAGCATGCATAACTGCAGAGGTCTGAGATGAAAATGGAATGATGTCCATGACCGAAACCATCAGACCAATAACCTCCATACACTGGACCACCGAAGGGAGAGGAGATGACTGAAGAGCCAGACATGAATCAAACAATTTGACTTCCTTGCTTCTGTCAAACAAATCTTCATTTCCAGAAAATCTATAATGGTTCCCAAGAATACCACTCTTGTACCCGGAATCAAGGAACTTTTTCCTAAATTCACCTTCCAACCGTGGGAGCACAGAAAAGACAACAACAACTCTGTGTGGGAGTTTGCTTGTTGAAAAGATGGAGCCTGAACTAGAATGAGAACTGCCAATAACGCACCCAGGACCTTTGAAAACACCCTGGGAGCTGTTGCAATACCAAAAGGAAGAGCAACAAACTGAAAATGCTGGTCTAGAAAAGCAAATCTCAGAAACTTGTGATGATCCTTGTGAATAGGAATATGTAGATATGCATCCTTCAGATCTACTGTAGTCATGAACTGACCCTCCTGAACCAGAGGTAGAATAGACTGAATAGTCTCCATCTTGAACGTTGGAACCTTGAGAAATTAGTTTACCAATTTGAGATCTAAAATGGGTCTGAAAGTTCCCTCTTTTTTGGGAACGATCAACAGATTGGAATAAAACCCTAGTCCCTGCTCATGAACTGGAACAGGTACGATCACTCCCATATTGGAAAGATCCTGGACACATCTTAAAAATGCCTCTCTTTTTAACTGATTTACCGATAAACTTGAAAGATGAAACCTGCCCCTGGGAGGAAAAGTCTTGAACTTCAGTTTGTATCCCTGATATAATATCTACTACCCAAAGATCTGGGACATCCCTTGCCCAGACTTGAGCAAACAAAAACAGCCTGCCCCCACATGATCCATTCCCGGATCGGGGGCAGGCCCTTCATGCTGACTTTGAGTCTGCGGCAGGCTTCTTAGATTGCTTCCCCTTGCTCCAGGACTAATTATGTCTCCAAGAAGATATGGATTGATCTTGCTTGGAGGAGGAAGAGGAAAACATACCAGCGAAGTTGCGAAAGGAATGAAAATTAATCTGACGAACTATATGTTTATTTCTCTTATCCTGAGGAAGAGAATGTGCCTTCCCACCAGTAATATCAGAAATAATTTCAGTCAAACCAGGTCCAAACAAAGTCTTCCCTTTGTAAGGAATTGATAAAAGCTTATACTTAGATGATACAGGACTTTAACCATAAAGCCCTGTGAGCCAAAACAGCAAAGCCAGAAATCTTTGCTCCCAACTTAACAACCTGTAAAGAAGCATCCGCAATAAAAGAATTGGCCAATTTTAAAGCCTTAATTCTATCCTGAATCTCTTCCAGAGAAGTCTCCTGAAGAATAGAATAAGACAATGCATCAAACAAATAGGCAGCCGTACTGGTAAGTGTAGCAACACACGCAACAGGCTGCCATTGGAGCCCCTGGTGAACATAAATCCTCTTAAGTAAAGCCTCCAACTTCTTATCCATGGGATCCTTAAAAGCACAACTATCCTCAATAGAAATAGTGGTCCTCTTGGCCAAAGTGGAAATAGCTCCCTCAACCTTAGAGACTGTCTGCCAAGATTCCTTAAAAGGACACTGAACCCAAATTTTTTCTTTCGTGATTCATATAGAGCATGCAATTTTAAACAACTTTCTAATTTACTCCTATTATCAATTTTTCTTCGTTCTCTTGCTTTCTTTATTTAAAAAAGAAGGCATCTAAAATATGTTTTTGGTTCAGAACCATGGAAAGCACTTGTTTATTGGTAGGTGAATTTACCCACCAATCAGCAAGAACAACAGTGTGTTCACCAAATATGGGCCGGTATGGGCCGGCATCTAAACTTACATTCTTGCATTTCAAATAAAGATACCAAGAGAATGAAAAGAATTTGATAATAGGAGTAAATTAGAAAGTTGCTTAAAATTGCATACTCTATCTGAATCACGATAGAAGAAAAATTGGGTTCAGTGTCCCTTTAATAGAATCCGCAATAGGAAACATCTTCCTAAAAATAGGAGAAGGGGAAAAAGGAATACCATGGTTCTCCCATTCCCGAGAAATAATCTCTGAAACCCTATCCGGGACAGGAAAAACTTCTGCAATGGAAGGAACATCATTACTAGCCTTCTTGGGAGTAACTATGACCATTGAATCAGAATCATCCAAAGTAGTCAAAACCTCCCTGAGTAACAAACGGAGGTGCTCCAACTTAAATCTGAAAGAAACCACCTCAGAATCAGTCAAAGGAGACACACTATCAGAGTCTGAAATTTCACCCTCAGACGCTACTGAAATATCTTCTTCCTCAGTCCTATGAGAAGGAACATTAGATTAAACTGCAACAGAGTCAGAAGTCCTTCTGCGTTTACCCTGTAACACAGGAAAAGCAGACAATGCATCAGATATAGCAGAGAATATGTGAGTAGACAAATCCTGTAAAGAAAAACTAGCCTAGATGACACACAGGGCACTGCATGTGAAGAGGAGTGAGACTGAGAGGAATGGGGAGAAAAGCTGAGCTACAGCTTGAACAGGAGGCCCTGAACAACAGTCTCCTTAGAAAATGAATGCTCTGTATCAACGAATCTATCCCTGTACTGCATAGTCCTCTCTATACAAGAGGAACAGAAAGGGATAGGAGGCTCTACATTAGCATCTAGACATAAATTACAGGTCACAGCCTGCAAGTCCTCCTGGTCCATTGTACACACAGTTAAATAGAAAAATAAAATTTGACTGAAAAAAACTGCCCCAAATAAAAATGTTTACTGTCCCTTTAACGAACGTGTCAAAAAACAAACGGGCTAAACTTTAAATGAAAAATCTCTAAAAAACGTTTCTCACAGCACCTCTACACCTCAACAACAGAACTCTTTCTGAGGTGCAAACCTTACCCCCTCCAACCAGAAAACCGCTACAGAAAGAAAGAGACTGCTCCTTGTCTGCGCACACTGTAAGACACAGACTGCAACAAACAGGAAATGCACACTATGGCAGCTCCGTAGCAATGAGGACAACTCGCGAAACCTTGCGCCAAAAAAACCCACCACCCATCGTGGGCATGTCTCACCACCTCCCAGTCGGCATTAGACTAAAACAAACAGCCGCCGGGAGAAACCATAAATGTCTCCAGCACTGATTCTAAAAAAAAACAAAACACTGCTGTGAAAAAAACACAAAACGGACCACAAATGCTGAGTAAATATAAACTAAAAGCCATTTCCCAAATATCCTCCACAGTGCCCCACGTCACGCAGGGCTATCTCAAAAGTGCCAAAATTATTTTCTTGCGACCCAACAGAAGAATAATAACAAAATAGCACTTAACTCTAGTACCAACTGCCTACAGCAGGACAGTTCACAAGGCTTAAGAGGAAATCATCCAAACAAGGAACCTGTAGAAAGAAACAAAAGACTAAGTAAACCTACATAGTTAATTTGTCACAAAAAAAGGGCAGCGACGCATCCTGAGAGGCACAGAAGGGATTATACCCCCCAAGTTCTCAGAAGTTCAAAAGTCACCACAGCTCTACTGAAGAGACTGACGTGGAATACAGCTAAACCCCCAAGGAAAAAACAAAACCAAACTTGCTTTGTTTAAAATAAAAAATTATTGATTGAAGAATCAGACACCTAACTTTACCACCTCCATGCACTACAAGCAAAGAGAATGACTTGGGGTTGTGGGTAAGGGGATAGGTATTTAACATCTTTGCTGTGGTGCTCTTTGCCTCCTCCTGCAGGCCAGGAGTGAATATCCCAATAGTCATTAGAAATAAATAATAATTTTGTAACCTAGTATATACCAACAGAACAGAACTGGGCAGGAGGATATACTATGTCCTCCTCACAATAAAGGCAATTATTAATTATATTGATTTCAACTAAAGAACCCTCTGAAGGGTTAACATGAGTCCTCCATAACTTTTAGGATGGTGAAACATGTCTAAACAAAAAACAAGGACCGTAATCAGAAAATTCTTGAAAATAAAAAGGCACCTCTACCCTGCCCTAGAGACACAGGCTTGATATTCTCAGCTGACTGGACTCTCCCAGATGCGATTGCTAATCTCAAGATGCACCACAGCTCCTTGCAAGTACCGGCAAAAGGAAGAGAAGCTGGTCGCATGTGGCACAATGTAACTTCGCCCCCACTGCTGGTCTGAGCGCGCAAGTAATTTTTTGCGCAGATAATAAACTATTTCATGCCCCAGTCTGCCATCTGTCTAAGAGGGGCCCCAGAGCCGCCTTCAACCCTCACAAGTACTCCATTAAGGAGTCAAGTCCCCACATGTATCTATAAAGAAAACTCCAAAACCGGAGCTTGTTTTCCTCAGATCCCTCAGGAGAAGTAGGTAAAACCCACACTGCAAGCTCTCTTGAGGCATCCCTATGAGAATCACCTATTCCCATAATAAAATAAAGGGACCTACCCCCAGGAATCACGCTGTGGAGCACGCACACAGATGCTCAAGGAGTGACAGGCATTCCCTCTGACAGTGTCCTGAGTGAGACAAAGGAGAAGCAGTGTAACTCATCTACACTGATTTCCTAAGGGTAGTTAGTTAACTAACCATATGCTAACAGAGAACGTTCCCTGATGCATAATGGATCTAACCTTCACCATTACATGGCTACTCCAATACCCCAGTCCTCTCTTGATGGGAACATTCCCATTAAAGGACTTCTATCTTTTAACACCTTCTCTGCCCTCGTCCTCTAGTGACGAAAGGCAAAGAATGACTGGGGGGATGGGGAAGTGGGATGCGTATTTATAGCCTTTGGCTGGTTTATATTTGCCTCCTTCTGATGGTCAGGTGTTGATATTCTCAACAGTTATGAATGAAGTTGTGGAATCTCCCTGCCTTGGGAAGGAAATATCATTTGAAAACATACTCTTTGAAATATGAAAGTCCAAAACAAGTTTTGGTAAAAATTCTTGAACTGGCCAGAATTATTACATTGTCCTTTAAGTACAGAATATGTTTTCCCCACTGAAAGGGCAAGAGATTATGTAACTGAGGGTTCTTCTAGCCACTTAAGTCCTTTAGTGGATGTCAATTAAAGTTGGTTATCTTATAGAAGACATTCCTGAGGAGCAGCCATTTGGTTTTATAAATTTGGATACTAATTAAAAAAATTATGAACTGTTGTTAAAGGATTACAAAATTTTACTTTTTTCACTCTAATTAAATTTAAAAAATCAATTCAAAACAACTTAACAATTAAAATGTACCTATTTTGAAATGTAAACGAGTGTTTTTTCAGTAATAAAACGATATATTATTTTCTTGAAACAACGTCATCCAAGCCAAACCCCCTTTTACTGTGCCTTCATTACAAAATCGTGTGTCCAATTGCAATGCATTATCGTGTATATAATTAACGCATCGTTTCGTCACCCAGCACATGCGCAATTCATTCCCGCGTTTCGCACATGCGCATATTGCCGCTTTGAATCCAATTGATACCTAATGCATCTACTGGCATAACGCATGCGCAATTCCAAAATAATATCGATTGAATAGGTATTCCATCACAGACAGGATACGGCTTGTTTACGAGCAAACCCTGCTAATGGACTCAAATTGTTATCTCTACTTATAATTTATGGCTGTTATTTGGACGTCTCTTTTCAACCCACAAACTCTATCAGTAAGCTATTTTTTTGAATGTTATTATTCATTTCATTCCAAACTTGCTGCATTGAGTTTTTGTGTTGAAATAGACCTCATTTAAAAGGTAAAATTTAATTTTATTTTTTTCTGTTTTCGTGGACTTTATGTATTAAGTAATATTTAAAAAAAAAAAACCATATTAATGAATACATAAAAAAAAAATTACAATTTGTTGGTCAAACATAGGAATCTATATTAATCAAAGAATCCAAATAAAAAATTCTATTATTTATTTAATCTTAAAACCTTACATTATAAAATAAATTTTTATAGCATAAGCAGTTTACAGATTGTAAAGATTGTTTATTACAAAAATGTAATGCAAATGCTATTACAGAAGCGCATTCATTACTGTCAGTGTAATGAGCTCCAATGCACTGTTGCTAACGATCTAGAGATTTTAAAAATTAAATTGGGTTATGTATTTTTTATGTATTATTATTTTTGAATCGGAACTGTATTTTAAATAAAGTTACATCAAATATTTAAGTTTTAATTTAGATTTTATTATTAATAAAATATTGTATAGATATACCTAAAATGCTAAAGACATACCTAAATAAATAAGTCAATAACATTGCCAAGCTGACAAGCTGACTGCACATTACACACACACTCCAATATATACAAGCATACATATAAGCACACACATGTATAAATATTCCCACATGCACACACACACACATACAAATATACCTGTGTACACATACACAAATACTAATATACATACAAGCATACACAAAATAATCAGATTGGTAGAGATATTGACATGCACATACACATACATACATGAGTTGATCAGTACACACACTCACAGAAATCCAATCATACGTACACACACAAGTATAGACATACACAAATTGACATACAGCCATATCCATGCCTAAAAATAAACACATACACACACGCTCACATACAAGCATACATATAAGCACACACAATTAAACTTATACCCACATTCACATACAAGCATATCTGTGTCCACATACACAAATAAAAAGATACATAGAAGCATGCATAAATAATCAAATATTGGTAGACATATTGACATGCACATTCTCATACATACATGAGTTTATGAGTACACATACACACACCGAAATTCAATCATACCTATACACACACACACACACAAGTATAGACATACTCACATTTACATACACCCACATTCATGCATAAAAATATACACACACACACGCTCACATACAAGCATACATATAAGCACATACAATTATACTTATACCCACATTCACATACATACAAGCATGTATAAATAATCAAATTATGGTAAACATATTGACATGCACATTCACATACATACATGAGTTGATCAGTACACATACACACACACTCACAGAAATTAAATCATACACACACACACACAAAAGTATAGAAATACAACGAATGACATACACCCACATTCATTCCTAAAAATATAAACACACACTCACATAGATACAAGCATACATATAAGCACACACTATTATACTTATAACCACATTCACACACATAAAAGCATACCTTTGTAAATATACACAAATATTAAGGTACATACAAGCATACATATACAATCAAAGACTGGTAAACATATTGACATGTACATACACATACATACATGAGTTGATCATTACACATACACACACACTCACAGAAATGAAATCATACATATATACACACACACACAAGTATAGACATAAACCGATTCACATACACCAAAATACATGCCTAAAATATAGACATACATACACTCGCATACATATAAACATACATATAAAAAAAGACAAGTGTACGTATACCCACACGCACATAAAAACATAAATATAATAACCATACCTAGAAAGAAAATTAATAATACTAAGATACATAATATCATGCATGTACAAAAACAAAAAAGGATACATATATACATGCACATAAACACACATCCAAGCATACATCTGTACACACACACACACACACACACACATATTTTCACATATGTACAATAATACATATAATCAATTACAAGTATCAATATACACACATGCGCATACACACACATACAGGTGAAACTCGGAAAATTAGAATATCGTGAAAAATTTCATTTATTTCACTAATGAAACTTAAAAGGTGAAACTAATATATGAGATAGACTCATTACATGCAAAGCAAGATAGTTCAAGCCGTGATTTGTCATAAATGTGATGATTATGGCTTACAGCTCATGAAAACCCCAAATCCACAATCTCAGAAAATTAGAATATTGTGAAAAGGTGCAATAATCTAGGCTCAAAGTGTCCCACTCGAATCAGCTAATTAAGCCATAACACCTGCAAAGAGTTCCTGAGCCTTTAAATGGTCTCTCAGTCTGGCTCAGTAGGAATCACAATCATGGGAAAGACTGCTAACCTGACAGTTGTGCAGAAAACCATCATTGACACCCTCTATAAGGAGAAAAAGCCTCAAAAGGTAATTGCAAAAGAAGTTGGATGTTCCCAATGTGCTGTATCAAAGCACATTAATAGAAAGTTATGTGGAAGGGAAAAGAGTGGAAGAAAAAGGTGCACAAGCAGCAGGGATGATCGCAGCCTGGAGAGGATTGTCAGGAAAAGGCCATTGAAAACTGTTGGGGACTTTCACAAGAGCCACCACACACACACGGATCCTGGACATGGGCTTCAAATGTCGTAATCCTCATCAAGTCACTCCTGAACAACAAACAATGTCAGAAGCGTCTTACCGGGTCTAAAGAAAAACAGACCTGGTCTGTTGCTCAGTGGTCTAAAGTCCTCTTTTCTGATGAGAGCAAATTTTGCATCTCATTTGGAAACCAAGGACCAGAGTATGGAGGAAGAGTGGAGAGGCACAAACTGCAAGATGCTTGAAGTCCAGTGTGAAGTTTCCACAGTCTGTGTTGATTTGCAAGCCATGTCATCTGCTGGTGTTGGTCCACTGTGCTTCATTAAGTCCAGGGTCAAAGCAGCCGTCTACCAGGAGATTATGGAGCACTTCATGCTTCCTTCTGCAGACGAGCTCTATGGGGATGCTGACTTCATTTTCCAGCAGGACTTGGCATCTGCCCACACTGCCAAAAGCACCAAAACCTGGTTCAATGACCGTGGGATTACTGTGCTTGATTGGCCAGCAAACTTGCCTGACCTGAACCCCATAGAGAATCTATGGGGCATTGGCAAGAGAAAGATGAGAGACATGAGACCGAACAATGCAGAAGAGCTGAAGACTGCTATTGAAGCATCCTGGTCTTCCATAACACCTCAGCAGTGCCACAGGCTGATAGCTTCCATGCCACACCGCATTGAGGCAGTAATTGATGCAAAAGGGGCCCAAACCAAGTACTGAGTACATACAGTATGCATGATTATACTTTTCAGAGGTCCGATATTGTTCTACAGGTATGTACAATCCTTGTTTTATTGATTGCATGTAATATAATTTTCTGAGATTGTCATCACAATTATGACAAATCATGGCTTGAACTATCTTGCTTTGCATGTAATGAGTCTATCTCATATATTAGTTTCACCTTTTAAGTTCCATTAGTGAAATAAATTAACTTTTGCACGATATTCTAATTTTTCGAGTTTCACCTGTATAAGTATATATATATATATATATATATATATATATATATATATATATATATATATATATATATATATACACACACACACACACTCATAAATATCCAGATATGTACAATCATACATATAATATATATCAATTAAAAATATAAAAACACATGCACATACACACACATCCAAGCATAAATATTTATAAATAAACACTATTACTTATATTAACAGACAAAGGTATACATATACACAATATTAAATACACATACAAAAAATACCATTGTACAAATTCAAAAATAAAAAGTTACATACAAGCATTCATATGCCAATAAAAATGTCTATACATATTGACTTATTTAAAACTAAAAATATATAAAATGATTGTTCAAAACATATAGACACACAATTTCATAAATACAATGATAGATATACATACAAACAAGTATAGCTATATACATATCTTCATACATGCACAAACATGCCTAAATATATACACATACAATCATACATTTTATCACACACAATTAGACATATACACACATGCACATACACAAACATAAAAGCATACCTATTAACATAATATAATGCTCAGATAAAAATAATAATCTTTATACACACACACATATCTTTATAATTATACACATGCACATACACACAGTTGCAATCATACATCGGTACACATTTACATATATCCACAGACATACAATAATACATAAAATCAATATTAATTATACATATACACAAATGAACATACAAACACATACAAGCCAAAAAAAAGTATGCATACACACAAGCATAAATAATTGATTAAAAAAATTATAAAAATATATATTGACACACATACACACACATACAAGCTAAGGTGTGTACACATACACACAGAAAAACATAATTTATGCTTACCTGATAAATTGATTTCTCTTGTGGTGTATCCAGTCCACGGATCATCCATTACTTGTGGGATATTCTCCTTCCCAACAGGAAGTTGCAAGAGGATCACCCACAGCAGAGCTGCTATATAGCTCCTCCCCTAACTGCCATATCCAGTCATTCGACCGAAGACAAGCAGAGAAAGGAGAATTTAAAAAATACCTGCCTTAAAATGACAGGGCAGGCCGTGGACTGGATACACCACAAGAGAAATAAATTTATCAGGTAAGCATAAATTATGTTTTCTCTTGTAAGATGTATCCAGTCCACGGATCATCCATTACTTGTGGGATACCAATACCAAAGCTAAAGTACACGGATGAAGGGAGGGACAAGGCAGGTACTTAAACGGAAGGTACCACTGCCTTTAAAACCTTTCTCCCAAAAATAGCCTCCGAAGAAGCAAAAGTATCAAATTTATAGAATTTTAAAAACAGCAATAATTAGTATATCTAGTGACACCGGCGTCACCAGAGTACTGATAAGAGGCGCCTAGGACAGATATGGTGCAATGGAAGGTCCTAAATATAATACAATTGGGACAAAAATACTGTGAATGGTAAAAGACTGAGCAAAGCAAGAAAAACAACAAATAAATTGGGTAACAATATTAAAATCCTAAAACCTAGAAGATAAATGCAAAATTAGTAAGGAAAGGAATATGAGAAATAGTACCAATGTTTAGAGTCTATGTTAATCCAGTATATATGTTTTTTTGCCAGATCCTGCAAAGTCCAATTAATTTTACCCAAAGGTTATATATGAGATGATAGGCAGTGTTTCAAGATTGTCAGGCTGCTCCTCCAGAGTGTTATGCCAGGAACACAGATGAAGAATCTAGAAGAGAATAGATAGAGGGCGCCACATGGTGCAGATCATATGAGAGAACAAAACCGCAATATGATCAAAAGAATCCTACTCACAGATTGTGGCGCACAAAAGAGTGCAATAATCGCAGTCCGGAACCACACGTCGTCCGGTAGACCACAGTGGATGAGTGTCGCTGATGGAGGTCCTCGTCTCACCAGGGAGAGTCCAGGGATGTAGTAGATATTGATCAGTGCACCCAAAACTCCAACAGAGGTCCAGAAGTATTCAGGAGAGTACCAAATGAGTGTATTGGGCCAATGCCAAATAAAAAGAAGTATAGTCAGCAGCAGATAGAGAATTCAAAATGTATAAAAATTTAATAACAATTAAAAAAACACAGCAACGTGTTTCTCAGTGTAACACACTGTTTCATCAGGCTATACAAACATTCTCTAAGCTGCCATATTTAAAATAACTAAAAACCAATCAATTATCAGGAAAAACTTCACACCCCTAATGGGGCAAACCAGTACACAAATGGTGAAGTCAGTGACACAAAAGTTAATTAAAAAATACAGTAAATATATATTAATGCAAATCGTGCAGACCATCATTTATCAAGAACAACATACCAATGATATAAAGATATTTAAATAATATATTATGAAACGTTATATGATTTTATTAGGCTGTACAAAAATATGATAATAGGCTTAACCCTAAGGCTGAGAAAAATTGGTATAAGCCTCTCTTGGGCGATAAACTGTTTCTATTCAACAATGTTGCAATAATTTATGTGTATGGCTGGTGCCTGAGGAAATATTGACAACAGAGGTTCAATGAAAGTAATAAAATGTATATATAGTGTAAGTAACATTAGTATGTTAATTTCGTAAATGAAGGGCGTAACTACCTACGCTGCATATGGAGAGGCCCATCGATAAGAGATCACTAAGCGACCTAACTAAAGGATTATAATATCGGAACGAGCTACAGAATGACTAGAGTTGCGGTAGTACAAAGAAAAGCTGTCACAAGTATCAGTGACAGTTGCGATCGGATGTCTTGAGTAAACTAAGAGGCATAGATCTAAATGAAAGAGGGTGTAGGACATGATCAGCCAATGGCGTATTGCTGGTATGTAAACAAAGGGGTGTCTAGGACGTTGTGTGATGTCAGTGTGGGCGTGACTGACTACGCTACATATGGAAGGGACCCATCAATGTAAAATACTCCTGAAAAATAATAATAATAACATGATAACATGATCTGCATATGGACTATAGTGATGATAATATGTTAATCAATATGAAATCGTGAATCACCGCCCAAGGCGTGAAATAAACCAATCATGATAATGTTCTGCTATTGACAGCAGAGGGTGTGACGGCCAAAAAGTGTAAAAGTTGGTCAACCAAAGATACACAAATGATAATAAAATGAACAGGGGGGCGTTATTACACTAAAGACAAGGGGACGTTGGTTCACTGAACATCAACTGATATCAGCAGTAAGTCAGGATAGCGCAATATTAATAACTAATAGGGAAAACTGGATAACTACAATGATGCAGTGATTGGTCCGGGGAAAAAGGAACAGATAAATAAAATGTAAATATACGCTGAGTGGAAAGAAAATCAGCAGAAAAAAGAAAATAAATACATGTATATATAATAGGTGGTGGGACGATAAACAAGGGAGAAATAGAAATATAATAGTGTACCCAATCTGGGTTAAGAATATAGATAGAATCAGATATAATATATGTGGGTATGAACCTCGTAATCTAGATGAATATGAAATAGAAATGTGCAAGATATAGGCGGACAAAATGATTATTTATTAATCATAGATGCCGTCATATATACTAGTGTAAATTAAGTGATGAGAGGGGGTGATTAATGCCAACAAATCAAGCTGAGGCATGATGTTAGAACAAGGACCAGTTTGATAAATAGGGATGAGACATAATATCTGACTTGTAAATTAGAGATAGCAGTTATCAGATAGATTACATAGACAACAATAAAGAACATAAGATAGATAGGGCAGTCCAACGATATAGTGAAAGGCACAAAAAATAACCCCCAACCTGGGTATACATATAAGTGATAATAATAATAATAATAAGTATATACATACACATGTACATAAATGGCACATATATAGATGTGTGTGCCCTACCATATAAACAAATAGTATAAGTGGGAACATAAATTTTGGGCAGGGGCCAATGATAAGATCCATTGTGAAGGGAAGGGGCCTATGGAAAATTTGTTTAAACTGAAAAAGGGGATACCAACTTATATACCTTTGGTAAATCTAATATCTAAAGTTCAGAATGCTGCTAGATTTATATTGAGGTTGAGACCAGAGGGAAATATGGTATTCAACTTATAGAGCGAATAAGTTTCCCTCTGTCTCAACCTATTGAATCTATTGTACAGATGGGAATGAGGAATCGTCTCAAGTGGGCAGATATTAAATGTATTCGTTATCCTATTGTGTGTATTGTTACAGTGTCTGGGAACGCTATGATTTGGAAATTTGTTTTTAATATTTCTTAGATGTTCATTCCATCTATCAACCTGCAAGTGCGACCCACATATTGGATCCCACAAAGATTGCAAGTTAGCAAGTAAATTACATAAGTGGAAGTACAGAAATTGATGAATATTGTATGATTTTTTTGTAACACTGGATGAAAATGTTTTACTCCCAGATGTAATATGTTTGCACATGTTACAGTTTCTCAGAGGACACTTCCCTATTCCGCTCTTTTTAGTTTGTATATGTGGATTAACTCCTCTGTTAAGTTTGTGAACTACAACTTTACTAGGTGCTAGGACACTTTTAAGTGTGGGGGCTCGTCTGAACACACACTTGGGTTCAGAATATACTAGCTTCCCTAGAATTGGGTCTTTTTTTACCAAATCCCAATGTTTCTTGATAATACGTTTTATCTTGATGTGATTAACATTATATTGGGTAATAAATAATGGATTAGAGTGGTTACTAGTTATGGTATTAGTGTTATAGTTATTTTTTATTATTTCTTGGTTTGTATGTAAAGTAAGAATCTCTGTTGTCAAATTTAGCTCTTTCATACCCAATATCAATTATTTGTTGGGGATAGCCTTTTTCTTTAAATCTAGTTTTCAAGATGACACTTTGTTGTTCAAAGTCCTCAATATGGCTACAGTTTCTACGTATTCTTTTAAACTGCCCATATGGGATATTGTTGAGCCAAGGATTATAATGGTTACTTCTATAATGAAGGTAACTATTACAGTCTACAGTTTTGAAATGTGTAGTCGTGATAATTTTGTTATCACTAGAGAAGGATAAACATAAATCCAAAAATACTACTGTTTGGTGTTCAATATTACTAGAAAAAGTAAGGCCCATCCTATTAGTATTAAGATGTTTAACAAAAGATTCAGCAGACAAGACATCTCCCCTCCATAGGAACAACAGATTATCTATGTATCTGCCATAGAAGACCAGGTTCGCTCCAAAGTTAGATCTATAGATGTAACTCTCTTCAAATAGCCCCATCCGATCGCAACTGTCACTGATACTTGTGACGGCTTTTCTTTGTACTACCGCAACTCTAGTCATTCTGTAGCTCGTTCCGATATTATAATCCTTTAGTTAGGTCGCTTAGTGATCTCTTATCGATGGGTCTCTCCATATGCAGGGTAGGTAGTAACGCCCATCATTTACGAAATTAACATACTAATGTTACTTACACTATATATACATTTTATTACCATCATTGAACCTCTGTTGTCAATATTTCCTCAGGCACCAGCCATACACATAAATTATTGCAACATTGTTGAATAGAAACAGTTTATGGCCCAAGAGAGGCTTATACCAATTTTTCTCAGCCTTGGGATTAAGCCTATTATCATATTTTTGTACAGCCTAATAAAATCATATAACGTTTCATAATATATTATTTAAATATCTTTATATCATTGGTATGTTGTTCTTGATAAATGATGGTCTGCACGATTTGTATTAATATATATTTACTGTATTTTTTTAATTAACTTTTGTGTCACTGACTTCACCATTTGTGTACTGGTTTGCCCCATTAGGGGTGTGAAGTTTTTCCTGATCATTGATTGGTTTTTAGTTATTTTAAATATTGCAGCTTAGAGAATGTTTGTATAGCCTGATGAAACAGTGTGTTACACTGAGAAACACGTTGCTGTGTTTTTTTAATTGTTATTAAATTTTTATACATTTTGAATTCTCTATCTGCTGCCGACTATACTTCTTTTTATTTGGCATTGGCCCAATACAATCATTTGGTACTCTCCTGAATACTTCTGGATCTCTGTTGGAGTTTTGGGTGCACTGATCAATATCTACTACATCCCTGGACTCTCCCTGGTGAGACGAGGACCTCCATCAGCAACACTCATCCACTGTGGCCTACCGGACGACGTGTGGTTCCGGACTGCGATTATTGCACTCTTTTGTGCGCCACAATCTGTGAGTAGGATTCTTTTGATCATATTGCGGTTTTGTTCTCTCATATAATCTGCACCATGTGGCGCCCTCTATCTATTCTCTTCTAGATTCTTCATCTGTGTTCCTGGCATAACACTCTGGAGGAGCAGCCTACCAATCTTGAAACACTGCCTATCATCTCATATATAACCTTTGGGTAAAATTAATTGGACTTTGCAGGATCTGGCAAAAAAACCATATATACTGGATTAACATAGACTCTAAACATTGATACTATTTCTCATATTCCTTTCCTTACTAATTTTGCATTTATCTTCTAGGTTTTAGGATTTTAATATTGTTACCCAATTTATTTGCTGTTTTTCTTGCTTTGCTCAGTCTTTTACCATTCACAGTATTTTTGTCCCAATTGTATTATATTTAGGACCTTCCATTGCACCATATCTGTCCTAGGCGCCTCTTATTAGTACTCTGGTGACGCCGGTGTCACTAGATATACTAATTATTGCTGTTGTTCTATCTTTGCCTAGTTTTCTTAAGAGAGCAGCCAGGATGTTATCTATAAATGAACGTAACAATAAGAGATTACTTTTAGCCGTTTTTGTTCTCTGTTTATTGTTTTCTGTTTTCACACTCTTACCCTGGGGTTAATTAACCCTCATGTTTAAACTAACTGTAAATAAATTTTGCTTTTTCACTTGCTTTTTGGTGCTCCTAACTGTTTTCGTTTGAGAGATTTTGTGGCCATTGTGAGCACACACAGCGAGTTGAAAACACTTTTTAAATCCCCTATTGCGGAGGCTTGGCATTTCCCAGCTTGGATACTCACCAGCAGCAAAGAGGAGTATCACAACAGTATCAACAGCACCGCAAGGACACATGAGACAGATCAACCTGAAACAGGACTGTGGTGAGTCTGTTTATGATATATACATATGTGATACCATTTGAACTGCATTGGAGAGTTCTATACATATATTGAAGACATCTTTATTCCTATCTTGCTATTGTCAGGGGACATTGGGGTGGACCCATGGACATAGCATGACCATGAACTCTTGTCTGTATAACCAGGCTGGTTATGTAATGTGATTCATCATTAAATTCACATATGAAAGTTTACACCACGTACACACCCAACCACAGCACCCCTTCTTTTCTCTGACTACTTTTAGGGTCAAACAGAACAGATATTACTGGTAATGACTCTATGAATGAGCATACAACTGAAATTCCCATCCAAAGTATGTTTTTTAAATTGGAGGAGCAGCTCAAAAATGAGTGCAGACACTGGTGGGATCTAGATACCCTTAAAAAATACCTTAATCTTAAACAAATACCCAGGGGTCTGCGCATGTTTAAAAGCTGCTCCTTCAAAGACAATCCTGCATTACTTTCTGAGTGGGAAGGAGCACTTAATGAATGCTCTATCAAATTTATCAATATACTAATATCTCATAGAGAAAAATTAGTTAATATAGCAAGTAAAGAAATTGAATCAATACAGAAACAACTACAATTGGTACAAAATGACGAGAAATATGAGGGTCTGAATCAGCTGGTACTAGATAGGATTGATAAATATGAACAACATATTATTAACCTTAAAAACAAAAAACTAGCCAGAGATAATGAAGATTATAAACAGGGTGTGGTCTATACTTATATGAAAAAAACATCACAAGATAATAATGCGACTAACCAAAGAGAGGAAAATAGAGTTGACTTAACACATAGGTTGACCCAACCACACAATACACCAGAATGGACATTAGTGGATAGAAATAGCAATCGACACAGGAATAATTTTGCTCGTAATCATTATGATAATGGTTCTAATAATTATTATCATAAATCAAGAGAAAACTTTCAAAGAGACAGTTCGAATTATATTTCTAGGAATGGTTCTAACTATCAATCTAATAATGCCAGTTATCACAATAGGCATCACTCCCGTGATGAACCCCATAGGGGACCAATACATCATATGAATTCCGACAGAAGCATTGAATACAATAGATATGAATCTAATAATAGATTCACTACCTTGAGAGATAACTCACCTGGTAGATGTGAAATTCCTCACAAATCGAGATCTGAATATGAACATGGCCCTAGACACTATAATTACCACACAAATCGACCTAATCATAATAACAATAATTATTCCAATTACAAACAGAATGGCCAGTATCAGAAAAATATGGACAAAGTAGAAGACAGGCGCAGCCCAATTCAAGTGCAGGGTAATTTATTGAGACATAAGTGCAAGTACAAAATACATACTCACAAACGTTTAGAAGATAAAACAGCAAAATAGGTTAAAATGATCCCTCCAGTTGGGTAGTCGTATTCATAGCCCAGGCACAAAACATCTCAGTCGGATAATGCTAGGTCTGGGTGAGAGGTGCTGGAACTATAATTGCTCCTGGTGGTATAGTACAGAAAACTCTACGTACGTTTCGTCTGAGTTCGCTCAGACTTTTTCAAGAGTATAATCAAAATGGTAATAAGCTGACTGCCTCACAGGGCTCAAACCTACTTTATAAAAGAGAGCCACTGTGGGTGGTAAAAGGATTCTCAGCCAATCAAAGACCTTGCTAATTGTGCAAGCTAATTGTGTAAGGCTGAGTCCAATACCAATTAAACAAAGTCCTGATTGTTGCTACTATTACACATAGTAACTAAAAAACATGTAATAAAAATATTTCTAACAGTACCAATTGTATTAAAATGATTATTTAGAAGTATTATTAAAATCATTTCTAAAATAGCCTAAAGGGATACATAAAAAATTGTGTAATAAAAAATATTAAGAATATTAAAAAATGTGAGATATTTAGAAAAAAATCACTTAGTTCTAAAGTAAAACAGCAAGTATAGAGAGTTAAAAATTAAATGTCACATAAAAGCTTGTAAATCTAAATCTACATTGAGACCGTGGGGCTGCATGGAGTCAAGTTGGTAAATCCAATATGACTCCCTGCGTCTCAATGTGAGGAGTCTATTGGGATATTTGTTTGCTGGGATCCAATCTATTATTTGTATTTTTAAAGAACTGGGGTCTTGATTGTGGTGTAGCCTAAAGTGTTCTGATACGCTATGTGTAGTTAGACCTATCTTAATGTTATTGACATGCTCACTGAGTCTAGTGCGTACATTCCTTTTAGTTCTTCCAATATAGATAAGATTACATTTACAACTCAGAAGATAAACGGCGTAATTGGTGCCGCAATTACATTTATATTTCATTTTAAAGGATTTCGATCCATTGTGGTTTATAAAAGAATTACCTGTTTTAATATAGCTACACATTCCACACCTACTCACCCCACATCTATATGTTCCTGGTTTTTGTTCCAGCCAAGTTGTAGGTGCAATTTTATCTCTTAAGGTACTGCATAATTTGGTGGGAGCTAAAATATTTTTCAGGTCTCTGTTTTTTCTGAAAGTCACTAAAGGGGTTTTATATAGAGAGGTTCCTAGAATGGGGTCTGCTTTTAATATTCCCCAATGTTTTCTTAAAACATTTTGAATGTCTCTACTGCCTTGATTGTATGTAGTGACAAACCTGACTTCCCTATTAGGATTATGATTATTCTGTTTGGCTCTAATTTTAGGTTGTAGAATGCTTGTTCTATCCATAATTCTGACCCTTTCTTTTGCTTTTTGTAAATCTTTCGGATCATAGCCTTTCTCCTTAAATCTATTATCCAAAATTGCTTCTTCTCTGTAATAATCGGAATCTTTGGTGCAGTTCCTTTTGATCCGCTGGTACTGACCTAGCGGAATATTCGTTTTCCACCTAAATAGGTGGCCGCTTTTTGCGTTCAAGAACCCATTTTTGTCAGTTGGTTTGCGGTAGTTGGAAACTGCTATTTTCTGATTCTCGTCCACAAATAACACTAAGTCCAAGAATTCTACTTTTTGTTTATCTATTTTAGAAGTGAATTTAAGATTATAATTGTTATTGTTCATATGGTTCAACAGTTCCCCACAGCTAGTTTCTGACCCCCTCCAAATAATAACAATATCATCTATATACCGATGGTACTTGATTAGATTGCTGCTGTGGGGATTGTTGGACCAAATGTGCTTAGATTCAAAATTATCCATATAAATGTTGGCATACGATGGGGCAAATGTAGTCCCCATCGCAGTCCCTTGTATTTGACAGAAAAATTGTTTCTCGAAGACGAAATAATTATGATTCAGTATGAATCTGATACCCATTAGAATAAAGTCTAAGTGTCTTGGAACAAAATTTGCCTTTTGTAATGTCTCCTGTACCGCCTTGACTCCTGAGTCATGGGGGATACAGGTGTACAAGGAGGACACATCGCATGTTATCCAAAAATAGTCATCTTGCCACTCAAATCCCTCAAAGATGTTGATGGTGTGTAGGGTGTCTCTCAGGTAGGCCTTAGTTTCTTTAACAAGGGGTTGGAGGTAATGATCGATATAAATTGAGAGGTTATTAGTAAGGGAGCCTATACCCGATATGATTGGCCTACCGGGAGGTGCTACTAAGGTTTTGTGCACCTTAGGCAAGTGGTAAAAAGTAGGTATTGATGGATGCAATTCCATTAAAAAGTTAAATTCATCATTATTTAAAATGTCATTATTTTTTGCATCCTTCAAAATAGAAAAAAGTTCTTTTTTGTATTTTTGAGTGGGATCAAAATATAGTTTTTTGTAAGTTAGAGTGTCACTAAGAATATTATTAGCCTCCTGGAGGTAATCGCATCTGTCTTGTACCACGACACCTCCTCCCTTGTCCGCTGCTCTTATTATGATATTATTGTTTTTTTGGAGTGAATTTAAAGTATTTCTTTCCTGTGTAGAAAGATTATCATTATATTTGGTTACCCAAGTTTTGTTTTTAGTTTCCCACAATTTTTTTAAATCACTACAAACTAGTGTATTGAAGGTGCTGATGTATTCACCCTGAGCCGAATATGGGTAGAAACTAGATTTCCTCTTTAAGTTACTATGTTCAATTGAGTCATTAGACTCATGAATAGAGAGATCCCCAAGATCTTCATCCTCTAAGGTTATGGGGTATGAGTCTGTGCCATCATTTTGTAATTCATTAAGGACCCCTATAGTTTTATAGTCATTCTCATTAAAGCTAGTCTGTACTGGATTGTATATTTTTGGGGCGCTTTTAATAAAATACCTTTTGAGTGTAAGATTACGGATGTACTTTTGTATGTCTATATGCGTCTGAAACTTATCTGGTGCTGATTTGGGGGCAAAGTTCAGCCCTTTGGCTAGAAGGTTGACTTCATTGTCATTAAGAGTGGTGCTCGACAAATTGAAAATGTTAGCCTTATTTCTCTCTATCTCATCCTTTTTGGATTTATGTTTCTGGATCTTTCTCCCCCGTCTGCATCCCCGCTTCCTCTCCTTCTTTTTCCGGGAGTGACTTTTAAGTGTTGGAAATTTCTGTTTTCTGTTTCTTTTAAATTTCGAAACCTTGTAGTTGGGGGGATGGCCAGATCTAAAAAACCCAGTTCATGATGATTATTAAAAGTGGGTTCACCATTGGTAGAATGGGACATCTGAGGGTGAATCTGTGTCTTAGGTTTGGCTCCTTGTCTATTCCAACTTACATCCCTAAATTCTCCCTCCCCATGTGTTTCTAAAATTTGATATCTATTGGCAGAATGAAAACTATTTACTGAGTTTGAATGGGGTCCTTGTTTAGCATGATAATTATATTGTTTATCCGAATTTTTCAAAAATGGTGGAGTAAAGTGACTAGGTCTATTTTGACGCCAAGTGTGATGAGTAGGTGTTGACAATGTTCTACTATTATGGTTACTAGCATAGGGTAATTGATTCCTAGGGCCTTGGTAGCTGTGTTTCTGTTTATTGGGCTGTTGGTTGTAACCCCCATTTGTTCTATTGGGAGTTTGGTTGTTGGTACTCTTATTATTCTTCATATGGAAGCTATTATGTGGATTGTGTACATCCCTGGTATTCGTGTGTGTTCTAATCATGTGATCAGTTGTTACTGCCGATTGGGCTCTGTTGGTATCACTGTTCCTATTAGTTCTATCGATTTCTTGGTTATGCATATTCTGGTGTTTCATATTATAGTCATAGACTTGATCATTTTTATAATCCTCCATGTCCCTACATAGTTTCTTATGTTTGGTTTTTATCAAATCTATGCTCAACTTGGTGTTTCTTTCTTGTATGCTTTCGTTAAGTGATTTCCAATAATCCTCTGATTGGTATCTTTGAATTTTTGGAAGTAAGGTATCAAGATCAGTCTTTATTTTATCTAACTTGTACTCCCTATATTTAATTAAAATCTTAATTAGTGTGATGGAACAATCATGGAAGGCTTTGTCCCACTCAGTCATGTACTCAACTTCCTCTAACTCAAATGCAGGACGTTTATACACTCTCAGTCCCCTAGGGACTATATCATGGAGGATGTAATTGTCTAGTAATATCAAATCCTGCCATTCTTTGGTGTCACCATTCAATAATTTCTCTAGTTCTCTAAAGAGTTCTCGTGGATTATTGGACTCAGAATTAATATTTATATCTGAATTGTGGTCTAATAAGTTTGAGGACCTCTGTCTAAGATGTCTGTTGGGACAATCTCCAAAAATAGGGCTGGTCATTATGGATGGAGATAAAGGCCTTGAAGCTAATATATTGTAAGTAAAGAGGCAGAGGTAGTTGAGAAATAAAGCTACAATGAATAATTCACCACTGACAATATATGGGTGTTTAGACAAGGGTAAAAGGACTAATAAGCAATAGTGAAACAGTTAATAGTGTACCCTTATAATAAATTCATGGGATCACTACGATACTGAAAAGTGTTACCAATAGTTACCGTATAAATAAATCTTATCTTAAAGGAGAAAAATGCAAAAAATGTTATACCATAAAGAGCAACAAGAAAACATGTGTATCATGCAAAAAAGGAACCTCAACCTGTTAGCTATTAGAACCGCATAAAAAAACTCAATTACTGAGATATAAGGGAAGAGTTGGAGAGCGCAAGTGTTCTAAAAGCGCCGGGCTCCGTAGAAAACCCCTCTGTGTGAGAATGTTAGGACCGGTGACCTGTATTTAAGCAGTGTTAGGTCAATAAACAGAAACACAGCTACCAAGGCCCTAGGAATCAATTACCCTATGCTAGTAACCATAATAGTAGAACATTGTCAACACCTACTCATCACACTTGGCGTCAAAATAGACCTAGTTACTTTACTCCACCATTTTTGAAAAATTCAGATAAACAATATAATTATCATGCTAAACAAGGACCCCATTCAAACTCAGTAAATAGTTTTCATTCTGCCAATAGATATCAAATTTTAGAAACACATGGGGAGGGAGAATTTAGGGATGTAAGTTGGAATAGACAAGGAGCCAAACCTAAGACACAGATTCACCCTCAGATGTCCCATTCTACCAATGGTGAACCCACTTTTAATAATCATCATGAACTGGGTTTTTTAGATCTGGCCATCCCCCCAACTACAAGGTTTCGAAATTTAAAAGAAACAGAAAACAGAAATTTCCAACACTTAAAAGTCACTCCCGGAAAAAGAAGGAGAGGAAGCGGGGATGCAGAGGGGGGAGAAAGATCCAGAAACATAAATCCAAAAAGGATGAGATAGAGAGAAATAAGGCTAACATTTTCAATTTTTGTCGAGCACCACTTTTAATGACAATGAAGTCAACCTTCTAGCCAAAGGGCTGAACTTTGCCCCCAAATCAGCACCAGATAAGTTTCAGACGTATATAGACATACAAAAGTACATCCGTAATCTTACACTCAAAAGGTATTTTATTAAAAGCGCCCCAAAAATATACAATCCAGTACAGACTAGCTTTAATGAGAATGACTATAAAACTATAGGGGTCCTTAATGAATTACAAAATGATGGCACAGACTCATACCCCATAACCTTAGAGGATGAAGATCTTGGGGATCTCTCTATTCATGAGTCTAATGACTCAATTGAACATAGTAACTTAAAGAGGAAATCTAGTTTCTACCCATATTCGGCTCAGGGTGAATACATCAGCACCTTCAATAGACTAGTTTGTAGTGATTTAAAAAAATTGTGGGAAACTAAAAACAAAACTTGGGTAACCAAATATAATGATAATCTTTCTACACAGGAAAGAAATACTTTAAATTCACTCCAAAAAAACAATAATATCATAATAAGAGCAGCGGACAAGGGAGGAGGTGTCGTGGTACAAGACAGATGCGATTACCTCCAGGAGGCTAATAATATTCTTAGTGACACTCTAACTTACAAAAAACTATATTTTGATCCCACTCAAAAATACAAAAAAGAACTTTTTTCTATTTTGAAGGATGCAAAAAATAATGACATTTTAAATAATGATGAATTTAACTTTTTAATGGAATTGCATCCATCAATACCTACTTTTTACCACTTGCCTAAGGTGCACAAAACCTTAGTAGCACCTCCCGGTAGGCCAATCATATCGGGTATAGGCTCCCTTACTAATAACCTCTCAATTTATATCGATCATTACCTCCAACCCCTTGTTAAAGAAACTAAGGCCTACCTGAGAGACACCCTACACACCATCAACATCTTTGAGGGATTTGAGTGGCAAGATGACTATTTTTGGATAACATGCGATGTGTCCTCCTTGTACACCTGTATCCCCCATGACTCAGGAGTCAAGGCGGTACAGGAGACATTACAAAAGGCAAATTTTATTCTAATGGGTATCAGATTCATACTGAATCATAATTATTTCGTCTTCGAGAAACAATTTTTCTGTCAAATACAAGGGACTGCGATGGGGACTAAATTTGCCCCATCGTATGCCAACATTTATATGGATAATTTTGAATCTAAGCACATTTGGGCCAACAATCCCCACAGCAGCAATCTAATCAAGTACCATCGGTACATAGATGATATTGTTATTATTTGGAGGGGGTCAGAAACTAGCTGTGGGGAACTGTTGAACCATATGAACAATAACAATTATAATCTTAAATTCACTTCTAAAATAGATAAACAAAAAGTAGAATTCTTGGACTTAGTGTTATTTGTGGACGAGAATCAGAAAATAGCAGTTTCCAACTACCGCAAACCAACTGACAAAAATGGGTTCTTGAACGCAAAAAGCGGCCACCTATCTAGGTGGAAAACGAATATTCCGCTAGGTCAGTACCAGCGGATCAAAAGGAACTGCACCAAAGATTCCGATTATTACAGAGAAGAAGCAATTTTGGATAATAGATTTAAGGAGAAAGGCTATGATCCGAAAGATTTACAAAAAGCAAAAGAAAGGGTCAGAATTATGGATAGAACAAGCATTCTACAACCTAAAATTAGAGCCAAACAGAATAATCCTAATCCTAATAGGGAAGTCAGGTTTGTCACTACATACAATCAAGGCAGTAGAGACATTCAAAATGTTTTAAGAAAACATTGGGGAATATTAAAAGCAGACCCCATTCTAGGAACCTCTCTATATAAAACCCCTTTAGTGGCTTTCAGAAAAAACAGAGACCTGAAAAATATTTTAGCTTCCACCAAATTACGCAGTACCTTAAGAGATAAAATTGCACCTACAACTTGGCTGGAACAAAAACCAGGAACATATAGATGTGGGGTGAGTAGGTGTGGAATGTGTAGCTACATTAAAACAGGTAATTCTTTTATAAACCACAATGGATCGAAATCCTTTAAAATGAAATATAAATGTAATTGCGGCACCAATTACGCCGTTTATCTTCTGAGTTGTAAATGTAATCTTATCTATATTGGAAGAACTAAAAGGAATGTACGCACTAGACTCAGTGAGCATGTCAATAACATTAAGATAGGTCTAACTACACATAGCGTATCAGAACACTTTAGGCTACACCACAATCAAGACCCCAGTTCTTTAAAAATACAAATAATAGATTGGATCCCAGCAAACAAATATCCCAATAGACTCCTCACATTGAGACGCAGGGAGTCATATTGGATTTACCAACTTGACTCCATGCAGCCCCACGGTCTCAATGTAGATTTAGATTTACAAGCTTTTATGTGACATTTAATTTTTAACTCTCTATACTTGCTGTTTTACTTTAGAACTAAGTGATTTTTTCTAAATATCTCACATTTTTTAATATTCTTAATATTTTTTATTACACAATTTTTTATGTATCCCTTTAGGCTATTTTAGAAATGATTTTAATAATACTTCTAAATAATCATTTTAATACAATTGGTACTGTTAGAAATATTTTTATTACATGTTTTTTAGTTACTATGTGTAATAGTAGCAACAATCAGGACTTTGTTTAATTGGTATTGGACTCAGCCTTACACAATTAGCTTGCACAATTAGCAAGGTCTTTGATTGGCTGAGAATCCTTTTACCACCCACAGTGGCTCTCTTTTATAAAGTAGGTTTGAGCCCTGTGAGGCAGTCAGCTTATTACCATTTTGATTATACTCTTGAAAAAGTCTGAGCGAACTCAGACGAAACGTACGTAGAGTTTTCTGTACTATACCACCAGGAGCAATTATAGTTCCAGCACCTCTCACCCAGACCTAGCATTATCCGACTGAGATGTTTTGTGCCTGGGCTATGAATACGACTACCCAACTGGAGGGATCATTTTAACCTATTTTGCTGTTTTATCTTCTAAACGTTTGTGAGTATGTATTTTGTACTTGCACTTATGTCTCAATAAATTACCCTGCACTTGAATTGGGCTGCGCCTGTCTTCTACTTTGTCCTAGTTCCTGTTCCTGACCGGGTGTAACCTGTGAGCACACACCTTCCACTACGGGCAGCAGCACACCCGGATCTGAACTGCAGAGGTTCCGGGTTCATCAGCTGGGTTGTCCATACCAGCAAGCCTGTTGATTCTTGCACCTCCAATTTCCAAATAACCACTACCGGCTTACTGTTTGCCTTCTACTAACCACCAGGACTAAAGCGCTGATACCGGTAACTGTTTGTTTATCAGAAAAATATGCCAGAACATTATCCATATACGAATAGACGTCCAAATCATTACAATACTTCATCAAACCCTAACCACCACTCCAATACATCCTCCTATCATTCGCACCCTGACACACAAACTCGTTTTAGACAGGATGAACAATCCCCAGATACAAGACTAAGACCCAGATTAGATGACTTGTCATCTAACCAACCCTTGACTTCAACTAATTTTGACTCATCCAGAAGAGTTAATGACAGTTATGACCAGTCTTTTTTAGACAGGCGTCCAACACCCAGACTGCATCAACCGAAAATAGAGTTCTTGCAACCACTAGTTATCAATACCCCAAACCAGAGAGGAAAAAGGGCCCATGAAGACGGGGAAACAGGGGACGAAAATCAACCCTCAAAAAGAGTCGACTTCAGAAATTAGCCAGTGGCATTTTTTATTTATCCTCTCATCAACTGTCTAACGATGAAATTAGATTGCTGGGAAAAAGTTTGTCCTTTAGCCCTTCCAATTCTCACAGTATGTTCGAATTATATGTGGATGTAAATAGGTTTGTCCGCAAACTGTCACTTCAAAAATATTTTGCTGAGAAAAAACTCAAATTAAATACATGTCCTATATTAACAGATAATATGGAGACTAGAATATCCCATAATATAATTTATCACGAACCTGAAAATTTGACTAACCACCTTCTTAATGATTATGTCCATACTGATCTTAAAAGGAAATCTAATTTCAATCCTATTCTTAAAAATAATACTCATCTAGAATTGTTTAAGGAATACCTACTGGAAGATCTAGAGAAACTTCCGACCACTTCCCATTTCAAAAATAATAATCTTAATTCTAATGAAATAAAAGCACTTAAAGCCCTTAAAAATAATCATAACCTTGTGATACGTCAGGCAGACAAGGGCGGAGGTATCGTTCCACCGGACCTATCAGATTATCTACTTGAAGCTAATAAGATATTAAGTGACATTAAATATTATAGAAAGTTACATACTGACCCCACTGAGAAATACCTTACAATTCTAACAGGTATTATTAATTTTGGATACCAGGAAGGAATTATTATTACAGCCGAAAATAATTTTTTAATTCCCATAAAACCTAACTGTGCCTTTTATTATCACTTGCCAAAAGTGCATAAAGATATTCAATGCCCACCCGGGAGACCCATCATAGCCGGGATTGGGAGCTTAACAGATAATGTATCTGAATACGTCGATTGGTTCCTTCAACGCTATGTCATCACATTGGATTCTTATATCAAAGATTCCCCTGATCTGATAAAAAAGCTTGAACAGATCACTTTGGATGAAAAATTGATATGGATCTCATGTGATGTACACGCTTTATACTCCAATATACAACATCAATTGGGCATTCAAGCTGTATCTGAATTTTTGGCAAATGACATTTATATTCCAACATTACAGAAGGAGTTTATTGTACAATTGATATCTTTTATTTTGGAACACAACTATTTTGTCTATCAAGATGAATATTATCTTCAGATATTGGGTACTGCCATGGGGACCAGGTTCGCTCCCAGTTTTGCCAACCTCTTTATGGGGCTATTTTAAGAGAGTTACATCTATAGATCTAACTTTGGAGCGAACCTGGTCTTCTATGGCAGATACATAGATGATCTGTTGTTCCTATGGAGGGGAGATGTCTTGTCTGCTGAATCTTTTGTTAAACATCTTAATTCTAATAGGATGGGCCTTACTTTTTCTAGTAATATTGAACATCAAACAGTAGTATTTTTGGATTTATGTTTATCCTTCTCTAGTGATAACAAAATTATCATGACTACACATTTCAAAACTGTAGACTGTAATAGTTACCTTCATTAAAGAAGTAACTATTATAATCCTTGGCTCAACAATATCCCATATGGGCAGTTTAAAAGAATACGTAGAAACTGTAGCCATATTGAGGACTTTGAACAACAAAGTGTCATCTTGAAAACTAGATTTAAAGAAAAAGGCTATCCCCAACAAATAATTGATATTGGGTATGAAAGAGCTAAATTTGACAACAGAGATTCTTACTTTACATACAAACCAAGAAATAATAAAAATAACTATAACACTAATACCATAACTAGTAACCACTCTAATCCATTATTTATTACCCAATATAATGTTAATCACATCAAGATAAAACCTATATCTTGCACATTTCTATTTCATATTCATCTAGATTACGAGGTTCATACCCACATATATTATATTTGATTCTATCTATATTCTTAACCCAGATTGGGTACACTATTATATTTCTATTTCTCCCTTGTTTATCGTCCCACCACCTATTATATAAACATGTATATACATGTATTTATTTTCTTTTTTCTGCTGATTTTCTTTCCACTCAGCGTATATTTACATTTTATTTATCTGGTCCTTTTTCCCCGGATCGATCACCGCATCATTGTAGTTATCCAGTTTTCCCTATTAGTCATTAATATTGCGCTATCCTGACTTACTGCTGATATCAGTTGATGTTCAGTGAACCAACGTCCCCTTGTCTTTAGTGTAATAACTTCCCCCCTGTTCATTTTATTATCATTTGTATATCTTTGGTTGACCAACTTTTACACTTTTTGGCCGTCACACCCTCTGCTGTCAATAGCAGAACATTATCATGATTGGTTTATTTTACGCCTTGATTGGTGATTCACGCCCCCTTGTTCATACATTATCCTATCCCGAACCATGTCCCTTCACATACACAGCATATCCGATCGTTACCATCACAGATATTATGGACGTTTTATTTCATATTGATTAACATATTATCATCACTATAGTCCATATGCAGATCATGTTATCATGTTATTATTATTATTTTTCAGGAGTATTTTACATTGATGGGTCCCTTCCATATGTAGCGCAATCAGTCACGCCCACACTGACATCACACAACGTCCTAGACACCCCTTTGTTTACATGCCAGCAATACGCCATTGGCTGATCATGTCCTACACCCTCTTTCATTTAGATCTATGCCTCTTAGTTTACTCAAGACATCCGATCGCAACTGTCACTGATACTTGTGACGGCTTTTCTTTGTACTACCGCAACTCTAGTCATTCTGTAGCTCGTTCCGATATTATAATCCTTTAGTTAGGTCGCTTAGTGATCTCTTATCAATGGGTCTCTCCATATGCAGCGTAGGTAGTTACGCCCTTCATTTACGAAATTAACATACTAATGTTACTTACACTATATATACATTTTATTACTATCATTGAACCTCTGTTGTCAATATTTCCTCAGGCACCAGCCAAACACATAAATTATTGCAACATTGTTGAATAGAAACAGTTTATCGCCCAAGAGAGGCTTATACCAATTTTTCTCAGCCTTGGGGTTAAGCCTATTATCATATTTTTGTACAGCCTAATAAAATCATATAACGTTTCATAATATATTATTTAAATATCTTTATATCATTGGTATGTTGTTCTTGATAAATGATGGTCTGCACGATTTGTATTAATATATATTTACTGTATTTTTTTAATTAACTTTTGTGTCACTGACTTCACCATTTGTGTATTGGTTTGCCCCATTAGGGGTGTGAAGTTTTTCCTGATCATTGATTGGTTTTTAGTTATTTTAAATATGGCAGCTTAGAGAATGTTTGTATAGCCTGATGAAACAGTGTTACACTGAGAAACGCGTTGTTGTGTTTTTTTAATTGTTATTAAATTTTTATACATTTTGAATTCTCTATCTGCTGCCGACTATACTTCTTTTTATTTGGCATTGGCCCAATACACTCATTTGGTACTCTCCTGAATACTTCTGGACCTCTGTTGGAGTTTTGGGTGCACTGATCAATATCTACTACATCCCTGGACTCTCCCTGGTGAGACGAGGACCTCCATCAGTGACACTCATCCACTGTGGTCTACCGGACGACGTGTGATTCCGGACTGCGATTATTGCACTCTTTTGTGCGCCACAATCTGTGAGTAGGATTCTTTTGATCATATTGCTGTTTTTTGCTCTCATATGATCTGCACCATGTGGCGCCCTCTATCTATTCTCTTCTAGAATTTTGAAAAAGTATGAAGCGAAGACCAAGTCACCGCCTTGCAAATCTGTTCAACAGAAGCCTCATTTTTAAAGGCCCATGTGGAAGCCACAGCTCTAGTAGAATGAGCTGTAATCCTTTCAGGAGGCTGCTGGCCAGCAGTCTCATAAGCTAACCGGATTATACTTCTTAGCCAAAACGAAAGAGAGGTTGCCGAAGCCCTTTGGCCTCTCCTCTGTCCAGAGTAGACAACAAAGCAGATGTTTGACGAAAATCCTTAGTAGCTTGTAAATAATACTTTAAAGCACGAACCACGTCAAGATTGTGTAATAGACGTTCCTTCTTTGAAGAAGGATTAGGACACAATGATGGAACAACAATCTCCTGATTGATAATCTTATTAGATACCACCTTAGGTAAAAACCCAGGTTTGGTACGCAGAACTACCTTATCTGCATGGCAGATCAGATAAGGAGAATCACATTGTAAGGCAGATAACTCGGAAACTCTACGAGCCGAGGAAATAGCTACCAAAAAAAGAACTTTCCAAGATAAAAGTTTGATATCTATGGAATGAAGAGGTTCAAACGGAACCCCTTGAAGAACTTTAAGAACCAAATTTAAGCTCCAAGGTGGAGCAACAGGTTTAAACACAGGCTTGATTCTAACTAAAGCCTGACAAAATGCCTGAACGTCTGGAACATCCGCCAGACGCTTGTGCAAAAGAATAGACAGCGCAGAAATCTGTCCCTTTAAGGAACTAGCTGACAATCCTTTCTCCAATCCTTCTTGGAGAAAAGATAATATCCTGGGAATCCTGACCTTACTCCATGATAGATTTTCCTGGTAACAGGCTCTCATGCCTGAATTAAGGTATCAATGACTGACTCGGAGAAACCACGCTTAGATAAAATCAAGCGTTCAATCTCCAGGCAGTCAGCCTCAGAGAAATTAGATTTGGATGGTTGAAAGGACCTTGAAGTAGAAGGTCCTGTCTCAGCGGCAGAGTCCATGGTGGAAAGGATGACATGTCCACCAGATCTGCATACCAAGTCCTGCGTGGCCACGCAGGCGCTATCAAGATCACCGATGCTCTCTCCTGCTTGATTTTGGCAATCAGACGAGGGAGCAGAGGAAACGGTGGAAACACATAAGCCAGGTTGAAGGACCAAGGCGCTGCTAGAGCATCTATCAGCGTTGCCTTGGGGTCCCTGGACCTGGATCCGTAACAAGGAAGCTTGGCGTTCTGGCGAGATGCCATGAGATCCAGTTCTGGTTTGCCCCAACGATGAATCAATTGTGCAAACACCTCCGGATGGAGTTCCCACTCCCCCGGATGAAAAGTCTGTCGACTTAGAAAATCCGCCTCCCAGTTTTCTACACCTGGGATATGGATAGCTTATAGGTGGCAAGAGTGAATCTCTGCCCAGCGAATTATCTTTGAGACTTCTAACATCGCTAGGGAACTCCTTGTTCCCCCTTGATGGTTGATGGAAGCCACAGTCGTGATGTTGTCCAACTGAAATCTGATGAACCTCATTGTCGCTAGCTGAGGCCAAGCCTGAAGAGCATTGAATATCGCTCTTAGTTCCAGAATGTTTATTGGAAGGAGTGTCTCCTCCTGAGTCCAAGATCCCTGAGCCTTCAGGGAGTTCCAGACTGCCCCCCAGCCTAGAAGGCTGGCATCTGTCGTTTCAATTGTCCAATCTGGCCTGCGAAAGGTCATTCCCTTGGACAGATGGACCCGAGATAGCCACCAGAGAAGAGAATCCCTGGTCTCTTGATCCAGATTTAGTAGAGGGGACAAATCTATGTAATCCCCATTCCACTGACTGAGCATGCATAGTTGCAGCGGTCTGAGATGTAGACGTGCAAACGGCACTATGTCCATTGCCGCTACCATTAAGCCGATTACTTCCATACACTGAGCCACCGAAGGGCGAGAAGTGAAATAAAGAACACGGCAGGAATTTAGAAGTTTTGATAACCTGGACTCTGTCATGTAAATCCTCATTTCTACAGAATCTATTAGAGTTCCCAGAGAGGAGACTCTTGTGAGAGGGGATAGAGAACTCTGTTCCTCGTTCACCTTCCACCCATGCGACCTCAGAAATGCCAGAACTATGTCCGTATGAGACTTGGCAATTTGAAAATTTGACGCCTGTATCAGAATGTCGTCTAAATAAGGGGCCACTGCTATGCCCCGCGGTCTTAGGACCGCCAGAAGTGACCCCAGAACCTTTGTAAAGATTCTTGGGGCTGTAGCTAACCCAAAGGGAAGAGCTACAAACTGGTAATGCCTGTTCAGGAAGGCAAACCAGAGAAACCGATGATGATCTTTGTGTATCGGAATGTGAAGATAAGCATCCTTTAAATCCACTGTAGTCATGTATTGACCCTCCTGGATCATAGGTAGGATGGTACGAATAGTCTCCATCTTGAATGATGGAACGCTGAGGAATTTGTTTAAAATCTTGAGATCTAAAATTGGTCTAAAGGTTCCCTCTTTTTTGGGAACCACAAACAGATTTGAGTAAAATCCCTGTCCTTGCTCCTCCTGTGGAACTGGATGGATCACTCCCATAACTAGGAGGTCTTGAACACAGTGTAAGAATGCCTCTCTCTTTATCTGGTTTGCAGATAATTGTGAAAGGTAAAATCTCCCTTTTGGAGGAGAAGCTTTGAAGTCCAGAAGATGCCCCTGGGATACAATTTCCAACGCCCAGGGATCCTGGACATCTCTTGCCCAAGCCTGGGCAAAGAGCGAAAGTCTGCCCCCTACTAGATCCGTTACCGGATAGGGGGCTAATACTTCATGCTGTCTTAGAGGCAGCAGCAGGCTTTTTGGCCTGATTACCTTTGTTCCAGGTCTGGTTAGGTCTCCAGACCGACTTGGACTGGGCAAAAGTTCCCTCTTGTTTTGCATTAGAGGAAGTTGACGCCGTACTCGCCTTGAAGTTTCGAAAGGCACGAAAATTAGTCTGTTTGGCCCTTGATTTGGACCTATCCTGAGGAAGGGCATGACCTTTTCCTCCAGTGATATCAGAAATGATCTCCTTCAAACCAGGCCCGAATAGGGTTTGCCCCTTGAAGGGAATGTTAAGCAGCTTAGACTTTGAAGTAACATCAGCTGACCATGATTTAAGCCATGGCGCCCTGCGCGCTTGAATAGCAAAACCAGAATTTTTAGCCGTTAGTTTAGTCAAATGAACAATGGCATCAGAAACAAAAGAATTGGCTAGCTTAAGTGCTCTAAGCTTGTCAAGTATGTCATCCAATGGGGTCTCTACCTGTAAAGCCTCTTCCAGAGACTCAAACCAGAAAGCCGCAGCAGCAGTGACTGGGGCAATGCATGCAAGGGGCTGTAGAATAAAACCTTGTTGAATAAACATTTTCTTAACGTAACCCTCTAACTTTTTATCCATTGGATCTGAGAAAGCACAACTGTCCTCGACAGGGATAGTAGTACGCTTAGCTAGGGTAGAAACTGCTCCCTCCACCTTAGGGACTGTCTGCCAAGTCCCGTGTGGTGACATCTATTGGAAACATTTTCTTAAAAATAGGAGGGGGAGAGAATGGCACACCTGGTCTATCCCATTCCTTAATAATAATTTCTGTAAACCTTTTAGGTATTTTAAAAACATCAGTGCACACCGGCACTGCATAGTATTTGTCCAATCTACACATTTTTTCTGGCACTGCAATTGTATCACAGTCATTCAGAGCAGCTAAAACCTCCCTGAGCAACACACGGAGGTGTTCAAGCTTAAATTTAAAGGTAGACATATCAGAATAAGGTTGAATCTTTTTTTCCTGAGTCAGAAACATCACCCACAGAAAGAAGCTCTCCTTCCACAGCTTCTGTATATTGTGAGGGAGTATCAGACATAGCTCTTAAAGCGGCAGTATGCTCTGTATTTCTTCTAACTCCAGAGCTGTCTCGCTTTCCTCTAAACCCAGGTAGTCTGAATAATACCGCAGACAGGGTATTATCCATGACCGCCGCCATGTCTTGTAAAGTAAACGCTATGGGCGCACTAGATGTACTTGGCGCCATTAGAGCGTGAGTCCCTTGAGCGGGAGTCAAAGGGTCTGACACGTGGGGCGAGTTAGTCGGCATAACTTCCCCCTCGTCAGATTCCTCTGGTGATAAAATTTTTAAAGACAGAATATGATCTTTATTACTTAAAGTGAAATCAGTACATTTAGTACACATTCTAAGAGGGGGTTCCACCATGGCTTCTAAACATAATGAACAAGGAGTTTCCTCTATGTCAGACATGTTTAAACAGACTAGCAATGAGACCAGCAAGCTTGGAAAACACTTTAAATCAAGTTAACAAGCAAAAAATAAAAACGGTACTGTGCCTTTAAGAGAAACAAATTTTGTCAGAATTTGAAAAACAGAGCATTGCACCCACTTGCAAATGGATGATTAACCCCTTAGTTCAAAAAACGAATCAAAAAAACGATATAGACGTTTTTTAACAGCACACCAAACTGCCACAGCCTTGCTGTAGGCCTACCTTCCCCAACAAACGATTTTGGAAAGCCTGAGAGCCCTTCAGAGAGGTCCTATAGCATTCAGGGGACTACTGGAGGAAGCTGGATGTCTCAGTCTGTAAAAGTTACTGCGCAAAAAAGCGCTAAATTAGGCCCCTCCCACTCATAGTAACACAGTGGAAAGCCTCAGGAAACAGTTTCTAGGCAAATTTAAGCCAGCCATGTGGAAAAAAACTAGGCCCCAATAAAGTTTTATCACCAAAGTATATATAAAAACGTTTAAACATGCCAGCAAACGTTTTATATTGCAAATCTATAAGAGTATTACCTCAGAAAGTAAGCATGATACCAGTCGCTATTAAATCACTGTATTCAGGCTTACCTTACATAAATCTGGTATCAGCAGTATTTTCTAGCATTCACATCTTCTAGATGAAGTTACCTCTCTCTTCAGTCATGTGTGAGAACAGCACTGGATCTTAGTTACAACCTGCTAAGATCATAGAAATCACAGGCAGATTCTTCTTCTATTTTCTGCCTGGGACAAAATAGTACAACTCCGGTACCATTTAAAAATAGCAAACTTTTGATTGAAGAAAAAAACAACTACGTTACACCACTTCTCTCTTACTACCTCCATGCTTGTTGAGAGTTGCAAGAGAATGACTGGATATGGCAGTTAGGGGAGGAGCTATATAGCAGCTCTGCTGTGGGTGATCCTCTTGCAACTTCCTGTTGGGAAGGAGAATATCCCACAAGTAATGGATGATCCGTGGACTGGATACACCTTACAAGAGAAATAATATATATATATATATATATATATATATATATATATATATATATATATATATCTCCACACACACAAGTATACATATACACACATGCACATACACATACAGGCATACATATATGCACATATAAACACACATACATACAAGCATACATGTATGCGCACACAATTATAAATATATACACACACAAAAGCATACACATATTCAATTAAATTTATAAAAATATAATAACACACATGCACATAAATAGTCATACACTTTTTTAAAAAAAAATAGTAACATATAAACATACAAGCATACATATACACACACAAGCACATAAATAAAAAATAAGATGATAAATAAAATCTATAAATCATACATGCATAAATTCACACACATGCACAAACACACAAACAGTTTAATATAAAATATTATAATTATTTTTAAATATAATCTAATTTACATTATTTTTTTTCTTTAAAAAAGAACAGAGCGTGATGGCCAGTAGGTCTGACGATAGCACTAATCCTACAAATTCTGAGATTTTGGAGAGAAGAAAAAGAATGGTAATCTATATATAAATCGCTTTTATTTTTATCGTTATTAATTGTATTTGATTGTATTTTATATCTATTTATAATTTTTTTTTACAAATTAAGGATTAGTCTACTGAAAGACTGAAATAGATCCTGATAGATCTTCACCGTTACCGGGCAGCTGATCGCAGGACACGCCAGAGACGTGTCCGAGATCTCCAAGAGTGGTTAGTCTAATTTTTTTTTTTTAAATAACATTTTATTTTGAATTTTTATATTTTTTTAAGTAATAGAAAAGGATAATGAAAATTATTTTTTTTAATGATTATGATAGAGCATTCAATTTTATGCAAACATTGAATTTTCCATCATTAACATTTGTTTGACATATTTATATCCTAATTTGAAAATATTACATATAAATGTTACAATCCAGACAATTTTTGGATCATCAACATGGATAGTGACTGCTTATTGAAGGAGGAAATGTAACCAACAATAACGAGCAGAACCCAGGTTATGATACAGAAATTGTCCAGCTAATATCCTGTACAATCATGTTTTTTAATAAAAGTTTGAAAGCTAACAAATAACATTTGATAACCGCATTAAATTCTAAAATTCTTTATAATTGCATGCTCTATCTGAAAAATTACATTAATAAATATTTTTTATTCTTCCTTTAGTAACCAATTTTATATATTATACTTTTTGTTAATAACACAAATACTTATAAATATAGACACTATAACCAATATTGTCTTATCATTTTGAAGATAGTGCTTGTACTTATAATAAACTTTATAATAAGACATTTTCAGTATTTATTTGTTATCTTTGCATCCTAATTAAAGGGACAGTCTACGATAGAATTCTTATTGTTTTAAAAGATTGATAAAACATTTATTTCTCCTTCCCCAGTTTAGCATTACCAACCCAGTTGTATTAATATACTTTTGACCTCTCTGATTACCTTTGATATAAGCATCTTCTTCCAGCAACATGATCATATTACTTTGACTGATTATCATCTATTCTCTTGCATTTAGCCTTGTGATGTGCTAAATCTTAAATAACAACCCTGTGCATGAACACAGTGTTATCTATATGGCCCACATGTACTTTCACTCTCTTTGTGTTTAAAAAAGATTTAAAAAGCATGTGATAAGAGGCAGCCCTCAAATGCTTATACATGAGCCTAATTATCTTTATTTTAAAATAAGAATACCAATTTTTTATTTAAAATTTATTATTAAAATGTAAACTTTTTTCAATTACAATTCTGATATAAATAATCAAATTTTTATTTTGACAACACTGTCTATGAATAGTAGAAGGGTAAATATTTTGTTCATTACTTACCTATTTTTTTTTATAATTTTTTTTAAAATGACAGTCAAGTAAAAAAAAAAACATTCATGTTTCAAATAGGGCATGTAATTTTAAACCAGCTTACAATTTACTTGTATCACCAATTTTGCTTTGTTCTCTTGGTATTCTTATTTGAAAGATAAACATAGGAGTTCATATGCTAATTTCTTACGGCTAGATTTAGAGTTTTGTCGGTAACGACCCGCATAGCTAACGCTGGCTTTTTTCTGGCCGCACCTTTTAAATAACTCTGGTATTGAGAGTCCACAGAATGGCTGCGTTAGGCTCCAAAAAAGGAGCGTAGAGCATATTTAACGCAACTTCAAATCTCGATACCAGAGTTGCTTACTGAAGCGGCCAGCTTCAAAAACGTGCTCGTGCACGATTCCCCCATAGAAAACAATGGGGCTGTTTGAGCTGAAAAAAAACCTAACACCTGCAAAAAAAGCCGCGTTCAGCTCCTAACGCAGCCCCATTGTTTGCTATGGGGAAACACTTCCTACGTCTGCACCTAACACCCTAACATGTACCCCGAATCTAAACACCCCTAACCTTACACTTATTAACCCCTAATCTGCCGCCCCCGCTATCGCTGACACCTGCATATTATTATTAACCCCTAATCTGCTGCTCCGTAAACCGCCGCTACTTACATTATCCCTATGTACCCCTAATCTGCTGCCCTAACATCGCCGACCCCTATATTATATTTATTAACCCCTAATCTGCCCCCCACAATGTCGCCTCCACCTGCCTACACTTATTAACCCCTAATCTGCCGAGCGGACCGCACCGCTATTATAATAAAGTTATTAACTCCTAATCTGCCTCACTAACCCTATAATAAATAGTATTAACCCCTAATCTACCCTCCCTAACATCGCTGACACCTAACTTCAAACATTAACCCCTAATCTGCCGACTGGAGCTCACCGCTATTCTAATAAATGTATTAAGGTAGGAAAATTCTGATTGGCTGATCGGAACAGCCAATAGAATGCGAGCTCAATCTGATTGGCTGATCGGATCAGCCAATCGGATTGAACTTGATTCTGACTGGCCGATTCCATCAGCCAATCAGAATTTTCCTACCTTAATTCCGATTGGCTGATAGAATCCTATCAGCCAATCGGAATTTGAGGGACGCCATCTTGGATGACGTCCCTTAAAGGAACCGTCATTCTTCAGTTGGACGTCGCCGGAAGAAGATGGGTCCGCGCTGGAGGTCTTCACGATGGAGCCGGTCCTCATCGGATGAAGATAGAAGATGCCGCTTGGAAGAAGATGGTTGCCGGTCCGGATCTACTCTTCTTCCCGGATAGGATGAAGACTTTGGACCCTCTTCTGGACTTCTTCAGCCGTCGGATGATGGATGTCTAGCTCCCGCTTGGGTTGGATGAAGATATCGGAGCCAGGACGGATCGGTGTGATACCCGGTGAGGTGAAGACAAGGTAGGAAGATCTTCAGGGGCTTAGTGTTAGGTTTATTTAAGGGGGGTTTGGGTTAGATTAGGGATATGTGGGTGGTGGGTTGTAATGTTGGGGGGGGTATTGTATGTGTTTTTTTTACAGGCAAAAGAGCTGAATTTCTTGGGGCATGCCCCGCAAAGGGCCCTGTTCAGGGCTGGTAAGGTAAAAGAGCTTTGAACTTTTGTAATTTAGAATAGGGTAGGGCATTTTTTTATTTTGGGGGGCTTTGTTATTTTATTAGGGGGCTTAGAGTAGGTGTAATTAGTTTAAAATTGTTGTAATATTTTTCTAATGTTTGTAAATATTTTTTTATTTTTTGTAACAGTTCGTTTTTATTTTTTTTACTTTAGTTAGTTTATTTAATTGTATTTATTTGTAGATATTGTATTTAATTCATTTATTGATAGTGTAGTGTTAGGTTTAATTGTAGGTAATTGTAGGTATTTTATTTAATTTATTTATTGATAGTGTAGTGTTAGATTTAATTGTAACTTAGGTTAGGATTTATTTTACAGGTAAATTTGTAATTATTTTAACTATTTTTGCTATTAAATAGTTCTTAACTATTTAATAGCTATTGTACCTGGTTAAAATAAATACAAAGTTACCTGTAAAATAAATATAAATCCTAAAATAGCTATAATATAATTATAATTTATATTGTAGCTATATTAGGATGTATTTTACAGGTAAGTATTTAGCTTTAAATAGGAATAATTTATTTAATAAGAGTTAATTTATTTCGTTAGATAAAAATTATATTTAACTTAGGGGGGTGTTAGGGTTAGGGTTAGACTTAGCTTTAGGGGTTAATCCATTTATTACAGTAGCGGCGAGATTCGGTCGGCAGATTAGGGGTTAATAATTGAAGTTAGGTGTCGGCGATGTTAGGGAGGGCAGATTAGGGGTTAATACTATTTATTATAGGGTTATTGAGGCGGGAGTGAGGCGGATTAGGGGTTAATAACTTTATTATAGTAGCGGTGCGGTCCTCTCGGCAGATTAGGGGTTAATAAGTGTACGCAGGTGGAGGCGACATTGAGGGGGGCAGATTAGGGGTCAATAAATATAATATAGGGGTCGGCGGTGTTAGGGGCAGCAGATTAGGGGTACATAAGTATAACGTAGGTGGCGGTCGGCAGATTAGGGGTTAATTATTGTAGGTAGCTGGCGGCGACGTTGTGGGGGGCAGGTTAGGGGTTAATAAATATAATATAGGGGTTGGCGGTGTTAGGGGCAGCAGATTAGGGGTACATAAGTATAACGTAGGTGGCGATCGGCAGATTAGGGGTTAAAAATATTTAATCGAGTGGCGGCGATGTGGGGGAACCTCGGTTTAGGGGTGCATAGGTAGTTTATATCTGTTAGTGTACTTTAGAGCACAGTAGTTAAGAGCTTTATAAACCGGCGTTAGCCCAGAAAGCTCTTAACTACTGACTTTTTTCTGTGGCTGGAGTTTTGTCGTTAGAATTCTAACGCTCACTTCAGACACGACTCTAAATACCGGAGTTAGAAAGATCCCATTGAAAAGATAGGATACGCAATTGATGTAAGGGGATCTGCGGTATGGAAAATTCGCGGCTGAAAAGTGAGCGTTAGATACAAGGTTATTACAGAGGTAGAACGTGTATAATTATAACTGTGTTGGTTATGCAAAACTTGGGAATTTGTAATTAAGGCATTATCTGTCTTTTAAAACAACAAAAATTCTGGTGTTGACTGTCCCTTTAATACTAAAATTATAAATAAATATTTATGCTTATGAACAGAAATTGTACTGTCTGCAAAGTATAACATTGTTTATTATGAAATATAGATATTAATCAATAAAAAATTAAATTAATATTAAATTACAAAGTTGATTATTTTTTTAATTCTATGAACCCATGAAATAACAATTTTTTCATTGTCACTTTAAATAATTTGTATTGTCACAATAATTTTTAATTATTTCGATTTTAAAAAGTGTTAATGTAATATATTAATTTTGAAACTTTAAAATTGACTCTCTGGTTTCTTTTATTTTTAGACATTTATATGAATTTTATTTTTTAAAAAACATAACTAATATTCTTTATTTTTTTTTTCTTGAAGGGACTACAGGAAAATTGCATACAGGCAATTCACATTATGGGTTCATGGATACCTGGGTCCTTTGAATCGCAGACCCATACCATCTTGCATTGTAAATACCATACAACAACAATTTCCAGCACCAGATAGAATCTACATGGGATTTTATAGAGTTGAATTTGATGGACCTGCTGAAGAAATGTTTTTTGACTAATTTTATTTTTATTAAATAATATTTCATATTTTATTAGTTTATTATTAGATCACTATTGATTCTTAACATAGTTATCCTGTTGTTTTATAGTTCAACAAGTTGTTTTTCTCTTTATTTGTAATTTATATATAGTTTATCTTATCTTATATTTATTTATTTTTATTAAATGTTTATAAATTATATTTTTTAGTTGTATTTCATTATTAAGATTTTTCACAAATAAAATAAATTATTATTTTTATTAATACTTTAATAAAAAAAAATATTTTTTTATTTAATGATTTTACTATTAATGTTTGAAATTTTTTGAATATGTAAATCATGCATTCAATTTTTAAAAAACAGTAACCATTTTATTTTTTACAAAAATCGTACATTTTTAATATTTTATAAATTGAACACAAGTACATAAAAAATATTATATACCGTAGCTGATTATATTCGACAAACAATTATTTTAGAAGATCAATATCTTTAAATATATGATTTGAAATTTATAAATAATTTATATTTTTGTATTTTTATTAAATATGTAAAAAAGGTTTAACCATGGTACACACCATCTGATTTGAGTGTTTATAATATTTTTATTGAAATCAATTATTAATATTAATAAATTAATCCATTTAAAATTTATATTTAAATAGCATGATTGTGAATCATAGAATACAGTATATTTTCTGTTCACAAAGAAGGATAATAAGTCATTAGTGTTGCATAAATTTGAAAGCACAGTTATCTATAATAATTATGAGTATCAATCCAAATATGACTCTCTACTTTGCATCTCCATCAATATTGTATAACTATATATCTTTACAAGGCACAATGTACATAATTTATTTTCTTACATGATTCAGATTGAGCCTTAAATAATAAAATAAATTATAATTTACTCCTATTAACAATTTTTTGGTCGTTCTATTACTATCTTTATTTTCAAAGCAGCAATTTAAATCTTAACATCCAGCCAATTTTATGTGCAGCAAGATGGATAGTGCTTGCTTATTTGAGTCTTACATTTAAACACCAATTAGCAAGTATAAACCATGTTCTCAAACAAAAATGTTCCGGCTCCAATGCTTCACAATCATGCATATTTAAAAAAGATAGCCAGAGAACTAAGAAAAATTGATTATGTTATAAAAATATAAATTTTATTAAAAGTGCAAGCTCTATCTGATAAATTAATTTTTAATTTTTTATTTTAGTGTCTCTTTACATTCAATGTTAAAAATTCATATACATTTTTTTTTGCAAAAAGATTATACTTTTTTCTAGTATATCCATAATGTAGACTGAACTTAATCTTATATTTTCACGAATCGGATACAGCAAAAAAAAAATATTTTTTTAATTTACTCATATTAAAATTTTTGATACATTCTCTATCTTTAGTTTAAAATCATTAATGTAAATATCAGCACCAAGGCCATTTTAAGTTCAGAACCATGGAGAGCACTTGCTTATTGTAATATTAAATTTACACATTAATAAGCAAGCATAACCCAGGTTATAAACCTAAAATGTTCACTAAACTATGCATGACAATCCAGATTTTGAAATAAAGATATCAAGAGAACAAAGAAAAAATTATAAATAGTATTAAATTAAAAGTGATTTAAATTGCATACTCATTCCTAATCATGAAAATATATCAATTGCTTTATTAGACAATTAATAAATAGTTATTTACCATAGATTTTTATTATTATTATTAAATAAATTCACATTTTGTATTCAAATTATCATTGAGATATTACACTATATAATTTATATTTTTGATAAAAAAGATTTTTTTTTATTAAGGTTCAAAAAGTAAAAAAATAATTAAAAAAACCAATATGAAAATAGAATAAATGTTTAATAATATATAAAGTAAAATAATAAAACATAAATCCAATATGACGATTTATTGTTTCTATATTTGGATTCGATAATACAAAAACACATTTTTTTTTCAACGTTCAATGTAAACTTTAAAAAAAAAATATATATATATTAAGTTGTCATGTCTAATACAGATGAGCAAAACAATCAAATTTTTATTTTAACTAAAGAGTCATTCAATATATAGGAATGAAAACTAATTTTCATTCCCTCGAAAACAGCCTTTTCCTTGATAGTCTTGAACGATGTGAATCCACTAACTCTGATGTTGTTGGTCTTTGAACCTGTGCTATATTTGGTGGTAATCATGCAACTTGAGAATGAAAGTCATATTTTAATTCTCCATTGACTATTTGCAGAATGTCAAACATGATCGGCTGAAGGAACTCATTATTTGTATTTTCATAGACTGCTTTCACATGCCACTGCTTACTCATTTTGGAGTAAAAGGGCTTGAATCGTTCGGTTCATTTTTTATGACTTACTCGAGTTGGTTTGGTAACAACTGCTTGAGGACGATCCACATTCGCGTTGTGTGACATGACTGCCAACTGTGTTCTTGCATTCATCCCATCCATTGAAAAATGGACCCTCTTTGGACGATATTTCAGCACCATACTGTGAAATACTTCTATACGTCCAGTATGACAGTAGTCCTTCAGATGCACAAGATCCTTTTCAATGAGTGGGTCCTCTATGAACTTACAAAGTTAAGCGTATGCTATCGATTTTTTATCAAGCCATGGACGCTCAGCAATCTCTTCTGGTGTAAGCTCCTTGTGAAGACATTGCTTCACCACTGATTAATTTTCCCATGAGTGTATATTCAAAACATGGTGTAATACAGAGCGCCAAAATTCGCTTAATATGATCTTGTCCCCTTTTCAGTAAGCAGCACGGTACCACAGGTGGTTAGAAATTAGCGGAACCCAATGTTGTAGTGGTTGATTTTCTCAGTTTCTTTTTAAGACTTTTGTTATAATTCCACAAATCAAATTGGTGCCTGATTTCTTTATAAGCCTCTCTCATAATTTTTCTAATTGACACGTGACGGTCAGTGGCCATTGTCATTATATCGAGACCTTCGGCTACAAGATTGGTGACACTTCGTCGGAATGCTTTTGCTTCCATTGCAACCAAAGATGTTGTTTCTGACACCTGTATAATATTTTTTAAAAATCCAGGACTGTTGCACTGACCGTCACCCATAACTGTCACAAATTTGCCTTTCAAGTTGTTTATTATTTGTTGTCTCTCCATGATCCACCTTCTCTCTATCGCTGGGAAAAAGTACTCTTTTGAAATTTGTAGTAAGTGGTTTCAGAGAGAAATGGAATGTTCATAATGTTAAAATATTCTGAAATTTTACTATAATGGTTACCAGACAGTATGATAGATGTACAAGTCATAATATTTCCAATAGCTTTTTTTCCAAAATGAGGCTGGCTGTCCCAAAATTTATACTTATGGCCTGCAGTGCATTCAATGTGTATTGTAATGTTTGTTCCGGTAATGGTTTTTAAAATTTGTTCCAATGGAGAATTGCTGTTACCACCATATGAGCACTTTATAATCTTGAAAAGTTCATCCAGACAAGATTCTAAAATAATACATTTTCAATCATTCTGGGCTTTTATGGATGTTTCCAAATTTAATTTTTTTTCTTTTTCAGAAGACGGTGAAGAATCAGATCTTGGAACATAGGATGTATCTTTATCCTCCACATGTTCCGATGTTGCTGATTCTTCTAATGGATTGATACCGGCACTTAATGCTCTGGTATCTAGTGGTTGAACATCTTCTTCAATGCTGTGGCTCAAAATCGGTGAATATTGTTCTGGGATGATTATTCTTGGTATTCGGGATTCAACTACATTACTTGGTGTAAGTGTTGACTTCAAGTAATGTTTAGTAATTTGCCTTGGCATGGACATAATTTTAAATGAAGATATTGATTCTTCTTCCACAAAAATTTCTGATATGAGGCAATTTCAGCTATAAAAAAGTCATAAGTTCCAGTCCAGGTACCAATCGATTGAGTTTCTATTACATTTTTAGTTGTAGTAGAAACATTCTTTGTAAGTCCTTTTACTTTTTGCTTTTTTAATCTTGGTGATCTTCTTAAAAATTAATGTTCTGTTAAATTGGTTGCAGTTAGTTAGTAAAACTTTTCCGTGACATTTTAAATAAATTTGTAGTTTGACCATGACTTGTGAGTGAAGTAGATGTGCGTTCAGTAGAAAGTTCATCTCTACTACTATGAGAAATTTCTGCTACTTTGGTTTCAAAGCTATCCATACTCGACAGTGTGCTACTGTAATGATGATCGGCTTGCCAAGATGGAATGGAGGGTTCTGGAAATATCTCCATTATATCTTCACTGTCACTTTGTATTAAATCGACACTTGCAGAAGAGACATTGACAATTTCACTACTCATCCTTGATGTTAAAGGGACAGTATACACTCATTTTTATATAACTGCATGTAATAGACACTACTATAAAGAATAAGATGCACAGATACTGATATAAAAATCCAGTATAAAACTGTTTAAAAACTTACTTAGAAGTTCTTAGTTTAGCTCTGTTGAAAAGGTAGCTGGAAAGCCCACTGCAAGTAGGAAATAAGACACTCCCCCCTCCCCCTTCTTTTGCATATGAAAAGACCCTTTACACAAACAGCAGCAAGCTGGAGAAGGTAGCTGACAGTATTCACATAAAACTTTGGGGCTTGGTTAGGAGTCTGAAAATCAGAGCAATGTTATTTAAAAATAAGCAAAACTATACATTTAAAAAAAAAAAAAAAACTTTATGAGCTATATAAATAGATCATCTACAAAACATTTATGCAAAGAAAAAATGAGTGTATAATGTCCCTTTAATGGTTGTTCTGTGTCAAAAATGACCTACTTACAGCAAAATCCAAAGGCCACTTCTCTCTGATTATCCTCCTTGACCTATCTGCAGTCTTTGACACTGTTGACCACCCTCTTCTGCTCCAAACCCTCCAATCCTTCGGCATCTGTGACACAGCTCTCTCGTGGATCTCTTCCTATCTGACTAACCGTACATTTAGTGTAACCTTCTCCGGAGCATCCTCTGCCCCGTTACCACTTTCTGTTGGGGTACCTCAAGGCTCTGTCCTTGATCCCCTTCTCTTTTCAATCTACACGTCGTCACTAGGTTCCTTAATAAAGTCCCATGGGTTTCAATACCATTTGTATGCCAATGACACCCAAATCTACCTCTCTGCACCAGACCTACCTCCTTCCTTACTAACCCGTGTCACTAACTGTCTTTCTCATATCTCATCTTGGATGTCCTCTCACTACCTTAAGCTAAATCTCTCCAAAACTGAACTCCTTATTTTTCCCCCTTCTTCCAATGTCTCCACCCCCAAAATTTCTATAACTGTTGATAATTCCATCATTACCCCTACCCCACACGCCCGATGTCTTGGGGTCACACTTGACTCAGATCTTTCCTTCACTCCTCACATTCAGTTCTTGGCTAAAGCCTGCCGCTTCCACCTTAAAAACATCGCTAAAATTAGACATTTCCTTACACAAGATACAACCAAGATTTGAATCCACTCTCTCATCCTCTCCCGCCTCGACTACTGCAACTCCGTCCTCTCTGGTCTACCTAGCTGCTGCATAGCTCCTTTACAATCCATTATGAATGCCTCTGTCAGGCTCATCTTCCTTACTCGTTGCTCTTCATCTGCTGCACCTCTCTGCCAATCCCTTCACTGGCTTCCTCTTGCCTCTAGGATTAAACATAAAATCCTCACACTGAACTATAAAGCTCTCAATTGCACCTACATCTCAGAACTTGTCTCTAGATATTCTCCCTCCCATCCCCTTCGATCAGCTCAGGATCTCCTCCTTTCTTGTTACTTCCTCACATTCCTGTTTACAGGACTTCTCCAGACTGGCCCCCATCTTGTGGAATTCCCTGCCTCACTCCATAAGACTCTCCCCTAGTTTTAACAGCTTCAAGCACTCCCTAAAAACTCTACTATTCAGGGATGCATACAACCAACACTAACCTTTCCTAACTCCACTGCTTTCCCCTTGAACCCCTTAGAGTGTAAGCCTATGGGCCCAGCTGTTTACAGATCGCTTTATAAGAGCCGACTACAACAGTGAAACTCTCGGCAGGGCCCTCTACCCACTTGACCCCTACAAAAGCTATCCTGTACATTGACTATGTTTACAGCGCTGTGGAATCTGTTGGCGCTCTACAAATACCTGATAATAATAAAAAGGTAACTCTGATGTTATCTTATGTACGTGCAAAGTTGGAATTGCATCCTTTTTAAGGCTTTTATGTGAACCAATCATTAAATAACTGTAATTTGAAAAATGTTTAGAACATATTCTATAATTCACAGTACTTTTGGGCTGCACAATCTTTTGTACTATAGTTTCTGGATTTGTTAAAGATTGTCCTGTAATTTCAATCCATTTACGTATCCTATTGGGTGAACGTGGAAAACAGTGTAGGCTAACTTCTGTTGTTTTAGATCGATTGTTGTGTTTCGAAGCACATCCTTTTACAAAACATTTCGGCATCTTTAAAAAAAAAAAAAAATTATTAATTTTTAAAAATCATTTTGGACATTAATATAACACAAGAAATTTAAAAAAAAATAAAAAAATTCAATACGTTAGTTATACTATACCTGTTTATAAAATTATATTCTAAACACATCAATGTTAACATGTTTTATATAAAAATTTGATAGCGCTATCCATGATGTGTAACCAAATGGGCAATGTAGTGACAATGTTATTATTTTATTACAATAAAGATCGCAATATAACGATATATCAGCTTTAATTCTATTAATCGATGTAATCATGAATAAATGAATCCATGAATATTGACAAGAATAAAAAATGTAAATGTACTTAGAACAGAGTTCTTATTGATAAATATAAGATCACTTTTTGGTTTGTGTTTTTATTTTACATGTACAAACATATAAAAAGATAGTGATTAAAATTATTACCTTGTAATTTAAGATGCGATGTTGCTTTTAAGGACAAATTATTTCCAATCGAAAAAAGGTAATCAAATCTGATTAAATTTTAAAAATAAAAAATTAATATATAAAATATAAAACAATTTTCAAAATATACATGAATAATGATATTAAATAACATTTTTTTAAAAAAATAATTTTTATTGAGGTTCACATGTAAGCATAGAGACAATTATCACCAGCACGTTATAAAACAATACAAAACATTTAGCAGTGTACATCCAAAATAAACATACAAGGACTGCACCTGTTCCTATAGTAACTCATACACATAGTTCAAGGACATATCAAATGCCTCAATACATATTTACAATCCAATCTGTTGCCATACAAAAAAAGTTTACAATTTCATAACATGAACCTCAAGTTTTCACATTTTTCCTTTGCTTTGAAATTATATACCATGAAACTTATAGATTTGATGAAAAGATTACATTTTAAGTAGAAGTATATAAATTTAAGTTTGTTTAATAGTTGAAGTAAAAAGGGAATAAAGGCCTGCGACAATGCCTTAATTTATTAGAACACATAATATTGGAGCAAAGGAAACAGGAAAGAAAATATATGCCTGTTTACTAGAGAATAAGACCATCAATAAATTAGCAAGCGGTAGGCTTATAGGAAACTAGGGGCCATATTTTATGAAATAATGTTCAGGAACCGGCACCACCCAGGGCTCTTGGGTTTGCTCCAGACACCCATGAAAGCAAAATGGGTACCATTTTCAAATATACAGAATCTCTTTGTGAGAGCTGAAATATATCTGAATAATAAAGATCCTGTACCCCCGAGTACCTTCCCAGCTCTATTAAAATATTAGCATGACCTCTATCGGCACTGCAACAGGTCCCTAAATAATAGAAAATCATAATGAAAGCGGTGCTTACCTAGGGAAACCGGGTATTAGAATTTGGGATTTAAGTACATACCCAAAGTACTATGTAAAAGGGGGGGGGTGAAATCAACTGGTCAGTTTTTTACTGATGTGGTTTTTTCCCTTATTGATAATTGTGCTTGCTCAACTATATTGGAGTATGGTCTTTGGATAATGAGGTTTCACTCTATGTCTAATAATATTCCGTTGACTATACTCTGTTGGTGTGGGTAACACCAATTATAAACATCTTAAATATATAGTCTGAGTTCTTTTGGATGTGATCATTGAATTGTTTTGGTATAAAATGTTGCAAAATTAATTTGTTGAAATTATTTTTTAGTATCAATTTTTTCTTTTTCTTTTTTTAGTTAAATCTTTTTTTAGTTAAATTTATTTTTCTAAAATAAATGTATTATTTTTTAATAACCTTTTTCTCAAATAAATTTACAGTGTCTTCCATTATGTATGTAAAATTATAAATTTCCAATCAATGATTCTTGCAATGAATAATGTTAAAAAACACTGTTCTTTGTATAAAATGTTATATTGCTTGATACCATGTAAATACCCTTGAGGCTTGAATATCTGTTTTTATAATTCATGTCATTTCACCCTTGTCCAGAAGAGAGCAGTAAATTACATTGTTGTGATTCATTTCACCTAATGAGTATATAAGGGGTTAAATACCTAGTTAGCCTATTTAAACAGGTGTGTTATGAGTGTTCATCACATGACTAAGGGGTACTAACCCCAAAACGTTGTGGTTTTATGTCTGATCCTGTATCACAATAAATTTGGATTTTTATTACAGAGGAGTTTTCCCATTGTTTTTTTGGATATTTTTTTCTGAGTGTGGCAGTCACTCTGAGGATTACCCTCTTTGGATTCCTTTTGGTGCTGGACTTTTCTAGAATTGTTTAAAGATACCATAACACCACCATATTAATCCGGAGTTGTTGCTTAAGAGGGTCTGTATATGCATATTGAGCCTAGTTTAGATGAGTAGACATATCTCTCATCTTATTATATGGTGTTAATGAGAGTTAAATTAAGAATGTACAAAGATTACTCCAAAACCACTATTAGCTAAAATGATCTCTATGTAAGATAACTAAATATTGCACAGTCTGTATCATGAGTCATGAGGAAGGTAAACAGAATACGCTAAACACTAAAATACTAAATAGGGACTAAAACATTGGGAAAGGCTATTCTTCTTTTCAGCAGAGTGTGCTTATGTTAATAGTCTTTCAGTGACATAAAGTATAATATACACAACATTTAGATATGCAAGTCAGGAAGTAATATATCTTTCAAATATATAAAGTAGTGATTGTTAACTTGATTGATACCAAGCCTTCAAATTCTAAGAGATATATAATATGCATACAGATTAAATTAAGTAAGAGCTACAAGAATGACATAAGATCATAAGCGTAATATTTGTATACAGATTCACATCAAGCCCCATGTTATATCAAACATTTAACCAGACCAATATATAAGTGAAATAGCAAGAACAACACTACTACTCTGAAGTTGGCCGCTATATTTATGTCTTTTTCCGGACACTACTGCATTCTTTATATCTAGGAAACATTGGAGGCTAACTTTAATTAGATTATAAGTACATTCAGTAATAGGTGATAGTCGGCTCTAATAGGGAACATAATATATAGAGGCTATATCCTACAGGGTCTCCACCCAAAGTAAAATAAAAAGAACACAGAGCACCCATACGTAAAATGAAAAAGTAAGCATTCAGTTCATTGAATAAAGGAAAAGTTGCAGTCCCACTGTAATTGAAGTCATTACAAAAAGAGAACCACTTTATTATATTTTTTTTTATGGGTGTAAAAACAAATAAATAATTGAGGAAAGTATCAGACTCAGAATAGTCTTCATGTTAAGGACGTCTTACAGGATGTGTATATATCACTGAAAACATTTAGAGTAGTTAAGGAGCTGACATAAGAGCAGACCGTTCCATCCTTACACAATAACCATCGCTTTAGCCCACTCCTAACCTCACATTCAGCATAGCAGTTCCCATGCACTTCTCTGTGAATGCTGTTCTGTTACTGAGGATGCGTGTGGCAAACGAGGAGCATTGTGCCAACTGGAAACGGCCCAGACGATAGCACCATGTGGATAATCGAGTGAGGGGGACCAAATGTTTCAATCTCTTTTCATACCCCTTATGTGTTTTAATGTTCCCACTCCTTTTGGGATCTTTTCCGTGTACATAGTCCACATCTTTGGTGTGATATAGGATTCGGGCATCCCCTTTAGGATTAACTTGCGGCACTTCTATTTCTCTTATTTGAAATTCTGCCTCCTCCTTGATCTGTGTAGTCGCAGACACCCTAGAATTAACTGGATGTAATATGCCAGAGAGAGAGTCCCTATTACTTGGACAGAGTTCCAGAGTAATCTGCCCTTTGGAAACGAGCGGGTCCTGCACAGTACCTCGTCTCTGCAATCATTGATGGGCCTCGGTAACATATTTATCACCGCTTGTAATAGAAAGTGGCAAGTCTATTTCCTTCTCCAACTTCTTGAAGTGGCAGTTTAGTAGTTGTGGTACACTGTCTTCCAAGCTATATATCTCATCTGTAATGACTGCAGCTGATATATCTATAGTGAAAAAACTCTGCTGCCATATGAATGGTGTCCCTGTTAACAGTCTCTTTTGCCTCATGGCCTCTCTAAATGGCTTTAGCTGGGGTGGCAAACAAAATAGATGTTCCAAACCCAATCCAATGAATCTTTACAAAGGCTCCTTTTTAGGGTCTTGGAAATGGGTGAAGGATTTTATGACTATTTATAGGTTTATCCCTTGAATTGGAATATTTAGCAGGAGCTCATGAAATGAACGTCCTATTCTTTTGGCAGCTGGCTCCGCCCCCCCTTGAAATAACTTTTCATTTTTTTTATTTATTTGTGTTTAATCTTTCGACAGCATTAATATTAAAAATAAATATAATATCTATATATTATATTTATTAATATAAATTATTTAAAAATTGGCATAAACACACTTAGAATAAGCAGGATTCAGCATCAGAGAAGCTCATGAGCTTTAGAAGAGTTGGACAATGAATGTGGTTAAAGGGATTGGAAAATTCAAATTAAATTAAAATATTTGGATAGAGCATGTCATTTTTATACAGTATTAAATTAATTACTATTTCTAAATATGCATCATTAGTTTGATATGGACTTAATCGAAAAAAATATTGTAGATTTAGCTCTGTGTGAGGTTGTGTTTTTGATTAATATTTTTGTTATGTGTATGTGTGTTTGTCTCTGTGTGTGTATGTGATAGTATGTGCGTGTATTTTCTCTGTTTGTATGTGTGTGTGTGTGTGTGAGAGGGTCTGTGTGTTTCTGTTTATGAGGTTCTCTGTGTGTTTATGTGTTGGTGTGTGTGTGTATGGGGGGCTCTTTTTGTGTGTGTTTTGCTTTGGTGTGTGTATGTGAAGGGTCGTGTGTGTTGTTTGTTTGTGTATGTGTTTGGATGTATGTCTGTCTGAGCTTGTGTTTGTTATTATCTCTATGTGTCTCTTATTTTGTTGGTATGTGTGTGTGTGTATGTATGTGTTATGTGTGTATGTGTGTGTTTGTCTGTGTGTGTGTATGTTTAGTTCTTTTTGTGTTTGTAACAATGTATGTGTGTCTATATGTTGGGATTTTATTTAGTGTGTGTGTGTCAGGATTTGTGTGTCTGTGAAGTGGCTGTGTGGATGTAATTTATTTGTGTATGTATGTGGATTTTTTTATGCTTCTATTAGTGTGTTTTTTGTTTTGAGTTGTTTGTGTGTCTTTTTTTATGTGTTAGTATGTGTGTGTCTTTGTGATTGTGTTTGTATATGTATGTTTGTGTGTGTTTTTATTTGTGTGTTTGTGATTGTGTCTATGTGTGTGTATGTATTGTAATGTCATTTTGCGTGTGTCTCTAATTATGTGTACGTGAAGGTGTTTTTTTTATTTCTTTGGTGTATGTGTATGCTTGTTGATCATTTTGAGGTTGTGTTTTTGAGGGTCTCTAAGTGTGTGTATGTGTGTGTGTGGGGTGGGGGTCTGTGTAGGTTTCTGTGTTAGTATGTGTGTGTTTTTGAGTGATTCAGTGTGTGTGTGAGTGTGGCGCACTGTTTTTTTTAATTGTTAGTATGTTTGGGTATGTGTTTGTAGGTCTGTCTTTGTGTGTATGTAGTAGTATGTGTGTGTTAGTGAGTGTCTATGTGCGTGTATGTGGGGGGGTCTGTGCGTCTTTATGTGTTAGTATTTGTGTGTTTGTGAGTGTCTGTGTGTGAAGTGGTGGTCTGTGTGTGATTATGTGTTAATATGTGTGGGGGGGGATGCAGTGAGTGTGTGTATGGTTAGTATGTGGGTCTTTGTTTGTGTATGTGTGGGTATGTGTGTATTTGTTGGTATTTGTGTGCTTGATTGTTTCTGTGTGTGTATGTAATGTTGTGTGTATGTGCGTGTCTATATGTATGTGAAGGTGTTATTTTTTTTGGTTTATGTTTTTGTATGTCGATATGTTTGAGGTTGTTTTTTTGAGGGTCTCTATATGTGTGTATGTGTTTTTTTCTGGTTCTGAGTGTCTATGTGTGTATGTGTGTGTGTGGGGGGGGCTTGTAGGTTTCTGTGTTAGTATGTGTGTGTAAGTGATTGTGTGTGGGGGGGAGGCACTGTTTATGTGTTTAAGTGTTAGTATGTGTGTGTTTGTGTATGTGTGTTTGTTTTTTTATGTGTTAGCATGTGTGTGTCTGTGTGTGTGGTGTGATATTTGTATTTTAGTGTTAGTATGTGTGTGTTTGTGGCTCTGTGTGTTTGTGAGTGTTGATATTGTGAAGTTTGTGTTTGTGTGTGTTTTTCTGATGGTGTCTGAATTTGTATCAGTGTTTGAATGTGACTTTGTGTGTGTGTCTTTATTAGTGTGTGTGTCTGTGTGTATGTGAGGGATTGTTTTGTTTTTAATTTTTTGTGTATTTGTGTAGATGTATGTCTTTGTGGGGTTATGTGTGTGAGTGTCTATGTGTGTGTGTGTGTATGTGCTATTTTGTTTTTAAATGTGGTTTGTTTGTTAATGCGTTATCTTTATTTTTTTAATTTATATGTTTATGTATGTGTCTGTTTCTGTGTGTGGGTATGTGCTTGTCAATGTGTTAGTATCTGCGTGTTTGGGAGTGTCTATGTGTGTATGTGTGTGTTTGTGTCGGTATGTGTTTTTGTATGTGTTGGTATATGTATGTTTGTGAGTGTCTCTGTGTGTGTATATGTTTATATATGTGTATATTTATGCGTGTGGGCGTTCTCTATGTCTTTTTGAAATTGATATGTGAGTGTTTGTGTGTGTATGTGAAGGTGTTTCTTTAAAATATTTTTTTTTTATTATTTAGATGTGTGTGGGTGTATGTCTGTGTGACTGTGTTTTTGAAAGGTTATCTGTGCGTCTTTATTTTTTAATTTGCGTTTGTGTGTGTGATCTTTGCATATGTATAATTTTGTGTGAGTATGTGTGTTTGTGTGTGCAAAGGTGAGTCTGTGTATGTGTGTGTTTTGTTCAATATGTCTGTTAGTATGTCTGTGTGTGGGTGAGTCAATAACATTTATATTTATATATTATTAATCAACAAATGCAAATATATATTGATGAATATGTATATTTAAATAGATCAGAATAATAAAATTAACTGATCATGTCTAGGAATAACTTCTAGACCATTTTTATTTGTGTTAGCCGTTTGACCTTTTCAAAACTATAATCAAGATGGAAAGTCTATAGACTTTATTTACAACAGTGTTTCCATGACTACAAATTGCCGAAAACAGATGTTGTGAGGCCCCTAGAGAGAGATATGCTATTCAAGATATTTGCTGATATTTTACAACTCTAAGAACAATAATAAAGTAAATCAAGGTTTCAAAATGTGCACTGATGGTGTGTTCTGGCTAGATTGCAATTTTTTATCTTGCTTACACATCCTATTTCAAATACAAATTGATTAAATTTATGAAAAATATTATTTAAAAAGATCTTTATATATATATATATATATATATATATATATATATATATATATATATATAAAAGAAAAAATTGTGAATGGAAGAATTGCTAATTTAGTGTTGATTCAAGTGCTCTAGTAACAAGGCACTTAATACCCACTTATTTTAAACAAATCTATATAAGTGGAATCTATAACAACCGGTGCAGACCCATTTAATTTGTATCATATAAAATGAAGAAGAAAGAAAAGAGGTTTATGATATAACCTCTTAAAAGACTGTGATTTCAGCACTCTTTTAATGAAAATAATCAAGGCAACACAAAGTGCAGTTTAGAAAGTAGGTTTTTAATTCACGCACCTCGCCGGGTGCCGATTCAGCAACAAATTAACAGATAGAAATACATAAACAACCAGTACCTAAAAAATTAAAAAAGTGCATACATGTACTGCACTAAAATTGGACCGGTCCAAGTGGCTGGGAAACGCTAGTGATGAAGGAACCAACAGAATAAGTACATACAGCATATGCAAATAATCCACACTAATTTATATATGGAATATATGAAAAACCAGCGGATAAATAACACAGACAAAAGTTTTAGTAAACTGTGTTAGCCGAGTATTCCCATATATGCAATATAAGATATATGTACACAGTATAATGCAATTCAACAACAAATGATGCTTATATCAAATTTTATGCTACAATAATAGCTACAGTGGGTAGTCACTACAACGGTGATATGCAAAGTCCCAAAGTTGCCGACTTAACTGTTCCAGTAATATGCATTAACTGACCAAGTTGTAAGTTCTGTTAGAGCTATAAAGAATGAGCTGTAAAAAGTAAGGCGATAAAGTCATTCAGTGAGCCAAAGCATGTAATTGTAAGCAAAAGTCAAGGGGCACACAAGGAGACATGCAATGCAGCAAGCAGGATCGAAAAAAGTAAGCAAGCAGCTGGACAAACAAGCAGATATGCAGGAGGATTTTAAATAAATATACAAATCCCTCTGTCGACTGCAACCACTTGAACTTGTAACTTCATGATCTAGAACAAGAATGTGTAAGTAATAGGCACTATCAGAGATGTAGGAGAACGCCGGGTATAGACATCCCTCTGTCAACTACACCTGTGGGCGCACTTCTCTTCTTGTCTTTTCCAGAGTCGCTTTCATTTTCTTCTCCAAGTCGATCTGTTTGCAGAATGAACTCCAATGCACCAAGTATAGTGCTCACATAAGGATCCAAACTCCAAGTATTGCTTCGCTCAAAGCTGGCGGCTCACCACGGCATACCGCTCTGTTCCATTCAGCAACACTGCGTCTCAGGTCACGTGAACCGGTCAGCCAATGCCGACGCGCGTTTCACCCCCACATCACAGGAGAGACGGGGCTTCCTCAGGGCTGTATGATCTAGCGTATGTTGGTCCTATCTTTAAACCAAACTAACTCCGCCCATATGGGAGGTGAAAATATTCTAACATACAAAGTTTCAAATATATATTCAAAAATCTCATCCTCATTTAAGATTTGTAGCTATGAGAACAAATAAACAGGTTATAGGATCTAAAGTACTTAAATACGGCTATGTAGTTAGTGTTTTCTTAACATCACTGTAACGTTTTATGTTGCCAACTCTACAAAAAACATGCCATATCTAATCTTTCGTTCATTCCTTTTGGGCCAATGGTAGAGAGGTTGAAAATCCACCTACATTCCTTCTGCAGTAGGACTTTATCATTATCCCCCCCTCTACCATTGGTGATCCCTTTATCTATGCCCAGCACTCTCATGCAGTCTGGGCTGCTGTTGTGGAAGGACTCAAAATGCCTAGCCACAGTACTGTTTTTCACCTTGTTCTTTATGTCATCCCTGTGCTCAAGGATTCTGTCTTTTAATATTCTCTTGGTTTAAATTTGGTTAATTTGCATAATCCCCATTCCACTGTCCGAGAATGCACAGTTGCAGTGGTCTGAGATGAAACCGAGCAAACGGAATGATGTCCATTGCCGCCACCATCAATCCAATTACCTCCATGCACTGAGCCACTGATGGCCGAGGATTGGACTGAAGGGCTCGGCATAGGAATAGTTGTACGCTTAGCCAGGGTAGATATAGCTCCCTCCACCTTAGGGACTGTCTGCCAAGAGTCCCGAACGGTGTCCGCTATGGGATACATTTTCTTAAAATTAGGAGGAGGAGAGAACGGTATACCCGGTCTGTCCCACTCCCTCTTGATAATCTCTGAGATTCTCTTAGGAACCGGAAAAACATCAGTGTAAGCGATTACTTCTAGATATTTGTCCATTTTACACAATTTCTCTGGTGGTACCATAATAGGGTCACAGTCATCCAGAGTCGCTAAGACCTCTCGAAGTAAGAGGCGGAGGTGTTCCAGCTTAAATTTAAAGGACATGGCGTCCGAATCTGTCTGAGGTAACACACTTCCCGATTCCAAAAGTTCTCCCTCAGACAAAAGTTCCCTGACCCCCAACTCAGATCCCTGTGAGGGTACATTGGAAATAGCCAACAAAGCATCAGAGGACTCAGTATTCACATTGATACCTGTCCTACTGCGTTTGCCCTGTAACACTGGTAACTTAGATAATACCTCTGTAAGGGTAGTTGACATAACTGCAGCCATATCCTGCAGAGTAAAAGAATTAGACGTGGTTGAGGAACTCGGCGTCGCATGGGTGGTTGTTAAAAGTTGTGACACTTGGGGAGAATTAGGCGGCATATCCTGATTCTCTTCAGACTGAGAATCATCCTTAGGCACACTTTCTTTACATAAAATATACTTTTTACATTGTAAGGCCCTTTCAGTACAAGAGGTACACAAAGTAAGAGGGGTTCCACAATGGCATCTAAACACAAAGAACAAGGAGTTTCCTCAAGTTTAGACATGTTAAACAGACTAGCAATAGCCACAATATTTGCTTTTAACCTTATTTATTGATTCAATAGAATTTAAAAAAATTAAAAATAAAAGCGCAACAATTTTTCTGTATTGCACAAAAACAAACTTTTCAGCACTAAAAACTATAGTAAACAGTTCAAATTAGCCAAGAAATATTGCACAATTTGGAAGAAAAAGCTAAATCACATTTTAAGCATCTATAATTGTAAATTAAGTCTTAAAAAACGATATCAGCCCCTACACAGCTGTGGCGCCTACCTGCCCCCAGGGTACTCAAGACTGTGTCAATAACGATCCGGTGACTAAAACTCAAACTTGGTCCCCACCGGAGCTAGTGTCTTTCTGCCTTCTAGTGAAGAGAAAACTGCGCATCTGAGCGTGCAAAATAGGCCCCGCCCATCATGGACTTTGCATTAACTGTCCCCATAACCGCATGGGAAGCAGTTTTAGTAAAGACATGTGTTCCATTAATATCTTCACCCAAACATTTCACTAGGCCAGTAATAAAAATAGAAAGTCTCTCAGCTGCCTCTCCCAGTGTCAAGCCCATATTTCTCACATAACATCTAGTAATCAATAAATAAACTGGTAATTTCAGTACCACCATAACCCATATAGGTCTACTGCTTACCCCTTCCCCGGTAGGGAATAATGTCAGCCAGTTCTGATATAACAAGTCTCCTCAGAAATAAAAGACTTAACATACCTCAATGCTCTTGTAGCATGACACCGGTCTCCACACTGAAGATTTTTCTTGCACTACCTTCAGAAGCTCTGTGGGAACCAGAATGGATCTTAGATAACGTCTGCTAAGATCATCAACATCAGGGCAGAAAAATAATGTCTCCATTCCTCTTGCGAATCCAGACTGAGGATTTCACCCTGAGAAAAATAGTACACACCGGTACCATTTTAAAATAAAACATTTCTTGATTGAAGAATCTAAAACTAACACCTCACTTTACCTCTTCCTATTGCTAACACAGGCAAAGAGAATGACTGGGGGTGGAGGGAAGGGAGGAGCTATATATGCAGCTCTGCTGTGGTGCTCTTTGCCACTTCCTGTTAGCAGGAGGATAAATCCCACAAGGATGAAATCCGTGCGCTCGTCATCTTGTTGAAGATATATATATATATATATATATATATATACATACAGAGAGAGAGAGATCAATATATATATATATATTTACAAATATACATATATATTTGGATATATTTGATAATTAAATATAAACATTTTTATATATATTTTTATATATATATATATATATATATATATATATAGTTCGTTATAGAAAAATAATCTGTCAAATAGAAGTCATAAAATATTGAACAATGATAGTTATTACAAATAATAAATTAAAATAATACAAAAATGAAAAATTATAAAAACAATGTGATACTTTATAAAGTATGTAAATATTTAAAAATGCTATCAAGTCTATAAATAAATGTTAATTTATATATCTTGGTATCGCCACTAATAAGTACTGAAAACTTATAATAATACAATTGAACATAATTCATGCACATAGTGTAAATACAATTTCGTCCCACAAGGATGAAATCCGTGCGCTCGTCATCTTGTTGAAGAAATATATATATATATATATATATATATATATATATTCAAACAATTTCCAGCTCAGCCCAACAAGTGTCAACCGCCTGGGTGCAAAAATAAGCAATATAAGTAATCCAGTCAAATGCACTCTCAGGTCTTTTGAATAGGTTCTTTAATGGAACGTTTTCGGGGTTCACAACCCCTTTATCAGCATAAGCAAATAACCAAATATCACACAATTTATAGTGTATCAAAACAGTGTCTCACCAAACAATTTTGCTTCCAAAAAGTGCGCCAAAATACAGAGTGTGGAACGCATCTTGCGTTCCACCGTGATCATGCCAACCGGAAGTGATGTATATTAGTAATATGATACAGATATGTGGCCCACTACGAAAAATTCACTTAATGATACAGTGAATTCACAAAGGGATCCAAATTAGCATACTAGGACAAAGAGCGGCATATTAGGTCATGACAATCTTCATTGTACCACTATTTCTGTGTATATATTAATGTGGCCTATAGCTGTTTTATACTTTATATGGTGTATGTAAATAGGTCTAGACAGTGTCTAGGATTTAATCTCTTATTACACCAAGATGAACCAGGTAACAATGTCCAACATGTAGATGACCAAGTGTGGACACATAAGAACAGTCCATCTTATAGCTCCTAAGCATTTGCAGTTAGATTGGTTTATTCCCGGCTTAAGGTGTAAAGTGCAGAATTGGGTAATCTCACCTCAGAGACCAGGCTTCCACAACCCAGATGGGGGATATGTTCCTCCACCTTGGTGTGTCGTAAGCGACCAGTTCACATCGCTCAGATGAGCCATGGAGCTGGGAGCTAAACGTAGCCACAATGACCCTGGGTTATACACCAAGCATGTAGCACTACCGTATAACCTTAGGTAAGATTTTTTAAATCTGGGGTAGTGTTTAATCCGCCTGGATGGATTGTCCCCAATTTAAAAATCCATTGGGCTTCCCGTTTGAGTAGTATCCTGCTCCTATCCCCTCCCCGATCAAGTGGGGGTATATGATCGATGAGGATATAGCGGATTGAAGATACGGCATGGCCTCGCTTGGCACAATGGCGTGCAACAGGTTGGTCAGAATCCCCCTGTTTGAGTGCCGATCTAATTGCGTGCCTATGGTTTGCCATTCGTTCACGTAACGTGCCTGTGGTTTTGCCCACGTAAAAACAAGAACATGGGCAAAAGAGGAGGTACACCACGTGTGTGGTAGTGCACGTGATAGAGTGCTTGATCACGTATCTTCGATTAGTATGTGGGTGATGAAAGGTTTTAGTACTGACCAAACCATTGCACGTTGTGCAGCCTTAACATCTATATGATCCTTTGATGTTTATTTTAGCCCCTGTGGTGTAGCTAGCTTTTTGATCAGTACGCATCAAGAGGTCTTTAAGGTTAATACCCCTCTTAAAGCCCACCATTGGTTGTACCTGCCGGGTAAATGTTAACTTAGGGTCTGACGTCATAATAGGCCAGTGTTGATGTAGAATACGTCCTGTATTTTTGGTAGTTGGAGTAAATGTAGTGGTCATAATTAGTTTGTTACTCGTGTCCCTCTTTGGTGTGGGCTTGATAAGTTCTTCCTGAGTGAGTGAGGATGCTGTACTCATGTTTTCTTGGATAATGGAAAGTTTATATCCCCGCTCGCGGAATCTTTCTCCCACTCCTGCCAATTGGGAGACCCCAGTTTGTATATCTGAATTATTTCTCATGGTCCTGTTTTTGTACCTTCTTTCCTCATTATAGCATGTCTACATTACAGACACAGGAGGAACATATTGAGCAGCAAGTACTAAGTGAGGATTTAACCTGTCAAGCAGTGGAAGCCCAGACTGGAACTGTATCGTACACACCAGATGATGCTGCCCGGATCTTGTTCGCACCAATCTCCAAGACAGTTGGTGAGACCCCAATCAATCTATATCTATTATTGAAATTAAAAAAAGAGAGAGGTTGATTTAACTTTACATGGTAGTTACCTTTCTGATTACTTTAGAACAGGGCACATACCCCAAGGTTTTAGGGTCCATAATGTACCCACCATCGGGCGTGAAAATCCAGAGTTCAGAAAAAAATGGTGCTTTATTCTGAACAAGTGCTCCTTAGACTTAACTCTACTTGTTATAGAGGAAGTCACTTCTATCTTAGGTAAAGTCAAAGTTGAAATACAGACTTTTGAAAATACATACCAAGCTACACTTACTAGTGACACACAAGAAAACTGGTTATCTAAAATTAAAACACAAATAGATAAATACCAGACGGATCTAATAACCTTCAAAAACAGGAAATTAGAAACAGTAAATCAGGACTATAAAAAATACAGGACGTATTCTACATCAACACTGGCCTATTATGACGTCAGACCCCAAGTTAACATTTACCCGGCAGGTACAACCAATGGTGGGCTTTAAGAGGGGTATTAACCTTAAAGACCTCTTGATGCGTACTGATCAAAAAGCTAGCTACACCACAGGGGCTAAAATAAACATGAAAGGATCATATAGATGTTTAGGCTGCACAACGTGCAATGGTTTGGTCAGTACTAAAACCTTTCATCACCCACATACTAATCGAAGATACGTGATCAAGCACTCTATCACGTGCACTACCACACACGTGGTGTACCTCCTCTTTTGCCCATGTTCTTGTTTTTACGTGGGCAAAACCACAGGCACGTTACGTGAACGAATGGCAAACCATAGGCACGCAATTAGATTGGCACTCAAACAGGGGGATTCTGACCAACCTGTTGCACGCCATTGTGCCAAGCGAGGCCATGCCGTATCTTCAATCCGCTATATCCTCATCGATCATATACCCCCACTTGATCGGGGAGGGGATAGGAGCAGGATACTACTCAAACGGGAAGCCCAATGGATTTTTAAATTGGGGACTATCCATCCAGGCGGATTAAACACTACCCCAGATTTAAAAAATCTTACCTAAGGTTATAAGGTAGTGCTACATGCTTGGGGTATAACCCAGGGTCATTGTGGCTACGTTTAGCTCCCAGCTCCATGGCTCATCTGAGCGATGTGAACTGGTCGCTTACGACACACCAAGGTGGAGGAACATATCCCCCATCTGGGTTGAGGAAGCCTGGTCTCTGAGGTGAGATTACCCAATTCTGCACTTTACACCTTAAGCCGGGAATAAACCAATCTAACTGCAAATGCTTAGGAGCTATAAGATGGACTGTTCTTATGTGTCCACACTTGGTCATCTACATGTTGGACATTGTTACCTGGTTCATCTTGGTGTAATAAGAGATTAAATCCTAGACACTGTCTAGACATATTTACATACACCATAAAAGTATAAAACAGCTATAGGCCACATTAATATATACACAGAAATAGTGGTACAATGAAGATTGTCATGACCTAATATGCCGCTCTTTGTCCTAGTATGCTAATTTGGATCCCTTTGTGAATTCACTGTATCATTAAGTGAATTTTTCGTAGTGGGCCACATATCTGTATCATATTACTAATATACAAAGAAATAGATGTACTTTTTTGTTTGCTAAGTTTGAAAGCTAACAGAATAAGTCATGCTAAACTAGCCATAGTACATCGTTTATTTATTTTTACATTTAGGGTAATACACAACAGAATAATGTTGCAAAACGATTTATTGATACACTGCCTGTATAAAGTACATGTACTATCCTGCAGGTAGGGTACATTGCTATATGTATTGATAACAAGTAACAGCAAGAATCGCCACTTTTTAAGTTTACTTTTATATTTAATTCCCTTTTTCTTTACGTATTTATGTATATAAATTATTATGCATAGTTGTGAATGGACATGACACAGAATGTTTAGCAACTAATGTCACTATATATGTTTGTTGCACTAGACAATTCACTATTATACACTTATTTAGTTATGTCTCGTAACCATGGCTACGGTTACTATGACGATTGATTCACACTATAATATTTAATGTGCAGATCACAGGTAATTACATTCTGTTTGTTGACATCAGTTTTCAATTATCTATTAGGTAACTTTGAGCACATTGTAAATTGTCATTAAATGCAATACAAAGCAATGTATATATGTTTTAATCATGTCACGAATCCGGAAGTGACATCACTTCCGGTTGGCATGATCACGGTGGAACGCAAGATGCGTTCCACACTCAGTATTTTGGCGCACTTTTTGGAAGCAAAATTGTTTGGTGAGACACTGTTTTGATACACTATAAATTGTGTGATATTTGGTTATTTGCTTATGCTGATGAAGGGGTTGTGAACCCCGAAAACGTTCCATTAAAGAACCTATTCAAAAGACCTGAGAGTGCATTTGACTGGATTACTTACATATATATATATATATATATATATATATATATATATATATATATACATACACAGAGAGAGAGATCAATATATATATATTTACAAATATACATATATATTTGGATATATTTGATAATTAAATATAAACATTTTTATATATATTTTTATATATATATATATATATATATATATATATATATATATATATAGTTCGTTATAGAAAAATAATCTGTCAAATAGAAGTCATAAAATATTGAACAATGATAGTTATTACAAATAATAAATTAAAATAATACAAAAATGAAAAATTATAAAAACAATGTGATACTTTATAAAGTATGTAAATATTTAAAAATGCTATCAAGTCTATAAATCAGTGCTTTCCAAACTGGGTGTCGGGACACACTAGTGTGCCGGCAGCAGTGTGTAGGTGTGTCCCTGCTTCAGCACAAATTTTTGTTAAATTGAAATTATTTTTTTTTAAATTGTTTTTTGGTTTCTGACATTCCACCCGCCTGCTACGCATATCACATGGTTGACACGTGATTGATACCTAGTGGGTCACAGATCATCTTAACCAATTGGCACAGCTCAATGGGAACTGAAACTATTACCATTGGCAGATTTGGCGGCACATTGGCTCCTGACTGCACGTGTAGTCTCCTTAATTGGCTCCTGACTGCAAGTGTAGTCAGTGAGTGGGACAGCCGTGTGTTTGCAGCGCGGGCAGTAGTCAGTCGGACTCACAGAGCTCTGAGAGTGGCAGCTTAAATGCTGAGCTGAAGTCAGTGGGATTTTTTTGCAACTAGCTCCCAGTAGTGCATTTCTTCTCCTGCTCTTGATATATGGATAGGAAGTGGAAGTTTAAAAATGCTTGATGATGAAATGTGAGTGTCTTTATCCAATATTCCACTAAATATTCCGAAACTGTGCTCATCCCATCAACCTCATACATCCCATTAAAATAGTAAGTAGCTATTGGTGTTATTAAACTTTTTTTAATTCTTGCACATACATACTTGTAAATGCATTTTGTTATTATATCATTTATGTATGTGTCCGTATCTCTTAAAACAAGTTAGTTTAACCTCCTTTTTGCTAGTACAACTGAATTAATTACTGTGTCGCGATATGATGTAGGTCTACAAAGTGTGTCACCAACATGAAAAGTTTGGAAAGCTCTGCTATAAATAAATGTTAATTTATATATATTGGTATCGCCACTAATAAGTACTGAAAACTTATAATAATACAATTGAACATAGTTCATGCACATAGTGTAAATACAATTTCGTCTTGTATTAGAGACAATAAAAATGCAAACGTGTTGTCTATAAGTGCTGTATATAAAATTGTATTTGATAACGAACAATAAAATGATTTCTATTATTAAAAAAACACTCAATCTTTCAATTGAGGATGATGCTCAAATTTGCACATAAAAGGGCATCTATATATAGTTTATGAATTATATTTAACATGTACACAGTGCATAGTAAATTTATTCTATATCTTCAATGTCATCACATGCTAATTTATAATTGCTATATTATCTATCTACTGTTAATACATTTTTACAATAAATTTTTGGTATATATTACTATTCTTATGTATCACATTAATTGTAATAAATTATTATTATTGGTTATTTGTAGAGCGCAAACATATTCCACAGCTCTTATTATACGATTATGCAAACATAATTTATTAAAATAAATTAACACATTTTTAATATTAAAAATACGTTTATTCATTTTTTTATGATTATTGTCACTGGTATAAAATATTTTCTTCCTAGTTTAAGTAATATTCGCTATCCTCTAAATAATATGTCTTATAATATGTCTTATTTTAATATGGCTTTCATTCATAATTAGTAGTACCCTCTCAAAAGTGTAAAGATTTAGTGCTCGTTATTTCAAGGGGAATTCTCTTTGCTAAGCGTTGCGATCTAATTGTCAATGATATAAATATTTCTCTTCCTAAGTTGAGTAATATTCACTATCCCATAAATAATATCTCTTATTTTAATATGGCTTTCATTCATAAACAAAGATTTTATGCTCGTTATTACTAGGGGAATTCTCTCAGCTAAGCGTTGCGATCTTACCTGTTAGAGACCGCTGTCACATCTGTTTTGGCAAGTATCGATTCAGACGGTCTGCTGCTCCACAGGATGGTGACGTAGAAGATGACGCGCTATATAGATTGCGCATGCGCAGTGCGGAGGGTAACGGCCATATTGTTAACGCAGGTTATCGTGAGCAATTCGTTCTGCAGAATAGAGCGCCTAACTGTGGGTTTGGAAATCAATTAAATTTTGATTGTGAATATTGTTAGAACGCTAAAAATACGATAAGTAAAGCCTATTACAAATATGATTATTACATGTGTATATCGATTTAAAACAAGTTTTTTACAAGGTTTAGTGTCCCTTTAAAGCCTCCCCATTGTTGGACTCAACTGAACAATGGACTGACTTCTTTAAAGGCCTGCTTAACTTTCTGTTTGCACTTGGAATCATATGTAGGATATTACTGCTTTGTTTTTTATAATATCTTAGTGTTGTTGCAATATTTCTTCAAAATATTCCAAGTTATACATGAAGGAATCTATTTTTATCTGGATCAAAACAGACTAAAGAAACACATTGGTCAAATACTGTATGAGATAATGTCCTCAATGTTCTGTGGTGGGGCATCATGCCCTCTTTGGTGTTAAAATTATTCCCACAAATACTGTCTCTGTTTTTATTACCAAGCCACTAGACTAACTAAATAATTTGTTTCACTTCTGGATTGTGTATGTAAACTTGAAGAAAGACGCAAATTAAACATATTTGCCTCTACTACAAACCAAAGGTGTTGCACATGACTGCTCACCACTTGAATTTGAAAGCACGCTTTTTTGAGATGTTTGGAAAAATAGAAAAACACATTGACAGACATTAAAGGGGCAGTAAACACTGATTTAATTACAAGACATTTCTGTTGTGTTGCTATAGCCCAGTCTTAATGTTTTTAAAGCAAATTAACATCCTTTTTACTGACATCATTTTTCAATAGCCAAACTCCACCCATTTGTCTTATTTAGAGGAGTCAATCTGGGCTTTAGTCTACAGACAACAAATCAAGCCACTGTTGTAAAGTTAGTAAAGAAAGAATTGATTTGTAGATAAATTAAATTAGTGATAAATTAAATTAGCGACAGGTAGCAGGGTTAAATAATTGAGAAGGCAGCAATGTATTTCAAGTTCTGATAGAAATGGCGCAATTTTCTATTACATGAAAAGGAGCAAAATAAATAATGAACATATTATTGCAAAGTTGTTTCATTATGCATAAACATTTTATATTTAAAAAAAATGGTGTTTACTGTCCCTTTAAGTCCATCTTGAATGTCTTTGCCACCATTAACATGTACATGGATCTTAAATCCAAAACCAGCCTCCAATATCTATTATTCTTTACTAGTATCTGTGCTGGGATTCTGCAACACCTTATTTTTTACTCCTATAATTAATGTATTTGTTTTCCTTTTGCCTTAAAGTACTAGAAATGATGATGGTACAAAGTGTGAGTCAAGGTATTTTTCAGATCTCTAACTGATAACCTCTTGAAACAACATCTGTCTGAAATTGACATTACCTGTGTTTCTGAAGTGAGACAAATAACCAAAGTTTTGTATAGAAGATTATTTACACCATGATTGTGACTATGCAGCGATGAGGAAGGTCTGACATGTCCTCTGTCTTTTGCTAGTAAATTTGGTTTCCAACTTTGGGATTTTTTTTTTTATTTTTTTTTAAGCAGCAGCTCTGATCAGTAAACAATGTCAGAAAAAAGGAGTAAAATCATTGAATATTTTCTTAAAATATCACACAGCTTAAACTTTAAATTGAACAGGCTTCATTTGGAACTGGAAGATACTCAGGTTTGTGCTGGGATCAGGTGTGTGAAGATGGTTTTGTGCGACGATTTCTGGCTTAGAGTTCTGTCTACTTTTAGGCCTGATGAAAGCTTTAGGAAAAAATAGTTTAATAAGACAAGTTCTGTAGTAACAGCAGAAAGGCAGGTCTGGTATAGGCACTAACAGGAAGGTGGTACTGTGACTGGAACTGACAGAAACGCAGAACTGGAAATATTTATTGGCACCACCAGAACTATGTGCATGAAACTGGGACCACCTGAGCACAGGTTGGGAACTGAATTAATCAGGGAGTGGATTCAGCAGAGACGGAATACAGCAAAGACTTGGCAGAGACTGGATGCAGTAGAGACATGTCAGAGACTGGGTAAAACACATACTTGGGAGAGACTAGGTACAGCAGAGTCTTGGCAGAGACTGGAAACTGCAGAGGTTTACTAGAGACTGAAAAAAAAACAGAGGCTGGTAAAGACAATTTAGGATCACACTCTTACAATATGTGACCCCAAGCTAGGTTTGATGAAGGATCAATCTTGGATGTGACTCCTTCCTCCAAATGTGATAACCATATGAAACATCTTACCAGGTTTGCATCTATTATATCGTTGACATTTACAAGAGGTTTATTTATAGTTTATGTACAAAAACAGAATTTATGCTTACCTGATAAATTTCGCTGCCTTACATATCTGATCAACAGAAGCCTCGTTCTTGAAGGCCCATTTGGAAGCCACAGCTCTAGTAGAGTGAGCTGTAATTCGTTCAGGAGGCTGCCGTCCGGCAGTCTCATAAGCCAATCGGATGATGCTTTTCAGCCAAAAAGAAAGAGAGGTAGCAGTAGCTTTCTGTCCTCTCCTCTTACCAGAATAAATGACAAACAAAGATGAAGTCTGTCTGAAATCCTTTGTTGCATCTAAATAGAATTTTAAAGCACGGACCACATCTAAATTGTGTAACAAACGTTCCTTCTTCGAACTGGATTCGGACACAGAGAAGGAACAACTATTTCCTGGTTAATATTCCTGTTGGAAACCACTTTTGGAAGAAAACCAGGTTTGGTACGCAAAACAACCTTATCTGCATGGAATACCAGATAGGGTGGATCACACTGCAAAGCAGACAATTCAGAAACTCTTCTAGCAGAAGAAATAGCAACCAAAAACAGAACTTTCCAAGATAGTAACTTAATATCTATGGAATGTAAAGGTTCAAACGGAACCCCTTGAAGAACTGAAAGAACTAAATTTAGACTCCATGGAGGAGTCATGGGTCTGTAAACAGGCTTGATTCTGACTAAGGCCTGTACAAAAGCTTGTGCATCTGGCATTGCTGCCAGGCGTTTGTGTAACAAAACAGACAAGGCAGATATCTGTCCTTTTAGAGAACTCGCTGACAACCCTTTATCCAAACCCTCTTGGAGAAAGGAAAGAATCTTAGGAATTTTAATTTTATTCCAAGAGAATCCCTTGGATTCACACCAACAGATATATTTTTTTCCATATTTTATGGTAAATTTTCCTAGTCACAGGTTTTCTGGCTTGGACCAGAGTATCTATAACTGAATCTGAAAACCCACGCTTAGATAAAATCAAGCGTTCAATTTCCAAGCAGTCAGCTGCAGAGAGACTAGATTTGGATGTTCGAATGGACCTTGTACTAGAAGATCCTGTCTCAAAGGTAGCTTCCATGGTGGAGCCGATGACATATTCACCAGGTCTGCATACAAAGTCCTGCATGGCCACGCAGGAGCTATCAGAATCACCGAGGCCTTCTCCTGTTTGATCCTGGCTACGAGCCTGGGAAGGAGAGGAAACAGTGGAAACACATAAGCTAGGTTGAACGACCAAGGCGCCACTAATGCATCCACCAGTGTCGCCTTGGGATCCCTGGATCTGGACCCGTAGCGAGGAACCTTGAAGTTCTGACGAGACGCCATCAGATCCATGTCTGGAATGCCCCATAATTGAGTTAACTGGGCAAAGACCTCCGGGTGGAGTTCCCACTCCCCCGGATGGAAAGTCTGACGACTCAAATAATCCGCCTCCCAGTTGTCTACTCCTGGGATGTGAATTGCAGATAGATGGCAGGAGTGATCCTCCGCCCATTTGATGATCTTGGATACCTCTCTCACCGCCAAGGAACTCTTTGTTCCTCCCTGATGATTGATGTAAGCTACAGTCGTCATGTTGTCCGACTGAAATCTTATGAATCCGGCCTTCGCTAGTTGAGGCCAAGCCCGGAGCGCATTGAATATCGCTCACAGTTCCAGGATGTTTATCGGGAGAAGAGACTCTTCCCGAGACCATAGACCCTGAGCTTTCAGGGAGTCCCAGACCGCGCCCCAGCCTAATAGACTGGCGTCGGTCGTGACAATGACCCACTCTGGTCTGCGGAAACTCATTCCCTGAGACAGGTGATCCTGAGTCAACCACCAACGGAGTGAGTCTCTGGTTAACTGGTCTACTTGAATCTGGGGAGACAAGTCTGCATAATCCCCATTCCACTGTCTGAGCATGCACAGTTGCATTGGTCTTAGATGAATTTGAGCAAAAGGAACCACGTCCATTGCTGCAACCGTTAAACCTATTACTTCCATGCACTGAGCTATGGAAGGCTGAGGAATAGATTGAAGAACTTGACAAGCCTTTAGAAGCTTTAATTTTCTGACCTCTGTCAGAAAAATCTTCATTTCTACAGAATCTATTATTGTTCCCAGAAAGGGAACTCTTGTAGACGGGGACAGGGAACTCTTTTCCATGTTCACCTTCCACCCATGAGACCTGAGAAAAGCTAATACAATGTCTGTATGAGCCCTTGATCTGGAGAGGGACGACGCTTGGATTAGGATGTCGTCTAGGTAAGGTGCCATTGCAATGCCCCTCGGTCTTAGAACCGCTAGAAGGGACCCTAGCACCTTTGTGAAAATTCTGGGAGCAGTGGCTAAACCGAACGGAAGAGCCACGAACTGGTAATGTTTGTCCAGAAAGGCGAACCTTAGGAACTGATGATGATCTTTGTGGATAGGAATATGTAGGTACGCATCCTTTAAATCCACGGTAGTCATGTATTGACCCTCCTGGATTGTTGGTAAAATCGTTCGAATGGTTTCCATTTTGAACGATGGAACTCTGAGGAATTTGTTTAGAATTTTTAAATCCAGAATTGGTCTAAAAGTTCCCTCTTTTTTGGGAACTACAAACAGGTTTGAGTAAAACCCCTGACCTTGTTCCACTGTTGGAACTGGGTGTATCACTCCCATCTTTAATAGATCTCCTACGCAATGTAAGAATGCCTGTCTCTTTATCTGGTCTGAAGATAAGCGAGACATGTTGGAGGAAGTTCCTTGAATTCTAGAAGATAACCCTGAGAGACTATTTCTAGCACCCAGGGATCCTGAACATCTCTTGCCCAAGCCTGAGCAAAGAGAGAAAGTCTGCCCCCTACTAGATCCGGTCCCAGATCGGGGGCTACCCCTTCATGCTGTCTTGGTAGCAGCAGCAGGCTTCTTGGCCTGTTTACCCTTGTTCCAGCCTTGCAATGGTTTCCATGCTGGCTTAGCCTGGGAAGCGTTACCCTCTTGTCTAGAGGCTGCAGAGTTAGGAGACGGTCCGTTCCTGAAGTTGCGAAAGGAAAGAAAATTTGATTTGTTCTTAGCCTTGAAAGGCCTATCCTGTGGGAGGGCATGGCCCTTTCCCCCAGTGATGTCTGAAATAATCTCCTTCAATTCTGGCCCAAAAAGGGTCTTACCTTTGAAAGGAATATTAAGCAATTTTGTCTTGGATGACACATCCGCCGACCAAGATTTTAGCCAAAGCGCTCTGCGCGCCACAATTGCAAAACCTGAATTTTTCGCCGCTAATTTCACCAATTGCAAAGCGGCATCTAAAATAAAGGAATTAGCCAACTTTAGTGCGTGAATTCTGTCCATGACTTCCTCATATGGAGTCTCCTTATTGAGCGAATTTTCTAGTTCCTCGAACCAAAAAGACGCCGCCGTGGTGACCGGAATAATGCACGAAATTGGCTGAAGAAGGAAACCTTGCTGAACAAATATCTTTTTAAGCAATCCTTCCAATTTTTTATCCATAGGATCTTTGAAAGCACAACTGTCCTCAATGGGAATAGTCGTGCGCTTGGCCAACGTAGAAACTGCTCCTTCAACCTTAGGGACTGTTTGCCATGCGTCCCTTCTGGGGTCGACAATGTGGAATATTTTCTTAAATATAGGAGGTGGGACAAAAAGGTATACCTGGCTTCTCCCACTCCTTGTTCACTATGTCCGCCACCCTCTTGGGTATCGGAAAGGCATCAGCGTGCACAGGGACCTCAAGGAATTTGTCCATTTTGCACAATTTCTCTGGAATTACCAAAGAGTCGCAATCGTCAAGAGTAGTTAGCACCTCCTTAAGCAGGGCGCGGAGATGTTCTAACTTAAATTTAAACGTCACGATATCAGGTTCTGCCTGCTGAGAAACTTTTCCTGAATCAGAAATTTCTCCCTCAGACAGCCCCTCCCTCACTGCCAATTCAGACTGGTGTGAGGGTATTACAGATAAACTATCATCAGCGCCCACTTGCTCATCCTCTGTATTCAAAACTGAGCAATCACGCTTTCTGGGAAGTGTTGGCAGTTTGGATAAAAGATTTGCTATAGAATTATCCATTACTGCAGTTAATTGTTGCATAGTAACAAGCATTGGCGCGCTCGATGTACTAGGTGTCGCCTGCGCGGGCATAACTGGTGTTGACACAGAAGGAGAGGATGATGAACTATCCCCACTACCTTCATTTGAAGAATCATCTTGGGCAACCTTATTAAATGTGACATGACTGTCCTTACTTTGTTTGGACGCCATGGCACAATTTTCACATACATTTAAAGGGGGAATCACCTTGGCCTCCATACACACAGAACATAATCTATCTGAAGGTACAGACATGTTAGACAGACTTAGACAGGCTATTAATGCAAAAAAAAACGTTTTTAAACAAAACCGTTACTGTCTCTTTAAATAATAAACAGAGTACACTTTATTTCTGAATGTTTGAAAAACTATGAAGGAATTATCCGATCTTTACGAAATTGTCTTAATGCTTTGAAAGTATTGCACACCAAATTTCAAGTCTTTAACCCCTTAAATGAGCAAACCGGAGCAAATTGTTCAATTTAGCAGTTTAAACCCACTACAGTCCCTGCCACAGCCTTTAGCTGCGGCTTTACCTTCCTTGGGGGTTATTCACCACAGAAATAAGCCTTCTTAGAATCGTTTTTGTGGCCACAGGACCCTCTCACATGAAGCTGCATGCACTGCTTCCAGGAGAAACTGCGCAATTAAGGCGCAAAAATGAGGCTTCCTCCCTCTGCATACCAGAGTGAAGGGGCCTTCCTGACTAGATTAGGGGTCTAACAAACTGCCAGGCGTAATAAAACGTTCCCAAAAGTGTTTCCAAGTCTCAAAACACTCCAAAAATCATATAAATATTATATAAATCAATCGATTTAGCCCACAATAGTGTCAACCAGTATATAGCCCATTTATAAGCCTTCATTCTGTTATGAGTCTAAGAAAATGGCTTACCGATCCCAAAAGGGAAATGACAGTCTTCTAGCATTACTATGTCTTGTTAGAAAAGAGACTAGTCATACCTGGAGCAGAAAAGTCTGCAAACTGTTCCCCCCAACTGAAGTTCTCTGGGCTCAACAGTCCTGCGTGGGAACAGCAATGGATTTTAGTTACTGTTGCTAAAATCATACTCCTCTTTTAACAGAACTCTTCATCACTTTCTGTTTTAGAGTAAATAGTACAAACCGGCACTATTTTAAAATAACAAACTCTTGATAGAAGAAATAAAACTACAACTAACACCAAATACTCTTTACCATCCCCGTGGAGATGCTACTTGTTCAGAGCGGCAAAGAGAATGACTGGGGGGCGGAGCCAGAGGGGGGGGGGGCTATATGGGCAGCTTTTGCTGTGCTCTCTTTGCCATTTCCTGTTGGGGAAGAGAATATTCCCACAAGTAAGGATGAAGCCGTGGACCGGACACACCAATGTAGGAGAAACTATCGCCTAGATTACGAGTTTTGCTCTATAGAGGGTGCGAAACGATCGCAACAAAAGTTGCATTATTTCACCCCCCCAGCGCTGCCATTACAAGTTTCCGAAACGCCTCCTTGTGCGTGCGATATGGTGGCGTTAAGCTCCATACCGCACAAAAGCCAAGGTCTGAGAATACGTGCTCATGCACGCTTTCCCCATAGACATCAATGGGGAGAGATCGCAACAAAAGTTGCATTATTTCACCCCCCCAGCGCTGCCATTACAAGTTTCCGAAACGCCTCCTTGTGCGTGCGATATGGTGGCGTTAAGCTCCATACCGCACAAAAGCCAAGGTCTGAGAATACGTGCTCATGCACGCTTTCCCCATAGACATCAATGGGGAGAGAGAGTTAGAAAAAAAACTAACACCTGAGATGCGGAATGGCGATCGCCGTAACGCAACCCCATTGATGTCTATGGGGGAAAAAGTTAAGTTTAAACCTAACACCCTAACATAAACCCTTAGTCTAAACACCTCTAATCTGCTGCCCCCGACATCGACGCCAACTAAATAAAGTTATTAACCCCTAATCTGCCACTCCCGACATCGCCGCCACTAATAAAAGTTATTAACCCCTATTCCGCCACTCCCCGACAACGCCGCCACTATAATACTATACTTTATTAAACCCTAAACCTCTGGCCTCCAACATCACCTCCACTAAATAAACCTATTAACCCCTAAACAGCCAGCCCCTCAGTTTGCAAAAAACTTAAGTATTAACCACTAAACCTAACAACCCCTAACTTTATATTCAAATTACAATATCCATATCTTAAAATAAATAAAAACTTACCTGTGAAATTAAAAAAACCTAAGTTTAAACTAACAATTAACCTAACAACTATTATACTAAAATTCAAATAACTACCAATTAAAAAAACTAAAAATTACACATTTAAAAAACCTAACACTACTAAAAAAATGTAAGTCTAAAATTACAAAAATTAAAAAATACTAAATTACGAAAAATAACAAACGAAATTATCAAAAATAAAAACAATTACACCTAATCTAATAGCCCTATAAAAATAAAAAAGCCCCCCCAAAAAAAGCCTAGCCTACAACAAACTACCAATAGCCCTTAAAAGGGCCTTTTGTAGGCATTGCCCTAAAGAAAACAGAATTTATACTTACCTGATAAATTACTTTCTCTTGTGGTGTATCCAGTCCACGGATTCATCCATTACTTGTGGGATATTCTCCTTCCTAACAGGAAGTGGCAAAGAGAGCACACAGCAGAGCTGTCCCTATAGCTCACCCTCTAGCTCCACCCCCAGTCATTCGACCGGAGGTTAGGAAGAAAAAGGAGAAACCATATGGTGCATTGGTGACTGTAGTTTAAACTAAAAATCTACCTGACTAATAGCCAGGGCGGGCCGTGGACTGGATACACCACAAGAGAAAGTAATTTATCAGGTAAGCATAAATTCTGTTTTCTCTTGTAAGGTGTATCCAGTCCACGGATTCATCCTTTACTTGTGGGTTACCAATGCCAAAGCTTTAGGACACGGATGAAGGGTGGGAACAAGACAGGTACCTTAAACGGAAGGCACCACTGCTTGTAAAACCTCTCCCCCAAAAATAGCCTCCGAAGAAGCAAAAGTATCGAATTTGTAAAATTTGGAAAAAGTATGCAGCGAAGACCAAGTCGCTGCCTTACAAATCTATTCAACAGAAGCCTCATTTTTAAAAGCCCATGTGGAAGCCACTGCTCATAGGCCAGACGGATGATGCTTTTCAGCCAAAAGGAAAGAGAGATAGCAGTCGCCTTCTGACCTCTCCTCTTACCAGAATAGATAACAAACAATGAAGTTGTTTGTCTGAAATCCTTAGTTGCTTGTAAATAGAACTTTAAAGCGCGAACCACATCAAGATTGTGTAACAGACGTTCCTTCTTCGAAGAAGGATTAGGACACAGAAGGAACAACAATTTCCTGGTTAATATTCTTATTAGACACAACCTTCGGAAGAAAACCGGGTTTGGTACGCAAAACTACCTTATCTGCATGGAACACCAAGTAAGGGGAGTCACACTGTAAAGCAGATAACTCTGAAACTCTTCGAGCAGAAGAGATAGCTACCAAAAACAAAACTTTCCAAGATAAAAGCTTAATATCTATGGAATGTAAAGGTTCAAACGGAACCCCTTGCAGAACTGAAAGAACTAAATTCAGACTCCATGGCGGAGCCACAGGTCTATAAACAGGCTTGATTCTGACTAAAGCCTGAGTAAACGCTTGAACGTCTGGTACCTCCGCTAGACGTTTGTGTAAAAGAATAGACAAAGCAGATATCTGTCCTTTTAAGGAACTAGCTGACAATCCTTTCTCCAATCCATCTTGGAGAAAAGACAATATCCTGGGAATCCTAATCTTACTCCATGAGTATCCCTTGGATTCGCACCAACAAAGATATTTTCGCCAAATCTTATGGTAGATTTTCCTGGTGACAGGCTTTCTAGCCTGAATCAGGGTATCGATAACTGACTCAGAGAAACCACGCTTTGATAGAATTAGGCGTTCAATCTCCAAGCAGTCAGAAGCAGAGAAATTAGATTTGGATGTTTGAAAGGACCTTGAAGAAGAAGGTCCTGCCTCATTGGCAGAGTCCATGGTGGAACGGATGACATGTCCACTAGGTCTGCATACCAGGTCCTGCGTGGCCACGCAGGTGCTATTAGGGTCACCAACGCCCTTTCCTGCTTGATTCTGGCAACCAGACGAGGGAGGAGAGGAAACGGTGGAAACACATAGGCCAGATTGAAGGACCAAGGTGCTGCTAGAGCATCTATCAACACCGCCTGGGGATCCCGGGACCTGGACCCATAAAGAGGAAATTTGGTATTCTGACGGGACGCCATCAGATCCAATTCTGGAGTGCCCCATAGCTGAGTCAGCTGGGCAAATACCTCCGGGTGGAGTTCCCACTCCCCCAGATGAAAAGTCTGATGACTTAGAAAATCCGCCTCCCAGTTGTCTACTCCTGGGATGTGAATTGCTGAGAGGTGGCAAGAGTGATCTTCCGCCCACCTGATTATTTTGGTTACTTCCATCATTGCTAGGGGACTCCTTGTTCCCCCTTGATGGTTGATGTAAGCTACAGTCGTGATGTTGTCCGACTGAAATCTGATGAATTTGGCCGCAGCTAGCTGAGGCCATGCCTGAAGAGCGTTGAATATCGCCCTCAGTTCCAGAATGTTTATCGGGAGAAGAGCTTCTTCCCGAGACCATAAGCCCTGAGTCCCAGACTGCACCCCAGCCCAACAGACTGGTGTCGGTCGTTACGATGATCCACTCTGGTCTGCGGAAACACATTCCCTGAGACAGGTGATCCTGAGACAACCACCAGAGAAGAGAATCTCTGGTCCCCTGGTCCAACTGTATTTGAGGAGACAAATCTGCATAATCCCCATTCCACTGTTTGAGCATGCATAGTTGCAGTGGTCTGAGGTGTATCCGAGCAAAAGGGACTATGTCCATTGCCGCTACCATTAGTCCGATTGTCTCCATGCACTGAGCTACAGATGGCCGAGGAATGGAATGAAGAGCTCGGCAAGTGGTTAAGTGTTTTAACTTTCTGACCTCCGTCAGAAATATTTTCATTTCTACCGAATCTAATAGAGTTCCTAGGAAGGAAACCCTTGTGAGGGGGGAGAGAGAACTCTTTTTGATGTTCACCTTCCACCCGTGAGACCTCAGAAAGGCCAATACAATTTCCGTGTGAGACTTGGCTCTTTGAAAAGTTGACGCCTGAATTAAGATGTTGTCTAGATAAGGTGCCACTGCTATGCCCCGCGGTCTTAGAACCGCCAGGAGGGACCCTAGCACCTTTGTGAAAATTCTGGGAGCAGTGGCCAACCCGAAAGGAAGAGCCACAAACTGATAATGCTTGTCCAGAAAGGCAAAACTGAGAAACTGATGATGATCTTTGTGGATAGGAATGTGTAGATACGCATCCTTTAGATCCACGGTAGGCATATATTGGTAAGATTGTCCGAATGGTCTCCATCTTGAATGATGGGACTCTGAGGAATTTGTTTAGAATTTTGAGATCCAGGATTGGTCTGAAAGTTCCTTCTTTTTTGGGAACCACAAACAGGTTTGAATAAAAACCCAGCCCTTGTTCCACAATTGGAACTGGGTGGATCACTCCCATTGTATGTAGGTCTTCTACACAGCGTAAGAACGCCTCTTTCTTTGTCTGGTCTGAGGACAGACGAGAAATGTGGAACCTTCCCCTTGGAGGGGAGTCCTTGAATTCTAGAAGATATCCCTGGGATACAATATCTAAGGCCCAAGGATTGTGTACGTCTCTTGCCCAGGCCTGAGCGAAGAGAGAGAGTCTGCCCCCTACTAGTTCCGGTCCCGGATCGGGGACTACCCCTTCATGCTGTCTTGGAGGCAGCTGCAGGCTTCTTGGCCGGTTTACCATTGTTCCAGCCCTGGTTTCCAGGCTGCCCTGGGTTGTGAAGTGTTACCCTCTTGCTTTGCAGCAGGGGAGGATGAAGCGAGACCGCTCCTGAAATTTCGAAAGGAACGAAAATTATTTTGTTTGTTCTTTGTCTTAAAGGACTTGTCCTGAGGGAGAGCATGGCCTTTTCCCCCAGTGATTTCTGAGATAATTTCTTTTAATTCAGGCCCGAAAAGGGTCTTTCCTTTGAAAGGAATGTTCAGTAGTTTGGATTTTGACGACACATCGGCCGACCAGGACTTTAGCCATAGCGCCCTGCGTGCCAAAATGGCGAAACCTGAATTCTTTGCCGCTAACTTAGCTAGTGGGAAAGCGGCATCTGTGATAAAAGAATTAGCCAGCTTAAGAGCCTTAATTCTGTCCATAATGTCCTCATATAAGGTCTCCGTCTGGAGCGCATCTTCCAGCGCCTCGAACCAGAAAGCAGCTGCAGTAGTTACAGGAACAATGCACGCTATGGGTTGGAGAAGAAAACCTTGATGAACAAACATTTTCTTAAGTAAACCCTCTAATTTTTTATCCATAGGGTCTTTAAAAGCACAGCTGTCCTCAATTGGTATGGTTGTGCGTTCAGCAAGTGAAGAAACAGCCCCCTCCACCTTAGGGATCGTCTGCCACGAGTCCCGCGTGGAGTCAGATATGGGGAACATTTTCTTAAAAACAGGAGGGGAAACAAACGGAATACCTGGTCTATCCCACTCCCTAGTTACTATATCCGCAATCCTCTTAGGGACCGGGAACACATTAGTGTAAACAGGAACTTCTAGGTACTTGTCCATTTTACACAATTTCTCTGGAACCACCAAAGGGTCGCAGTCATCCAGAGTAACTAATACCTCCCTGAGCAATAATCGGAGGTGTTCTAGTTTAAATTTAAAAGCCAATGTATCTGAGTCTGTCTGAGGAGCAACCTTTCCCGAATCAGAAATTTCTCCCTCAGATAGCACATCCCTCGCCCCCATTTCAGAGCGTTGTGAGTGTATATTGGATACGGCTACCAAATGCTCATTATCTGTTCTTAAAACAGAGCTATCACGCTTTGCAGGTAACACGGGCAGTTTAGATAAAAACACTGAGATGGTATTATCCATAACTGCCGCCAAGTCTTGCAAGGTAAAAGAGTTAGACGCACTAGAGGTGCTAGGCGTCGCTTGAGCGGGCATAACTGGTTGTGACACTTGGGGAGAGGTTAACGGGCTAACCTTCTGTCTGAGAATCATCTTGAGCCACATTTTTAAGTGCAACAATATGGTCTTTAAAGTGTATAAACATATCAGTACAAGTGGGACACATTCTGAGAGGGGGTTCCACCATGGCTTCTAAACACATTGAACAAGGATTTTCCTTAGTGTCAGACATGTTTAACAGACTAGTAGTAAGACAAACAGGCTTAGAAATCACTTTAATACGGTAAAAACACACTTTGCAAAAAACGTTACTGTGCCTTTAAGAGCTAAAAAAGGCACACAATTTTCCAAAACAGTGAAAAATGCAGCAAACTTTTCAAAAATTTCACAGTATGTACCTAAAGCATTGGTAAGATTGTACAACTAGCAAGAAAAACGATTAACCCCTTAATGCCCAAACCGGATCAATAGCAAGCTAACAACCGGTTAAACCAACTTCAGCACCTTGCCACAGCTCTGCTGTGGCCCTATCTGCCCCTAGGGACCAGATTTGTGGGGAAAAAGCTTCTTATAGGCCCTTAAACTCCAGCAGGACCCTCCATGTGAAAACAGCTTGAAGATCTAGTCAATCTAACTGCGCATCTGAGGCGTAAAATTAGGCCCCTCCCACCTTACTCCGGTGCTGTGAGGCCTAAAGAAACACTCCTAAGTGTTTTAATAATAGCCATGTGGGTAACAACTCCTGAAAGAAACCCAAAGGAACCTTCAAAGTGTCTCAAAAAAACGATATTTATTAGTAAAAACCGTTTGCCATAAAATAGTGTCAACCAGCATAATTTAGCCCTGTTATGTAAGCTTGCAATTCCATACTTAGTCTCTGAATAAAGCTTACCCTTCCCTCATGGGGATCTTATCAGTCCTTTTCTAGCATTATCACAGTCTTGTCTAGAAATAAATGACTGAACATACCTTATTGCAGCCTAACCTGCAAACCGTTCCCCCCAACTGAAGTTTTCTTGTACTCCTCAGTCTTGTGTGGGAACAGCAGTGGATTTTAGTTACAACATGCTAAAATCATTGACCTCCCTGCAGAAATCTTCATCTCTTGTCTGCTAGAGAGTAAATAGTACACACCGGTACCATTTAAAATAACAAACTTTTGCTTGTAGAACAAAAACTACAAATCTAACACCACATTCACTTTACCCTTCCGAGAGGGACCCTATTGCTTAGAGCCGGCAAAGAGAATGACTGGGGGGTGGAGCTAGAGGGGGAGCTATATGGACAGCTATGCTGTGTGCTCTCTTTGCCACTTAATGTTAGGAAGGAGAATATCCCACAAGTAAAGGATGAATCCGTGGACTGGATACACCTTACAAGAGAAATCAGCTCTTATACCTGGAAAACAATACAAAGACCCCCCCCCCCACAGTAAAGCACCATAAAAACATGGTAATAAAAAATACTACAAGTAGAGTGGGTCAGACGCGTTTCGGCTCACGCCTTCAACTATGACCCCAACAGTAAAACTCATCACCCAAACAACCCCCAAAATAAAAAAAAATAACTAACAAAAACCTAAGCTACCCATTGTCCTGAAAAGAGCATTTGTATGATCATTGCCCTGAAAAGGGCATTCAGCTCTTTTACATTGCCCTGAAAAGGGCATTTAGCTCTTTAACCTAAAGCCCAAACCCTAATCTAAAAAAAAAACCCACACAATAAATTTTTTTTAAAAAATAACACTAACCCCCAAAGATCCACTCACAGTTTCTGAAGTCCGGACATCGATCCTCATCCAGGCGGCAAGAATTCTTCATCCCGGCGGCGGAAAGGTAAAAATAAACCCAATCTATAATAGTTTAATTAGCAGCATATAGTAGTTCAGGTAAATATACCGATATATCCGTACTTATCTAAATTTGGCGTATATTACAAAGTTCCTTAAATCTGTGTCTATAAATGTAGTGCTTAAAACTAGTTGTATACCTCTCAGAGGTAGTGTTCCATAATATGGTGAAACCTCTTGATTAAAAAATGAGATGACCAATTAAACCTATGTGTCAAACGAAATACGTGTATAGTGAATCTCTGTTACTGGGAGCATATATGTCACATATATCATAGGTAGTGTGCACATAAAAATGAGAAAATCAATTAAACCTGTGTGTCAAAACACAATTTCGTGTATAGTGAATATCTGTTACTAGGCGCTTGTTCCAAATGCTACTGTGATAATAATATACTATGTATCTATAAATATGTACACCTGAATAAACAGTGTCTATTAATTTGTAACCCTTTTGTGAACTATATGATAAATACCTGAATATCCTAAATAAGAGCAAAAAACAATCACCAATACCAGATACAAATATATTAAACTCTTTACTAAAACTTATATTTGAATAAAAACACAATAATACAAAAATGTGAGAAAAAATGTATTTTCTCACATTTTCGTATTATTATTGTGTTTTTATACAAATATAATGCCCTTTTAAGGGCAATGCCCATACAAATGCGCTTTTCAGGGCAATGGGTAGCTTAGGTTTTTGTTAGAGTTTTTTTATTTTGGGGGGTTGGTTTTACTGTTGGGGGGTCTTTGTATTGTTTTTCCAGGTAAAAGAGCTGATTTCTTTAGGACAATGCCCTACAAAAGGCCCTTTTTTTAATTTTTAATTTTAGTATAATAGTTATGTTAGGTTAATTGTTAGTTTAAACTTAGTTTTTTTTTTATTTCACAGGTACGTTTTTATTTATTTTAAGATAGGGATACTGTAATTTTAATTTGAAGTTAGGGGGTGAAGGGTTTATTGGTTTAGTTAGTGGCGGTGGTGTCAGGGAGCAACGGAATAGGGGTAAATAACTATTATAGTGGCAGGGATGTGGGCAGGCGGCAGATTAGGGGTTAAGTTTAATATAGTGTTGGTGATGCAGGAGGGCCTCGGTTTAAGGGTTAATAGGTAGTTTATGGGTGTTAGTATACTTTGTAACAGTTTTGTGGAACATTTTTGTTGCACAAAATCCATAACTACTGCTCTCAGATGGCGGTATGGATCATGTCAGTTTAGGCTGCAACGCAAGCATTTTAGCCTCACTGCACAACTTGTAATACTGGCGCTATGGAAATCCCACGCAAAAACTGCATTTTTTTTTGAGTGCGGGATTGACGTTGCGTTACAGGCTAAAATGCTTGCGGTACAGCTATACCGACACGCAGTTTTATTTAATTTTTCTTAAATGTTGTTCCATTTGCTTTTCCATGAAATCTTTAAATGCTTAGGTATCAGCAGTAGGTTGTATATATTTTTTTTTTAGAAAGGTAGAATGAACCTTAAAAGGAGTCAGTAAAATAAAAAAGATGAGGTATATAGATCCAAGTCTATTACTAGTGTTCGGGTCAAAAGAAAGTTGTGCCTCAGGGGCCGATTTAATAACCCCCCATATTGGCCCCAATGTCTTAATACCGATGCTCCTTAACTCATATGCCTCCTCTGCGGCTACGGTCTGCAATTCGCCCAAGCGTGTATGATCGCGCTGATTGAAACCCTCTGCTAGTGGCCGATTGACAGCTAATCTGCAGGGGGCGGCATTGCACAAGCAGTTCAATAGAACTGCTTGTGCAATGTTAAATGCCGATAGCGTAGGCTGTCGGCATTCAGCGATGTCTGGCGGACATGATAGGCTACAGCGTATCATGTCCGCTAGACTTTCATAAATTGGCCCCTCAGTATCAAGAATTTTATATACAGAATATTAAAAGTTTAGCTAAATAATCTGTATTAGCGTCTGTGCAGAATCCTCCCAACAGTATAATAAAGAGATTTTGTGCAGAATCCTCCCAACAATATAGTAAAGAGATTTTGATCCTTATAAGCAGGTTTGTTCCATAGCACAAAAATATTTTGCAACAATGACATTCTGGGCTTTGTGCTGCAAGAAATTAGAAAAAATAGAATAGTCAGAATATTACTGCCTTGAAAGCCCAATATAGCACACTGCCTATTTGTTTTTGAGACATGATCATTCTTAACATCCAGCATCAGGGCTGGATCCTCCATCAGGGCAGATAAAAAATAAAAATATTGCTGCATTTGTGACAAAAAAAGTGTCACGCAAAAGGATGACTGAAGGTGCCTTTCTAATTTAGGCTACATAATATCCAAGGGTATTTTCTTTTCACTAGAAGAAAAAGGCAGGCAGTACTATAAAGCAGAAGCCTGCCTTTTTCTTTTTGTGCTACATTTTGTGCAGCCTGATCCGCTGCTGGCTACGGCACTCCGGATAACGGGGAGGAAGTTATTTTTGCTTGCACTAAGCACTTCCGGTATCTGCACACCCCGCGCTGAGAGCTGCAGCATTTTGGTTTTGCTATTTTCTTTTCACTCTCTGGTCTCTAATGAAAATCATCCAATATTGTTGCAGCATTCACACTATTGAAAGTTTTTGAAGTACATGGATTCACACCAAACATGACAAACCAGTGACTGGAAGAATATAGTGGTACCCAAAATAAATCTTTAAACGTCTCTTATTTAACTCCATAGGCTTCAATTTTAAAAGATTCATCTGAAATAAATACAGCAATGAAAGTGACATGTAAACCTTTCTTAATTCTGTAAAACGTATTACAAAAGTAACTGCGAACATTTAGAGAAAAGTTGGTAAAGGAACCCAGTTTACCAACCGTCCAAACACAGGCCAAAAAACAAATTATGCTTACCTGATAATTTCATTTGCATCTGTATGAGGAGAGTCCACGGCTTCATTCCTTACTTGTGGGAAATACAGAACCTGGCCACCAGGAGAAGGCAAAGACACCCCAGCCAAAGGCTTAAATACCTCCCCTGCTACCCTCATCCCCCAGTCATTCTGCCGAGGGAACAAGGAACAGTAGGAGAAATATCAGGGTATAAAAGGTGCCAGAAGAACAACAAAAATTTAGGTCCGCCCAACAGAGGAAACAGGCGGGAGCCGTGTACTCTCCTCATACAGATGGAAATGAAATTATCAGGTAAGCATAATTTATGCTTTTCATCTTAATATGAGGAGAGTCCACGGCTTCATTCCTTACTTGTGGGAAACATATACCCAAGCTCTAGAGGACACTGAGTGAAAAATGGGAGGGTAAAAAGAAAGGCGGACCCTATTCTGAGGGCACCACAGCCTGCAAAAACCTTTCTCCCAAAAGCTGCTTCAGCCAAAGCAAACACGTAAAATTTGTAAAACTTTGAAAAGTATTTGAGGAGGACCAGGTAGCCACCCTACAAATCTGCTCCATTGAGGCCTCATTCTTGAAAGCCCAAGAAGAAGCCACAGCTCTATTTGAATGAGCCCTAATCCTCTGAGGAGGCTTATGTTCCGCTGTCTCATATGCTAAGCGGATAATGCTCCTCAACCAAAAAGATAGGGAAGTGGAAGAAGCCTTCTGCCCTTTGCGCTTCCCAGAATAGACAACAAACAATGAAGAAGTCTGTCTAAAATCCTTCGTAGCCTGAAGATAGAATTTCAGTGCCCGATCCACATCTAAAACGTGAAGCAAATCGCTCCTTCGAAGAAGAAGGATTGGGAGACAAAGAAGGAACCACAATCTCCTGATTGATGCTGTTAATAGACACAACCGTAGGAAGAAAACCCAACCCAGTGTGAAGAACAGCCTTATCAGCATGAAAAACTAGGTAAGGAGGCTCACATTGCAAGGCCGCCATCTCAGAGACTCTGCTTGCCAAAGCAATAGCCAATAGAAAAAGAACCTTGCAAAACAGTAACTTAATGTGGACCGAATGTATGGGCTCAAACGGAGTCCTCTGCAAAACCTTAAGAACCAAATTCAAACTCCAAGGAGGAGCGGAATGTCTAAACACAGGCCTGATTCTAGACAGAGCCTGAACAAAAGACTGAATATTAGGAATCTCAGCGAACAGCTGAAATCTGTCCCTTTAAGGAACTAGCAGCAAGTCCCTTCTCCAAACCGACCTGGAGAAAGGAAAGAATCCTGGATACCCTGACCTTATGCCAGAGGAAGCCACATTCTTCACACCAGAATAGGTAGGTCCTCCACACCTTATGATAGATGCGACGGGTGACTGGCTTTCTAGCTTGAATGAGAGTATCAAAAACCTCTCCTGGCAAGGACTAAGCGTTCAATCTCCACGCAGTCAGCCTCAGAAAATCTAGATTCTGATGAACAAAAGGACACTGTACTAGCAGATCCCTGCGACAAGGTAACCTCCATGGAGGAGATGATGACATCCCCACCAGGTCCGCAAACCACATCCTTCACGGCCACAATGGAGCAATTGGAATAGTCGAAGCTTGCTCCTGCTTGATGAGGGCCACTACTCGAGGTAGAAGTGGCAACGGAGGAAAAATGTAAACTAGGTTGAACCCCCAAGGCACTGCTAAGGCATCTATCACTTCTGCCTGGGGATCCCTAGACCGCGACCCGTATCTGGGTAGCTTGGCATTGAGTCTGGATGCAATAAGATCTATCTAAGGCGTCCCCTATCTGTTTCAAATCTCCGCAAACACCTCGGGTGAAACAATTGTCTGCTGAGAAAATCCGCTTCCCAGTTGTTCACACCCGGACTGTGGATCGCTGACAGTGAACATTCGTGGGCCTCCGCCCAATCCAGGATTCAAGATACTTCTCTCATGACTAGGGAGCATCTTGTTCCCCCTTTGTGGTTGATGTAAGCCACCGAGGTAATGTTGTCTGATTGGCATCTGATAAACTGGGACGAACCTAGAAGAGACCAAGCTATCAGAGCATTGAAGATCGCTCAAAGTTCCAGGATGTTGATCGGAAGGAAGAGAGTCCTCTCGAGTCCACAGTCCCTGTGCCTTCCTGCACCTCAAACAGCTCCCCATCCTGAGACTTGTGTCCGTAGTCACAATCTCCCAGGATGGAAGGATGTCCCCTGGGACAGGCGATCTGGACAGAGCCACCAAGAGAGTGATTCTCTTGATTAGTTGTCCAGAGAAATCTGTTGGGATAGATCCGAGTGATCACCATTCCATTGCCTCAGCATGGACAACTGTAGAGGTCTAAAATGGAACCTGGCAAATGGAATGATATCTATGCTGGACACCATGAGCCCAATCACCTCCATACACCGGGCCACAGATGGCCTTAAGGAGGTCTGTAGAGCAAGACAACTGGAAGAAATCTTGCACTGTCTCTGGTCTATAAGAAATATCTTCATGGATACGGAACTTTTTATTGTGCCCAGGACTTCCACTTTGGTATTGGGAACCAGAGAACTCTTTCCTAAGGTTATCTTCCATCCATGAGATTGAAGGAGAAGAAGAAGAGGAGCTCTTGAATTGTTCTTCTGCCAGCTGGCAGGATGGAGCTTGGACCAGAATGTCGTCCAAATAAGGTTCTACTGCAATACCTCTGGACCTTGCCACCGTGAGCATAGCCCCCAGAACCTTTGTAAAGATTTTTGGAGCAGTAGCCAGACCAAAAGGGGAGAGCTACAAACTGGAAGTGCTGATTCAGAAAAGCAAATCTTAGGAACTTGACGTGATCCTTGTGTATTGGCACATGAAGGTAAGCGTCCTTCAAGTCTATTGTGGTCATGAATTGTCCCTCTTGAACTAAGGGCAGAATAGACCTTATCGTCTTCATTTTGAACGATAGTACTGAACGAAACTTGTTTAAGCACTTTAGGTCCAGAATCGGGCAAAATGTACCCTCCTTCTTTGGGACCACAAAAAGGTTTGAGAAGTATCCCAGACCTCTTTCTGCTAGAGGTACTGCCACAATGACTCCTAGGGAGGAGAGATCCCTCACGCACCCTAGAAAGGTGTCTCATTTTTCTTGTCTTGAAAACAGGTTTGATAAGAGGAATCTGCCCCTGGGTGGATGAGATTTGTAACCTATCCTGTAACCTTGAGCGGAAGGCTGCTGGCGTTGGGACTTATCTGAACGAAATGGACGAAAATTAGGACTCTGTCCTTTAACTTTATTCTTCCTATCCTGCGGTAAGAAGGCGCCCTTGCCCCCAGTGACCGTAGATATGATAGAGTCCAGTCCCAGACCGAAATGAACCTTCCCCTTAAATGGAAGGGAAAGTAATATAGGATTTCAAAGTCATGTCAGCAGACCGAGACTTCAACCATAGAGCCCTACGGGTTAGAACAAAAAAGCCTGATGTCTTGGCATTCAAGCAGATAATCTGCATATTTGCATCACAAATAAAAGAATTAGCTACCCTCAAGGCCTTAATTCTTTCCTGGATTTCATCGAGGGGAGTTTCCACCTCGATCATCTCTGACAGAGAATCACACCAATAGGTAGCGGCTCCAGCCACCGTAGCAACCGCTGCTGCCGGCTGAAATAAAAATCCAGTGTGCTGAAACATCTTAACAGAGTTTCTAGCTTCTTATCCATGGGCTTCTTAAACAACGAACTATCCTCAAGCTGGATAGTGGTGCGCTTAGCAAGCATGGAGATAGCTCCATCCACTTTAGGGACAGATCCCCATAATTTTAGTTGGGCATCAGGAACCAGGAACAATTTCTTAAAGGAAGAAGGGAAAAAAGAAAATCCCAGTCTTTCCCATTCACGCTTAATGATATTTGCCATCTTTATGGGAACCGGGAAAGTTTGTGGTACCACCCTGTCCTCAATACAACTTATCAAGCTTAGGAATAGAATGTTCTTCGGGTAACTTGGGTTCCGGAACCTCTAACGCAGCCAGCACTTCCTTTAACAGAAAGCGTAGACGCTGTATCCAAAATCTAAAGTCTGGTTCCTCCGCAGCCGGAGGCCTAGAGGCAGGCGATTCCAACCAAGAAAGAGCCTCCTCTAAAGAATCAGAGGCGTCTTCATCAGCGGACAATCTAGTATCAGATAAATCCAACAAGTTAGTCGATGACCCATGGGAAGGATAGCTATAGTTAACCTTTTGCTTGCGCTTAGCAGGGCGAGGTAAAGCACTAAAGGCTGCAACTGTTTAGTAAAGTCTGGTGGTAACAGGGCCCCTCCCGAAGGAGGATTAGTAGTGCAATGGGGAGCTGCATGAGTAATGGGAGATGATTGCAGGGAACGCACCTCGCGGGACGGAGACCCCTCAGAGGTGGACAGCTCAGTGGTACTGAACAACTTGTTCTTTTTAGAGATAAGTACTTTATCGAGGCATGTGGAACATAATTTAGCAGGCGGGTATACCATAGGGGGGGTATACCATAGCCTCCTCACAATAAAAACAGGTATTAGATTTGGTTATAGAGGGAGCATCAGAGTCCTCCATAGCTTGCTCTTTAATGATGGACTACAGAAAATTAAATGGCACCTTTATACCCCGGGGAGCTCACCACCTCCTATGACCCAGGCCCCACAGAGAAACCGCTTCGTCTCCTGCAAACCGCACGGTCAAAGGAAGAAGAAGTTAATGAGGCCACACCCGGTCACATGGAGTGCCATGCAGGACCGCCCCTGCTGCAGGGAGAAAAAAGGAACCAAACTGACAGGTTGCAAAGTTATCCAAAACAAAAGTAAAACCTGAATGTTCTCACATCTGCCAGAGCCATATCTCACACATGTCGCAGCATAAAACATAAGAAAGTAAATCATGTATAATCCCCCATGTTCAATAATCCCCTTCCGGAGATATTAACCCTCGATTCCATACAGATAAAGGAGTCACACTGTGACCTTGTCTTCTTACGTTATCATATAGGATAAAATTGAATGATCTTACCGGAATCATCGCTGTGGAACAGACACACAGCCTCTCAAGTTTGACAGTCTTGTAGCATCACACCTGACAGACTTGAGTGAAAGAAGCAGGCAGTGAAACTTATCAACACTGATTGCTTAGAGGTTGTTAATACAAGTCTGGATGGTTTCGCAGAAAGACTCTCCCAGCATCTCCAGACCCTATCATTTGTCAATGCTCTAACTGAGAGGCTGACAAGACTACTTAAAACTCCAGTCCCATAGCGAAGAGTACTAGCCTCCATAAGAGACTACTCCGAATCTAGCGACACTTCTCTTCCATCCTCCTGTGACGAAAGGCAAAGAATGACTGGGGGATGAGGGGCGTGGGGGTGGTATTTAAGACTTTGGCGGGGGTGTCTTTGCCTCCTCCTGGTGGCCAGGTTCTGTATTTCCCACAAGTAAGGAATGAAGCCATGGACTCTCCGTATATTAAGATGGAAATACCCTTGCTATATTACATTTCACTTATTTGTCTTATCTGGGGAAGGAGATTAATACAGAAGTGGAAATTCACTTAAGAAAATAAAGGAGTTGTTTTTGTGCAGCTAAACCTCAAACACATGGATAACTTCAGATAAAACTCAACACGTAAATCCACATCCTTCACTCATTCATCACTCTTTGAGACACAACTGAAGGATAACGTATTTGATACAGGATTTATACAGGAGTAGCAAATTTGTATTGAGACTATACAAAACAAAATTTATGCTTACCTGATAAATTTATTTCTCTTGTGGTGTATCCAGTCCACAGGTTCATCCATTACTTGTGGGATATTCTCCTTCCCAACAGGAAGCTGCAAGAGGACACCCACAGCAGAGCTGTCTATATAGCTCCTCCCCTAACTGCCACCCCCAGTCATTCGACCGAAGACAAGCAAGAAAAAAGGAGAAACTATAGGGTGCAGTGGTGACTGTAGTTAAAAATAAAAAACACCTGCCTAAAAACAAAATGTATGCTTACCTGATAAATTTATTTCTCTTGTGGTGTATCCAGTCCACGGGTTCATCCATTACTTGTGGGATATTCTCCTTCCCAACAGGAAGCTGCAAGAGGACACCCACAGCAGAGCTGTCTATATAGCTCCTCCCCTAACTGCCACCCCAGTCATTCGACCGAAGACCAGCAAGAAAAAAGGAGAAACTATAGGGTGCAGTGGTGACTGTAGTTTAAAAATAAAAAACACCTGCCTTAAAATGACAGGGCGGGCCGTGGACTGGATACACCACAAGAGAAATAAATTTATCAGGTAAGCATAAATTTTGTTTTCTCTTGTAAAGGTGTATCCAGTCCACGGGTTCATCCATTACTTGTGGGATATCAATACCAAAGCTTTAGGACACGGATGAAGGGAGGGACAAGGCAGGCACTTAAACGGAAGGCACCACTGCCTGTAAGACCTTTCTCCCAAAAATAGCCTCCGAAGAAGCAAAAGTATCGAATTTGTAGAATTTAGAAAAAGTGTGAAGCGAAGACCAAGTCACCGCCTTACAAATCTGTTCAACAGAGGCCTCATTTTTAAAAGCCCATGTGGAAGCCACCGCTCTAGTGGAATGAGCTGTAATTCTTTCAGGAGGCTGCTGGCCAGCAGTCTCATAAGCTAAGCAGATTATGCTTCTCAGCCAAAAAGAAAGAGAAGTTGCCGAAGCCTTTTGGCCTCTCATCTGTCCAGAGTAGACAACAAACAAAGCAGATGTTTGACGAAAATCCTTCGTAGCTTGTAACTAAAACTTTAAAGCACAAACCACATCAAAATTGTGTAAAAGACGTTCCTTCTTTGAGGAAGGATTAGGACATAATGAAGGAACAACAATCTCCTGATTGATGTTCTTATTAGATATTACCTTAGGAAGAAACCCAGGTTTGGTACGCAAAACTACCTTATCTACATGGAAAATCAGATAAGGGGAATCACAATGTAAAAGCAGATAACTCCGAAACTCTTCGAGCCGAGGAGATAGCTACTAGAAACAGTTCCAAGATAAAAGTTTAATATCTATGGAATGCAAAGGTTCAAACGGAACCCCTTGAAGAACTAAATTTAAACTCCATGGCGGAGCAACAGGTTTAAACACAGGCTTAATTCTAACTAAAGCCTGACAAAACGCCTGAACGTCTGGAACCTCAGCCAGACGTTTGTGCAAATTGCCATTGCCGCTACCATTAAGCCGATTACTTCCATACACTGAGCCACTGACGGCTGAGAAGTGGAATAAAGAGCACGGCAGGAAGTAAAAAAGCTTTGACAACCTGACCTCTGTCAGAAAAATCTTCATTTCTACTGAATCTATCAGAGTTCCTAGGAAGGAAACTCTTGTGAGAGGGGAGAGAGAACTCTTTCCTTCGTTCACCTTCCACCAATGAGACCTCAGGAATGCCAGAACAATGTCCGTATGGGACGCCTGTATCAGAATGTCGTCTAGGTAAGGGTCGACAGCTATGCCCCGTAGCCTTAGAACCGCCAGTAGGGACCCTAGAACCTTCGTAAATATTCTTGGTGCAGTGGCTAACCCGAAGGGAAGAGCCACAAACTGGTAATGCCTGTCTAGGAAGGCAAACCTGAGAAACCGATGATCATCTCTGTGTATCGGAATGTGGAGTCCACGGTAGTCATATATTGACCCTCCTGGATCAAAGGTAGGATGGTTCGAATAGTCTCCATCTTGAAGGATGGGACCATGAGAAATTTGTTTAGGATCTTGAGATCCAAGATTGGTCTGAAAGTTCCCTCTTTTTTAGGAACTATAAACAGATTTGAATAGAATCCTTGCCCCTGTTCCTCCCTTGGAACTGGGTGGATCACTCCCATGACCAGAAGGTCTTGAACACAACGTAAGAATGCCTCTCTCTTTATCTGGTTTGCAGATAATTGTGAGAGATGAAATCTCCCTTTTGGAGATGAGGCTTTGAAATCCAGAAGATATCCCTGGGAAACAATCTCCAGAGCCCAGGGATCCTGGACGTCTCTTGCCCAAGCCTGGGCGAAGAGAGAAAGTCTGCCCCCAACTAGATCCGGTCCTGGATCAGGGGCTACTCCTTCAAGCTGTCTTAGAGGCAGCAGCAGGTTTTTTTGGCCTGCTTTCCCTTGCTCTAAGCCTGGTTAGATCTCCAGACTGGCTTGGACTGGGCAGAATTTCCGTCTTGTTTTGTAGTAGAATAAGTTGAAGCTGCACCACTCTTGAAGTTCCGAAAATTAGTCTGTTTGGTCCTTAATTTGTTAGACCTATCCTGGGGAAGGGCGTGGCCTTTCCCTCCAGTAATATCAGAAATGATCTCCTTCAGTCCAGGCCCGAATAGGGTCTGCCCCTTTAAGGGAATGTTGAGAAGCTTAGACTTTGAAGTAACGTCAGCGCCCTACGCGCCTGAATGGCAAAACCTGAATTCTTAGCCGTTAGCTTAGTTAAATGAAACACGGCGTCAGAAATAAATGAATTGGCTAACTTAAGAGCTTTAAGCCTGTCTAGGATATCATCCAACGGGGTCTCCACCTGAAGAGCCTCTTCAAGATGTCAGACATGATTAACAGATGAGTAATGAGACCAGCAAGCTTGGAAAACACTTTAATAAATGTGAAAAAGCAATTAAATAAAAATGGCGCTGTGCCTTTAAGAGAAAAAAACTACCTCATAAACTGCAAAACAGTGATAAAAAGTAGTAAACTGTACGAAATTTTTACAGTGTGTATAAGAGACTAAAGCAGCATTGCACCCACTTGCAAATGGATGATTAACCCCTTAGGCCCCAAAACGGATTAGAAAAACGGAAAAAATGTTAAAAAGCAGTCAAACACACTGCCACAGCTCTGCTGTGGCCCTACCTGCTATTAAACACAATTTTTTTTGCAGGAAAAACACCCTCTATAGTGGTCCTAGATGCCAGAGGACTCCTTTAGGGAAGCTGTATGTCTCAGTCTGAAGATTAACTGCGCATAAAGTGCGCGAAAATAGGCCCCTCCCACCATGCACTGAAAGTCAGGGGGCCTTTTTTAGGAGTGATCTAACAAGCCATGTGGAAAACTAGGCCCCAAAATAAAGATTTATCACCCTCAGAGAAAAAACGTTTACTCTAAAACATGCAAACGTTTTTACACTAAGTAATAAGAGTATTAACATGAATATTACCCTTTTTTGCAAGCATGATCCCAGTTGCTGTTAAATCACTGTATCAGGCTTACCTCAAATATACCAGGCACTGTCAGCATTTTCTAGACCTTATCATCTCTCTAGAAAAAAATATACTGAACATACCTCAAAGCAGGCAATCTGCAGACCGTCCTCCCAACTGAAATTTTCTTTCCATACTCTTCAGTTATGTGTGAGAACAGCAATGGACCTTAGTTACAAACCGCTAAGATCATCAAACCTCCAGGCAGAATTATTCTTCCAATTTCTGCCTGAGAGTAAAAACAGTACAACGCCGGTACCGTTTAAAAATAAACTTTTGATTGAAGGTAAAAAACTACACTAATTCACCACATCTTTCTTGATACTTCCTTTCTTATCGAGAGCTGCAAGAGAATGACTGGGGGTGGCAGTTAGGGGAGGAGCTATATAGACAGCTCTGCTGTGGGTGTCCTCTTGCAGCTTCCTGTTGGGAAGGAGAATATCCCACAAGTAATGGATGAACCCGTGGACTGGATACACCTTTACAAGAGAAATGTCTCCATTTAATCGCATAAGTTGAGACCAGATCTGCCCCATCTTGGAAAGTACAAAATAATCTGAAAAATACAGCCTGAAAAACATCAGAGCTTTAGACAGAGCTGGACTGTTGAAGGTTCAAGTGTAAAATCATGTCATGAAAGGCCACCATTAAAATAAATTTTGAATGCTCCTGCAAAATATATGCCAACCCATAAGGTAACCGCTTAAGTAAAATTACCTGGAAACAAACATAGGCAAACGTCCTAGTGATCTGTATGACGGTGCCCCAAAGATCATAAACAATTTGTCATGGGTTCATTGTCCCATTGCACTACTGCAATGACCCACAGTTTTCTGCCTTCACAAAAACAAACAAAAAACATATCAGAAGGATGGAATAGAGCTACAGCCCACATCACGATAATTCAGTTTGGGAAAATAAAAAATGATACCAGCAAGAAAGAGAAGTGCCTATAAGAATGGCATATCCCTGAAGTCTTTTTGAAATGTTTACCTACTACTAGTTCAGAAACAGTGGTTTAATAGTTAAGCTGTATCACTATAACATGTTTCTTTCTTTTTAAAATAATATACTATAGTGCACTTGAATGAGAGCTCCATAGTCTGGGATCAACAATTTACAAACTAAAAAACATAATTTATGTAAGAACTTACCTGATAAATTCATTTCTTTCATATTGGCAAGAGTCCATAAGCTAGTGACATATGGGATATACAATCCTACCAGGAGGGGCAAAGTTTCCCAAACCTCAAAATGCCTATAAATACACCCCTCGCCACACCCACAATTCAGTTTAACGAATAGTCAAGCAGTGGGGTGATAAAGAAAGGAGTAAAAAGCATCAACAAAGGAAATTTGGAAATAATTGTGCTTTATACAAAAAATCATAACCACCATAAAAAAGGGTGGGCCTCATGGACTCTTGCCAATATGAAAGAAATGAATTTATCAGGTAAGTTCTTACATAAATTATGTTTTCTTTCATGTAATTGGCAAGAGTCCATGAGCTAGTGACATATGGGATATCAATACCCAAGATGTAGAGTCTTCCATTCAAGAGTCACTAGAGAGGGAGGGACTAAAACAAAAACAGCCGTATTCCGCTGAGAAAATAATCCACAACCCAAAAATAAGTTTATTTTCACTTTTGAAAGAAAAAAACTTAAATCAAAAAGCAGAAGAATCAAACTGAAACAGCTGCCTGAAGAACTTTTCTACCAAAAACTGCTTCCGAAGAAGCAAATACATCAAAATGGTAGAATTTAGTAAATGTATGCAAAGAGGACCAAGTGGCTGCTTTGCAAATCTGATCAACTGAAGCTTCATTCTTAAAAGCCCATGAAGTAGAGACTGATCTAGTAGAATGAGCTGTAATTCTCTGAGGCGGGGTTTGACCGACTCCAAATAAGCTTGATGAATCAAAAGTTTCAACCAAGAAGCCAAGGAAACAGCAGAAGCTTTCTGACCTTTCCTAGGACCAGAAAATAAAACAAATAGACTAGAAGTCTTCCTGAAAATTTTAGTAGCTTCCACATAATATATCAAAGTTCTTACCACATCCAAAGAATGTAAGGATCTCTCCAAAGAATTCTTAGGATTATGACATAAAGAAGGGACAACAATTTCTCTACTAATGTTGTTAGAATTCACAACCTTAGGTAAAAATTGAAAAGAAGTCCGCAAAACTGCCTTATCCTGATGAAAAATCAGAAAAGGAGACTCACAAGAAAGAGCAGATAGCTCAGAAACTCCTCTAGCAGAAGAGATAGCCAAAAGGAACAACACTTTCCAAGAAACACAATTTATGCTTACCTGATAAATTTATTTCTCTTGTGGTGTATCCAGTCCACGGATCATCCATTACTTGTGGGATATTCTCATTCCCAACAGGAAGTTGCAAGAGGACACCCACAGCAGAGCTGTAATATAGCTCCTCCCCTAACTGTCATAGCCAGTCATTCGACCGAAAACAAGCCGAGAAAGGAGGAACCATAGGGTGTAGTGGTTACTGTTTAAATTTAAAAATTACCTGCCTTAAAATGACAGGGCAGGCCGTGGACTGGATAAACCACAAGAGAAATAAATTTATCAGGTAAGCATAAATTGTGTTTTCTCTTGTAAGGTGTATCCAGTCCACGGATCATCCATTACTTGTGGGATACCAATACCAAAGCTAAAGTACACGGATGAAGGGAGGGACAAGGCAGGAACTTAAATGGAAGGAACCACTGCCTGTAAAACCTTTCTCCCAAATATAGCCTCCGAAGAAGCAAAAGTATCAAATTTGTAAAATTTTTAAAAAGTATGAAGCGAAGACCAAGTCACCGCCTTGCAAATCTGTTCAACAGAAGCCTCATTTTTAAAGGCCCAAGTGGAAGCCACAGTGGAATGAGCTGTAATCCTTTCAGGAGGCTGCTGTCCAGCAGTCTCATAGGCTAAGCGGATTAAGCTTCTTAGCCAAAAAGAAAAAGAGGTTGCCAAAGCCTTTTGACCTCTCCTCTGTCCAGAGTAAACAAACAAAGCAGATGTTTGACGAAAATATTTAGTAGCTTGTAAGTAAAACTTTAAAGCACAGACCACGTCCAGATTGTGTAACACAAGGATGGAACCACAATCTCTTGATTGATATTCTTGTTAGATACCACCTTAGGTAAGAACCCAGGTTTGGTACGCAGGACTACCTTATCCGTATGAAAAATCAGATAAGGAGAATCACATTGTAAGGCAGATAGCTCAGAGACTCTACGAGCCGAGGAAATAGCTACCAAAAAAAAAAAAAAAAGAACTTTTGATTGAAGAAAATAAACTAACTATATTTAACCACTGTCTCCTACAACATCCTAGCTTGTTGAGAGTTGCAAGAGAATGACTGGGTATGACAGTTAGGGGAGGAGCTATATTACAGCTCTGCTGTGGGTGTCCTCTTGCAACTTCCTGTTGGGAATGAGAATATTCCACAAGTAATGGATGATCCGTGGACTGGATACACCTTACAAGAGAAAAGTAGTTTAATGTCCAAAGAATGCATAGGTTCAAAAGGAGGAGCCTGTAAAGCCCTCAGAACCAAATTAAGACTCCAAGGAGGAGAAATTGACTTAATGACAGGCTTAATACGAACTAAAGCCTGTACAAAACAGTGTATATCAGGAAGTATAGCAATTTTTCTGTGAAATAAAACAGAAAGTGCGGAGATTTGTCCTTTCAAGACAAACCCTTATCCAGACCATCCTGAAGAAACTGCAAAATTCTAGGAATTCTAAAAGAATGCCAGGAGAATTTATAAGAAGAACACCATGAAATGTAAGCCTTCCAAACTCTATAATAAATCTTCCTAGAGACAGATTTACGAGCTTGTAACATAGTATTAATCACTGAATCAGAGAAACCTCTATGACTTAGAACTAAGAGTTCAATTTCCATACCTTCAAATTAATGATTTGAGATCCTGATGGAAAAACGGACCTTGAGATAGTAGGTCCGGCCGTAACGGAAGTGGCCAAGACGGGCAACTGGACATCCGAACCAGATCCGCATACCAAAACCTGTGTGGCCATGCTGGAGCCACCAGCAACACAAAAGATTGTTCCATGATGATTTTGGAAATTACTCTTGGAAGAAGAACTAGAGGCGGGAAGATGTAAGCAGGTTGATAACACCAAGGAAGTGTCAGCGCATCCACTGCTTCCGCCTGAACATCCCTGGACCTGGACAGGTATCTGGGAAGTTTCTTTTTTAGATGAGAGGCCATGAGATCTATCCCTGGAAGCCCCCACATCTGAACAATCTGAGAAAACACATCTGGATGGAGAGACCACTCCCCTGGATGTAAAGTTTGGCGGCTGAGATAATCCGCCTCCCAATTGTCTACACCTGGGATATGCACCATATAGAGAATAGACAGGAGCTGGATTACGCCCAAGCAAGTATCCGAGATACTTCTTTCATAGCTTGGGGACTGTGAGTCCCACCCTGATGATTGACATAAGCCACAGTTGTGATATTGTCTGTCTGAAAACAAATGAACGGTTCTCTCTTTAGTAGAGGCCAGAACTGAAGAGCCCTGAGAATTGCACGGAGTTCTAAAATATTTATTGGTAATCTCACCTCTTGAGATTTCCAAACCCCTTGTGCTGTCAGAGACCCCCAAACGGCTCCCCAACCTGAAAGACTCGCATCTGTTGTGATCACAGTCCAGGTTGGGCGAACAAAAGAAGCCCCTTGAACCAAATGATGGTGATCTATCCACCATGTCAGAGAGTGCCGTACATTGGGATTCAAGGATATTAATTGTGATATCTTTGTATAATCCCTGCACCATTGATTCAGCATGCAAAGCTGTAGAGGTCTCATGTGAAAACGAGCAAAGGGGATTGCGTCCGATGCTGCAGTCATGAGACCTAAAACTTCCATGCACATAGCCACTGAAGGGAATGACTGAGACTGAAGGTGCCGGCAGGCTGCAACCGATTTTAAACGTCTCTTGTCTGTTAGAGAGAGAGTCATGGACACTGAATCTATCTGGAAACCTAAAAAGGTGACCCTTGTCTGAGGAATCAAGAAACATTTTGGTAAATTGATCCTCCAACCATGTTTCCGAAGAAACAACACTAGTTGATTCGTGTGAGATTCTGCAGTATGTAAAGACTGAGCTAGTACCAAGATATCGTCCAAATAAGGAAACATCGCAATACCCTGTTCTCTGATTACAGATAGTAGGGCACCCAGAACCTTTGAAAAGATTCTTGGAGCTGTTGCTAGGCCAAATGGAAGAGCAACAAATTGGTAATGCTTGTCTAGAAAAGAGAATCTCATAAACTGACAGTGTTCTGGATGAATCGGAATATGAAGGTATGCATCCTGCAAGTCTATTGTGGACATATAATGTCCTTGCTGAACAAAAGGCAGAATAGTCCTTATAGTCACCATCTTGAAAGTTGGTACTCTTACATAACGATTCAAAATATTCAGATCCAGAACTGGTCTGAACAAATTTTCTTTCTTTGGTACAATGAATAGGTTTGAATAAAACCCCAAACCTTGTTCCTGAAGAGGAACTGGCATGATTACCCCTGAAGACTCCAGGTCTGAAACACACTTCAGAAAAGCCTGAGCTTTTACTGGATTTACAGGAATGTGTGAGAGAAAAAAATCTTCTCACAGGAGGTCTTACTTTGAATCCTATTCGATACCCTTGAGAGACAATGCTCTGAATCCAATGATTTTGGACAGATTTTATCCAAAAATCCTTGAAAAACCTTAATCTGCCCCCTACCAGCTGAGCTGGAATGAGGGCCGCACCTTCATGCAGATTTAGGGGCAGACTTTGGTTTCCTAAATGGCTTGGATTTATTCCAATTTGAGGAAGGCTTCCAACTGGAAGCAGATTCCTTGGGAGGAGGATTGAGTTTTTGTTCCTTATTCTGACGAAAGGAACGAAAACGGTTAGAAGCCTTAGATTTACCCTTAGGTTTTTTATCCTGAGGAAAAAAAATCCTTTTCCTCCAGTGATAGTTGAAATAATAGAATCCAACTGAGAACCAAATAAATTATTACCTTGGAAAGAAAGAGATAGTAATCTAGATTTAGATGTCATATCAGCATTCCAAGATTTAAGCCACAAAGCTCTTCTAGCTAATACAGCTAAAGACATGGATCTAACATCAATTTTGATAATATCAAAAATGGCATCACAAATAAAATGATTAGCATGTTGCAGTAAGCGGACAATGCTAGATATGTCAGAATCCAATTCATGTTGCGCTAAATTTTCCAACCAGAAAGTTGATGCAGCCGCAACATCACGCAAAGAAATAGCAGGTCTGAGAAGATGACCTGAATATAAATAGGCCTTCCTTAGATAAGATTCAAGCTTCCTATCTAAAGGATCCTTAAAGGAAGTGCTATCTTCCATAGGAATAGTGGTACGTTTAGCAAGAGTAGAAATAGCCCCATCAACTTTGGGGATCTTTTCCCAAAACTCTATCGATTTTTCTGGTAAAGGATACAACCTCTTTAACCTTGAAGAAGGAACAAAGGAAGTACCTGGCTTATTCCATTCCCTAGAAATCATATCAGAAATAGCCTCAGGAATGGGAAAAACACCTGGGGAAACCACAGGAGGTTTAAAAACAGCATTTAAACGTTTATTAGACTGAACGTCAATAGGACTGGTTACCTCAATATCCAAAGTAATTAACACTTCTTTTAATAAAGAACGCATATACTCTATTTTAAATAAATAAGTAGATTTGTCAGTGTCAATATCTGAGGAAGGATCTTCTGTTTCAGATAGATCCTCAGCAAAAGAGGATGAATTATTATGTTGTTGGTCATTTGAAATTTCATCAGCTAAATGAGAAGTTTTAAAAGACCTTTTACGTGTATTAGAAGGTGGAAATGCAGACAAAGCCTTCATAATAGATTCAGAAACAAATTCTTTAAAATTTACAGGTATATCATGCACATTAGAAGTTGAAGGAACTGCAACTGGCAATGTACTATTACTGATAGAAACACTATCTGCATGTAAAAGTTTATCATGACAACTATTACAAATGACATTCGGTGGAATAATTTCTACAATTTTGCAACAAATGCACTTAGCTTTGGTAGAACCGATGTCAGGCAGCAATGTTCCAGCAGAAACTTCAGAGACGGGATCGGATTGGGACATCATGCTCAATGAAAAAGAAAAAACAACATATAAAGCAAAATTATATATTTCCTTAAATGACAGTTTCAGGAATGGGAAAAAATGCAAAAGCATAGGCCTCTTGATAGAGAAGAAAGCAGGAGGCAAACATAAATGGGGTATTGAAATAATGAAAAAAATTTGGCGCCAAGTATGACGCACAACGTAACGTAAACTTTTTTGGCGCCAAAAATGACCGGAAATGACACACTTGCGTCACTAATGACGCTGCCGTGTGAAAGGTCTCTACGTCACGTATGACGCCGGAAATGACGAAGTTGCGTCAAAAACGTAATTTCCCGCGTCAAAAAAGTTCGCGCCAAAAATGACGCAATAAAGTCTAACATTTGACGCACCTGTGGGCCTAATACCCGCAAATGCAAAAGTAGTCCAAATTGAAAAAGACTAAACCCCAGGTAAGAAACAAATTTCTTAGTGTTTATATTACCAAATATGAAACTGACAGTCTGCAGAAGGAAATACATGAACCTGACTCATGGCAAATATAAGTACAATACATATATTTAGAACTTTATATAATTTGCATAAAGTGCCAAACCATAGCGGAGAGTGTCTTAAGAAATAAAAACATACTTACCAAAAGACACCAATCCACATATAGCAGATAGCCAAACCAGTACTAAAACAGTTCTTTAGTAGAGGTAATGGTAAATTTGAGAGTATATCGTCGATCTGAAAAGGGAGGTAGGAGATGAATCTCTACGACCGATAACAGAGAACCCATGAAAAAGACCCCCGTTAGGGAAATCATCGTATTCAATAGGTGATACTCCCTTCACGTCCCTCTGACATTCGCTGTACAGAGAGGAATCGGGCTTCAACAATGCTGAGAAGCGCATATCAACGTAGAAATCTTAGCACAAACTTACTTCACCACCTCCATAGGAGGCAAAGTTTGTAAAACGGAATTGTGGGTGTGGTGAGGGGTGTATTTATAGGCATTTTGAGGTTTGGGAAACTTTGCCCCTCCTGGTAGGATTGTATATCCCATATGTCACTAGTTCATGGACTCTTGCCAATTACATGAAAGAAATAAAGTTTTTAGAATAGGATATAAGGCATCTAAAATAAATTAGGAGCCGGATTACATTTGACCTCAGGAAGTCGATAGCTACTCCAAGTGGGCTTGGAGCTACTTACTTTTTACAAAGGAAACTGCCCTTAGAGCCTTCGACAGTGATTTAGAACAAAACATTTATTATGAACTGAAGACAAATAATTTGAATTGCTTGCATTCTACACTGACATTTGATTAACATACCCAATAATGGAACTTTCAAAATATTACTTATTTCAACACATTCTCTTTGTATAAATGCTGACCATAGCATTAAATATTAAAACAAGAAGTCAGTTTATAAAATATTTATTTAAGTTCATTGTACACAACACTACAGCATTAAACCTAACCGTGTTTATTACAATGTTAAAATATATGTATATTTCTGAGGTTATTTTTCTTAGCAAACAACTTTTAAAAAATCTTACTTGGTTTTATAGCATTTTTTTCAAAGCCAAAAACACATTCAAAACCCTGTCTAAATTTGACTTAAAATGTTGCTAAAGAAAAATCTAAATTGTGGATGCTTTCATACATGCTTGAGAATGTGCTCTTAAATAATCAAGATAAATGCTGCAGAAATATTATGGACGATTCAACATCTAACTATAGAACAAGGAAAGGTAAAAAAGATAACAACACTGTAGAATCAACAAAGAAATGACATCTTAAATACTTTCTCTGGATAGCTCAGCAGCCAAACAGTGACATGCCTTAAGAGGACATAGGAATGTAACTTCTGAATCATGCTTAAGGTAGCGGTTTCCTAGATTTAGCCTTGTTGCGCAAGCCTATAGAAACTCTTGGTTCCAACATTTCAAATTTACACAGTTCTGACATCTGACTCAATAGAAAACATGTTCTATTTTATTTTTTTAAACAACTTCAAGTAATAGATGGAGCCATTTTATTTAAAGGAGGGCAAGTTTGGCACTTTTATACTGATGTCACCAATGTTAATGTTTCTTGGGATCTCTGGAAGATTCATGTTCTTGACGGCAGATACAGCTCGAGCAGGTGCTCCTGCTAAGCCAGCCTATATAAAATTGAAATAAAATAAATCATATCAAGTTAAGTACAGTATTACCACAATGTAAACACATTATTTGTATATTATAATCTAAAAAAAACACTGAATGGTGCCTTACAGGTTGCATGGAATGGTCTAATAGGAAGTAGGGGTTAGACAATTCACAGAAGAGGAAGACAAGAAACGCCAAGTTCAACATCTATATGATCATGATAAGCTTAATAATGTATTGCTGCATATAAAGGGTGTTTAATAATGTATTACATCAGCCTACCCCCACCCTGTGTTAAACAATCTTTAAGAGAGTTTATTTAGCTTAGGAATTTTTTCGTGAATACGTCTTGACAGCTCATACAATAGTTCCCAATATGCATGTGATTAATTGCAATTTTTTGTGTATCAATTACCCGCATCCCATTAATTTTCTTTCCATGTATATTAATGGCCCATACTGCTTTTAAACATTACTCCTGAACAGGAGACACAATTACTGTAGACTAATAATATGAAGTCAAATTTGTTTAAGAACTATGAACCTGTATTTTAGGACAACAAAAGGAGATAATCGGATCATTAAATATTATTCAAAACCATATTACAAATCATTACGTAGCAGCTAAAATTTAGATTGGAAACGATTATAATCTGTAGATATCCTATGAATAACTAAATTAAAACAAAACGTTTCAATATGGTGCAATGAATGACAGTTGAAGTTGAAACAGTTGAAGTATGTATTCAACATATTATAGTTAGTTTGTACTGCATTAAAGTCTATAATAAGTATAGGTTTGGGGATATGTAAACATTGGTGCAGTTTTAACATTCTTTATATACATTATAAACTTTACTTGAAATAAAACCTATTCTTTTCAATGTGATTAACTGATTTGAGGTATGTCGAATTTGAGACTTTGCTATATCTTTTTACTCCAATTAAAGGGATAGGAAAGTCAAAATTAAATTTACAAGAATCAAATAAAGCATGCAGTTTCAAGACACTTGAAATCGCTTCTATTTTCAAATGTGCTCCGTTTTCTTGGTATCCATGGTTAAAAATGAATATGCCCATATACTACACTAGTGGGAGCTAGTTGGTTATTGGCGCATGCACATATTTGTCTCTTGTGCTTGGCTAACTAGATGTTTTCATCTAGCTGCCAGTAGTGCAATGCAGTTCCTTCAGCGAAGGATAACAAGAGAATGAAGCATATCTGATAATAAAATTAAATTTGAAATTTGTTTAAATTTATATGTTCTATCTGAATCTTTAATGACATTTTTAGGGGTTTCCTGTCCCTTTAAGTATTGGAGGAAGCACTAGTAAACTAGTTAATGGTAAGGATTGGCAACGTTGGACAGTAATCACTGGATGTTGAAGAGTCAGACTGATATTCTAAGACTCTAAAAATGTAAACATCTAGATAGGTTCTACTTTGATACATAGCAACAAATATGCTAACACTATTCAAATGCGTTCACTGTCTCTATACAAAACAAATGAGCAGAAAGCAACTGGATTTGTGAAGCTCTGATGGAAAGGAGTTACAGGAACCATATGTGATAATACCTGTATACCAATGAGTTTAAACAAATGAAAATAAGAGAAAGAAAACAAAATGAAGTCTGCAAGTATATTGAAATGAGGCCAAACTGATAGGAGACTTGTACAGACATTTGCTTGAGTTTAAGCTATGGAATCACAAGGATAATAATGTGAAGGGATGATATATTTAATTGAATTCTTTTGCCAGATCCACAAAATAAATAATGTAAAAAGCAAACTAAAAAGTCTACAAGCATAAATAAAAAACACAAGATTAAGAGATATAAGAAGATAATTATGGCTATTTATGCAAATATCAATATTAAATCTAATATTAGTTACTGTATCAAGAAAACAGGTTTGCTTTTTATTTAATACATATTAAACTGTAAATGTGTTTGATCAGTCAAAGGACAAACTGCATCAACATTTACAAAAACTATGGGACAATTTAATTCTATATAACAGCATATATACACTAGATATTTAAACTGACAAATTGTATACAAAATACATTATCAGTAGGCATTTAAAATAATTAAAAATACATGGATTTAAAACTTTTTTTTTTAATTAAAAGTTTACTATACTTTTAGATTGTTAAGGCAAATGTGAATTCCAACCAACAATAAAAAGGATGTAATTGAATGAGAATCATGCAAAGAGACATTTAATATTGGCAACCAATGCCATGCTAACAAGCAATGATTGTGATATGTCACAAGGTAACCGTGGTAAAAAAATTACACACATAATATATGGTCATGGGGAAATTACTGCTGTGCTAATGTAAGAGCACAATGATGCAACAAAGCCAATGTTTGAGAAGTTTTTTTTGTTGTGTTTTTTTATTAATGAAAATTGCCACTTTTCCTTCTTCTGTTCACTGCTAGAGAAGAACATGACTATTCTTGCCCTAGGGTCAAGCCATCTCAAGTGGTCTAACATAGGTTGCTTAACCATTTTTAAATTTTCCTATTTTTTATTTTTATTTTACTTGGTTTAACCACGACAGCCCTCTACAGCAAATTTTGGTTTATACAGATGTTTACGGAAACCTCAAAATCTTGACTCAAGATGGTCCTAGCTCCTTGGAACAAAAATTGATCACTAGATCACATTACAAGATTCATGCACATATATAAACATTTTGCACACTCACGATCCTTAGACATAGAACTTCAGTCCTAATGTAATGATGAAAATCGCTGAAAGTTCCACTTTTAGGGTCAATTTATAATGAGAAGGGTGTTTTTTTTTTTAGAGGAGTACCTAGGTAAGAATAGTGTGACTGCAGAACATTTCAAAGGTTTCTCTTTCTTTTTTATTAGGGTGAGAAAGTACAATTTTTTTTAATTTACATTTCCCCTCACTTTTAGGTTATCTCTGGTGGGGGACAAGGAAGGAAACTGAAATAAGAGATATAAGTCCTCTATGGTAGCATTCTGCTGTAAAAAGTTTGAGATTTAACTGGCTACAGAGCTAGGGCTAGTAGAAATCTCGGAAAGGCAACTACGAGGGAGCTGCGTCTTCCAGATTGTAATTTGCAAATTTTTCATTTATAAAGTCAGTTAAAAAAAAAAAAGAAATCTGGGAAAAGACTATTTTAATCATGTGTTTTGAGAAATCACAAGATGCAATAGGCATAACAAATAATAAAAATGCACAGTATTTTACACTAATTATGTTTATGATTGACATACAATAGCTTATGCTTGTCAATAAGCTAACATTTTACTACATTTGAAGCATGTTCTATCATGTTGGTCAGGCACAAACATAACATTAAGGCAAGAAAATGTGTCTATGCATGCCTGGGCATGTCCAAAACTGAAAGTGTATGGACACAGCTTGTCAGTGTGTTGGCTGCATTCTTGTAAGTTAGATGCTAGTTGCTAAAGTGTGCTAGTTTAAAGTGATGCAGATTTTATCCGAATATCGAAATACAGTGTTCACTTGGGTGTTTTACAAATGTACAGTGTCATAAACAGAGCTATGTTATTGTTTCTCCTGAAATAAAAGCAGTAAGTGACTACATCTCAGAAAAAAGGAGTTACTGTGTTCAAGGGTAGGATGTGATGTTACATCAGTTTGTAAGTAGGCAATATTTCAATAGAAATTTATTTCATGCTATTTGGTAACAGTTGTTGTAATCCCTTGGAATATCACAACAAACCTATTACAAAATGACTAGGAGGAATCCAATTACAACATATATCAAAAGGAAAATAACTATCCTCTAAAACTTGTCCCTGGTTAGTCACTGTGTCCCACCATCTACAAAAAAGTGTTTGTGATTGAAAAAGAAACATATATGGGGCAGAGAGAGAACTATTTATTATCTTTAGAAGATTGAATCAACTTGAATCAACTTGTACAGGGACCATGAAAAGGTTTGAATAATAACCCAGACCTCTTTCTGCCGGAGGGACTGGGACGATTACCCCGAGAGACGAGAGATCCCTCACACACCCCAGGAAGGCGTCTCTCTTTTCTGGTCTTGAAGATAGGTTTGACAGGAGGAATCTGCCTCTGGGCGGATAGGACTTGAAACCTATCCTGTAACCTTGGGCTACGACTTCCAGAACCCAAGAGTCTATAACGTCTCTTCTCCAGGCCTCCGCAAAAAGATAGTATGACCCCTATCTGATCAGAGGACAGATCGGGGGCAGCCCCTTCATGCCAACTTTGACTCGGCGGGCTTCTTGTTCTGCTTGTACTTGTTCCAAGAGTTAGTTGGCTTCCAAGATCCCTTGGATTGCTCAGACTTTGCAGCAGGCTGCTGGCGCTGAGACTTGTCCGCACAAAAGGGACAAAAAGTAGACCCCTTAGGTTTAGCCTTCTTATCCTGAGGCAAAAAAACACCCTTGCCACCCGTGACCATAGATATGATAGAATCCAGGCCCGGGCCAAACAAAACTTTCCCTTTGAATGGGAGGGAAAGCAAGAGAGACTTGGAAGTCATGTCAGCAGGCCACGACTTTAGCCACAGAGCCCTGCGGGCTAAAATAAAAAAACCTGATGTCTTAGCATTCAGGCAAATAAACTGCATGTTAGCATCACAAATGAACGAATGTGCTACCCTTAAGGCCTTGATTCGTTCTAGAATAACATTGAGGGGGAGTCTCTACCTCGACCACTGCTGATAGAGCGTCACACCAGGAGGTAGCCGCACCAGCCACCACAGCAACCGCCGCCGCCGTTTGGAAAACTAACCCTGTGAGTTGGAACATCTTTCGGAACATGGACTCCATCTTTTTATCCATGGGTTCCTTGAAAGAGGAGCTATCCTCTAGCGGAATAGTTGTTCTCTTAGCGAGCGTGGAGATAGCACCATCCACTTTAGGGACAGTTCCCCACAGTTTAAGCTGCACGCCCAGAATGGGGAAAAGCTTTTAAAAAGAAGTTTCTCCCATTCATTCTTAATAATGTTAGCCATCTTGACTGGAACCGGGAAGGCCTGGGGCACTACCCTGTCCTCGTAAACCCTATCCAGTTTAGGGATCGAAGGTTCCTCCGGTAGCTTCGGTTCCAGAACCTCCAACGTTGCAAGCACCTCTTTCAGCAGAAAGCGCAAAAGCTCCATCTTAAATTTAAAATTTGGTTCCTCCGCGGACGGAGGCCTAGAAGTAGCCGATTCCGACCCAGAAGCGACATCCTCCGATAATTCGGAGTTGTCCTCCTCAGTGGATAGTCTGAAACATCCAGCAGAGTCGAAGACCCATGAGACAGATAGCAGTGCCGTACCTTCCATTTAGAAGGGCGAGGCATCGCATTAATAGTCGCAGAAACCGCCGTCTGTAACTGATCGGCGAAGTCTGGATGCCAAAGGGCCCCTCCCGCAGGAGGATTAGTAGTGCCCTAGGGAACTGCTTGTGTAAACTGTGATGATTGTAGGGAACGCACCTCGCGGGGTGGAGAACCCTCAGAGGTGGACGGCTCAGTCGTACTAAATACTTATTTCTTTTTAAATATAGCAATATTGTCAAAGCATGTGGAACAGAGTTGCGAAGGCAATTCAACTGGAACCTCCTTACAAAATACACAGATAATAGGTTTAGATAAAGAGGGAGTATCGTCTAACATATCAGAGTCCTCCATAGCTTGCGCCTTTATTACGGACTTGATCAAAAAATAAAAACGCAGGTCAAGAAAGAGTTAGTTACATAGGCCACACCCAGTCACATGGAGTGCCATGCAGGACCGCCCCTGCATGAGAGAGAGAGAGAGAGAAAGAGAGAGAGAGACGGGCCAAAAAAGTCTGTCTTAATCTCTTGCTAATGAACTGACTGTTCCACACTGCCTCATCTAACACAAATGCAGCAGAAACACAATAAACAATATTATGCATAATAAAATCCCCCCTGTTCAATAACCCCATTCCGAGGGTATTACCCTAGATTCTATAAAGATAAAGGAGCCACATTGTGACCCTGTCTTCTTGTGTTATCAAATATATATATATATAAATGAAACGATACCAGAATCAACGCCGTGGAACAGGAACACAGCCCTACAAGTGTGACAGGGTAGTAGCATCGCTCCTGACATGGACTTGAGAGAAGAAAAGCAGGCAGCAAAACTTGTCAATGCTGACTGCTAATGGAGCTGTTAAACCGAGTCTGGATGGGTTCGCAGAAAGACTCTCCCTGCATCTCCGGACTCTAACTTTCACCCATGCTCTCACTGAGAGGCTGACAGGACTACTTCCAACTCCAGTCCCATTTCAAAGAGTACTACCCTCCATAAGAGACTACTCCGACACTTCTCTGCCGACCTCCTGTGACGAAAGGCAAAGAATTGCTGGGGGATGAGGGTAGTTATTTAAGCCTTTGGCTGGGGTGTCTTTGCCTCCTCCTGGTGGCCAGGTTCTTAATTCCCACAAGCAATGAATGAAGCAGTGGACTCTCCTCCCATTAAGATGGAGATGTTTTTTTTATGTAACATGTACCCTTGTATAGTCATCTAGAGATTTTTGTACCAAGGAGCTAGGACCATCCTGAGTTGAGATATTGAGGTTTTGTACATCTGTATAACCAAAATTTGTTGTGGAACATGACACAAAGGTGGCTGCTTTTAAAAAAAAAGTTAAATAAAAAAAAAAAAACTGGTGGTTTTACAATACCAATACATAGAGGTAATCACTCAAAATTTTTTTAAAAATGATAAAGCAACCAACTTGACAATTATTGGACCACTAAAGATGGATTGACCCTAAAAATGTTTGCCGATGAGAGATTAGTTCCTAGATCTAGAGAATCTAGAGCCTTACTGTCTAGATTTAGTTTGTGGTTCGCCCTTTAATAATATCTAAAGTACATTCTGCTCACTTTCAGAGCAATTTCTCATCATCATTCCTTCTAAAATGTTGAAGATTGTTCATAAAATTGTATATCCAATAATTATATGAAATTCATTATGGCACAAAACATTTTTTCTTAAAAAAGTCTGATTAAAAAAAAATGTGGGAAGTGCATGAATTAGCAGCTCACATGGAACCAATTTACATATTGGAGCAAGTTAAAATAAATAAGGCCATACTCTGCATACAGGTAACGAAACAAAGGACACTCACATGAACCAGCTGCCCTAGAATATTGTTGCCAAAATAATTGAAATTTGGAGTTAAAAACGATTCGGAAAATAATGAAATATAGCTATGTATGATCCTTTAAAATATATTTTGGCCTTCATTTTGGCAGGCAATTCCTTTAGGAATTCATTGACTTCTTATGCAGGGGAGCTCTACTGTAGGTCATTTTCAAATATGACATATAAAATATGAGACAAAGGAAAAGAGATAGTACTTCTTGGTTCGATATTTTTATTAACAAAAAATGAAAGGGAGCTGCTCCACGGTTCAGAGGTGCAGTTTCCACATGAAATGCAATGCATTAGTTGCAAACCAATCAAGTTAATTTATTAAGCATAAAAAGTGTTTTCACAGAATAAGTATTATATATGTATGGTATTACTAGGTGTTTTATTAAGTTATACAGAATTTTCCCTAATGCAAAAATATACTATACAATGTAATGGTCTTTTTTTTAACAAAATAAGCAATGGTTTATATTAGACGTTAGTGAAGTACGGAGGAAGTGGAACGATAAACTATAAACTTAATTGGAAGAATTTTTAATACGGCAAATATGAGACACAATGATGTCTTTAATTCACATTAGTAACTAGTCTTATAGATGTTTATATTGTGCAAGTCCTGATTCACATAAATCGGAAAAACAGATTTTTGACAAAGCTTCCAATTTTGGCATCTTTGCAGCTCATGGAATTGGACAGTGAAATGACAGATTTTTCTGAAATCAAATTATTAAATATTTATAGTTTTGTGAAGTCTTTTCCACCTTAAAAAAACTAATTTTACAAAAACTATTATATTAACAAACAAACTTTTTTTGTAGAAAACACGTTATGCTAAATAATGTTTTAGAATGTTCTTCTTGCAAGCCTTTAAATTTTTTTAACAAGTCTAGCATTATTCTACCTCCCAACATTTGTGGCAAGGTATTAAGGGCTAATGTTGGGAGAAGATGCGACTGGGCAATAGGGCTTACATTTGAAGGACCCCTCGGGGTCCCACTTTGGATAAGTAATAACAAGAAGTGTAAATAATGTTATAGACAACGTATAGTATAAACTATTAACAGGTGTAGTCTCAAAGTGTAAACATTGATTGTTAAATACATACAATAGTGGTCTTAGATAAATAAAAGCATATACCCAAGTTCAGTAAAATATACAACATTTATTTTATAGATAGAGTATATGTATATACTCTTAGGAGAACTAGACATAAAATTAAGAATAACACGATTAAAACTATATGTATATATCCGGATATAATAAAATCCAATCAAAAAGTCCTTTAAAAGAATAAGGATAAAGTTTATAATATCTATATGAATGAAGGTTGACTGTAAACAGTATTATATAGGTAAATAAGATCACAGAATTACATATGCAAAAATATATATTCGTTATAAATAAAAACAATTTATGCGGGACCAAGTGGTATAAAAAAAATAGAGAGAAAAAACAGAATTTATGTTTACCTGATAAATTTCTTTCTCCAACGGTGTGTCCGGTCCACGGCGTCATCCTTACTTGTGGGATATTCTCTTCCCCAACAGGAAATGGCAAAGAGCCCAGCAAAGCTGGTCACATGATCCCTCCTAGGCTCCGCCTACCCCAGTCATTCGACCGACGTTAAGGAGGAATATTTGCATAGGAGAAACCATATGGTACCGTGGTGACTGTAGTTAAAGAAAATAAATTATCAGACCTGATTAAAAAACCAGGGCGGGCCGTGGACCGGACACACCGTTGGAGAAAGAAATTTATCAGGTAAACATAAATTCTGTTTTCTCCAACATAGGTGTGTCCGGTCCACGGCGTCATCCTTACTTGTGGGAACCAATACCAAAGCTTTAGGACACGGATGAAGGGAGGGAGCAAATCAGGTCACCTAAATGGAAGGCACCACGGCTTGCAAAACCTTTCTCCCAAAAATAGCCTCAGAAGAAGCAAAAGTATCAAACTTGTAAAATTTGGTAAAAGTGTGCAGTGAAGACCAAGTCGCTGCCCTACATATCTGATCAACAGAAGCCTCGTTCTTGAAGGCCCATGTGGAAGCCACAGCCCTAGTGGAATGAGCTGTGATTCTTTCGGGAGGCTGCCGTCCGGCAGTCTCGTAAGCCAATCTGATGATGCTTTTAATCCAAAAAGAGAGAGAGGTAGAAGTTGCTTTTTGACCTCTCCTTTTACCTGAATAAACAACAAACAAGGAAGATGTTTGTCTAAAATCCTTTGTAGCATCTAAATAGAATTTTAGAGCGCGAACAACATCCAAATTGTGCAACAAACGTTCCTTCTTTGAAACTGGTTTTGGACACAGAGAAGGTACGATAATCTCCTGGTTAATGTTTTTGTTAGAAACAACTTTTGGAAGAAAACCAGGTTTAGTACGTAAAACCACCTTATCTGCATGGAACACCAGATAAGGAGGAGAACACTGCAGAGCAGATAATTCTGAGACTCTTCTAGCAGAAGAAATCGCAACTAAAAACAAAACTTTCCAAGATAATAACTTAATATCAACGGAATGTAAGGGTTCAAACGGAACCCCCTGAAGAACTGAAAGAACTAAATTGAGACTCCAAGGAGGAGTCAAAGGTTTGTAAACAGGCTTGATTCTAACCAGAGCCTGAACAAAGGCTTGAACATCTGGCACAGCTGCCAGCTTTTTGTGAAGTAATACCGACAAGGCAGAAATCTGTCCCTTCAGGGAACTAGCAGATAATCCTTTTTCCAATCCTTCTTGAAGGAAGGATAGAATCCTAGGAATCTTAACCTTGTCCCAAGGGAATCCTTTAGATTCACACCAACAGATATATTTTTTCCAAATTTTGTGGTAAATCTTTCTAGTTACAGGCTTTCTGGCCTGAACAAGAGTATCGATAACAGAATCTGAGAATCCTCGCTTCGATAAAATCAAGCGTTCAATCTCCAAGCAGTCAGCTGGAGTGAAACCAGATTCGGATGTTCGAACGGACCCTGAACAAGAAGGTCTCGTCTCAAAGGTAGCTTCCAAGGTGGAGCCGATGACATATTCACCAGATCTGCATACCAAGTCCTGCGTGGCCACGCAGGAGCTATCAAGATCACCGACGCCCTCTCCTGATTGATCCTGGCTACCAGCCTGGGGATGAGAGGAAATGGCGGGAACACATAAGCTAGTTTGAAGGTCCAAGGTGCTACTAGTGCATCCACTAGAGCCGCCTTGGGATCCCTGGATCTGGCCCCGTAGCAAGGAACTTTGAAGTTCTGACGAGAGGCCATCAGATCCATGTCTGGAATGCCCCACAGGTGAGTGACTTGGGCAAAGATTTCCGGATGGAGTTCCCACTCCCCCGGATGCAATGTCTGACGACTCAGAAAATCCGCTTCCCAATTTTCCACTCCTGGGATGTGGATAGCAGACAGGTGGCAGGAGTGAGACTCCGCCCATAGAATGATTTTGGTCACTTCTTCCATCGCTAGGGAACTCCTTGTTCCCCCCTGATGGTTGATGTACGCAACAGTTGTCATGTTGTCTGATTGAAACCGTATGAACTTGGTCCTCGCTAGCCGAGGCCAGGCCTTGAGAGCATTGAATATCGCTCTCAGTTCCAGAATATTTATCGGTAGAAGAGATTCTTCCCGAGACCAAAGACCCTGAGCTTTCAGGGATCCCCAGACCGCGCCCCAGCCCATCAGACTGGCGTCGGTCGTGACAATGACCCACTCTGGTCTGCGGAACGTCATCCCTTGAGACAGATTGTCCAGGGACAGCCACCAACGGAGTGAGTCTCTGGTCCTCTGATTTACTTGTATCTTCGGAGACAAGTCTGTATAGTCCCCATTCCACTGACTGAGCATGCACAGTTGTAATGGTCTTAGATGAATGCGCGCAAAAGGAACTATGTCCATCGCCGCTACCATCAACCCGATCACTTCCATGCACTGAGCTATGGAAGGAAGAGGAACGGAATGAAGTATCCGACAAGAGTCTAGAAGTTTTGTTTTTCTGGCCTCTGTTAGAAAGATCCTCATTTCTAAAGAGTCTATAATTGTTCCCAAGAAGGGAACCCTTGTTGACGGGGATAGAGAACTCTTTTCCACGTTCACTTTCCAGCCGTGAGATCTGAGAAAGGCCAGGACAATGTCCGTGTGAGCCTTTGCTTGAGGAAGGGACGACGCTTGAATCAGAATGTCGTCCAGGTAAGGTACTACTGCAATGCCCCTTGGTCTTAGCACCGCTAGAAGGGAGCCTAGTACCTTTGTGAAAATCCTTGGAGCAGTGGCTAATCCGAAAGGAAGCGCCACGAACTGGTAATGTTTGTCCAGGAATGCAAACCTTAGGAACCGATGATGTTCCTTGTGGATAGGAATATGTAGATACGCATCCTTTAAATCCACCGTGGTCATGAATTGACCCTCCTGGATGGAAGGAAGAATAGTTCGAATGGTTTCCATCTTAAAAGATGGAACCTTGAGAAACTTGTTTAAGATCTTGAGATCTAAGATTGGTCTGAACGTTCCCTCTTTTTTGGGAACTATGAACAGATTGGAGTAGAACCCCATCCCTTGTTCTCTTAGTGGAACAGGATGAATCACTCCCATTTTTAACAGGTCTTCTACACAATGTAAGAACGCCTGTCTTTTTATGTGGTCTGAAGACAACTGAGACCTGTGGAACCTCCCCCTTGGGGGAAGTCCCTTGAATTCCAGAAGATAACCCTGGGAGACTATTTCTAGCGCCCAAGGATCCAGAACATCTCTTGCCCAAGCCTGAGCGAAGAGAGAGAGTCTGCCCCCCACCAGATCCGGTCCCGGATCGGGGGCCAATATTTCATGCTGTCTTGGTAGCAGTGGCAGGCTTCTTGGCCTGCTTTCCCTTGTTCCAGCCTTGCATTGGTCTCCAAGCTGGCTTGGCTTGAGAAGTATTACCCTCTTGCTTAGAGGACGTAGCACTTTGGGCTGGTCCGTTTTTACGAAAGGGACGAAAATTGGGTCTATTTTTCGCCTTGAAAGGCCGATCCTGAGGAAGGGCGTGGCCCTTACCCCCAGTGATATCCGAGATAATCTCTTTCAAGTCAGGGCCAAACAGCGTTTTCCCCTTGAAAGGAATGTTTAGTAGCTTGTTCTTGGAAGACGCGTCAGCCGACCAAGATTTCAACCAAAGCGCTCTGCGCGCCACAATAGCAAACCCAGAATTCTTAGCCGCTAACCTAGCCAATTGCAAAGTGGCGTCTAGGGTGAAAGAATTAGCCAATTTGAGAGCATTGATTCTGTCCATAATCTCCTCATAAGGAGGAGAATCACTATCGAGCGCCTTTATCAGTTCATCAAACCAGAAACATGCGGCTGTAGTGACAGGGACAATGCATGAAATTGGTTGTAGAAGGTAACCCTGCTGAACAAACATCTTTTTAAGCAAACCTTCTAATTTTTTATCCATAGGATCTTTGAAAGCACAACTATCCTCTATGGGTATAGTGGTGCGTTTGTTTAAAGTAGAAACCGCTCCCTCGACCTTGGGGACTGTCTGCCATAAGTCCTTTCTGGGGTCGACCATAGGAAACAATTTTTTAAATATGGGGGGAGGGACGAAAGGAATACCGGGCCTTTCCCATTCTTTATTAACAATGTCCGCCACCCGCTTGGGTATAGGAAAAGCTTCTGGGAGCTCCGGCACCTCTAGGAACTTGTCCATTTTACATAGTTTCTCTGGGATGACCAACTTTTCACAATCATCCAGAGTGGATAATACCTCCTTAAGCAGAATGCGGAGATGTTCCAACTTAAATTTAAATGCAATTACATCAGGTTCAGCCTGTTGAGAAATGTTCCCTGAATCAGTAATTTCTCCCTCAGACAAAACCTCCCTGGCCCCCTCAGATTGGGTTAGGGGCCCTTCAGAGATATTAATATCAGCGTCGTCATGCTCTTCAGTAACTAAAACAGAGCAGCCACGCTTACGCTGACAAGGGTTCATTTTGGCTAAAATGTTTTTGACAGAATTATCCATTACAGCCGTTAATTGTTGCATAGTAAGCAGTATTGGCGCGCTAGATGTACTAGGGGCCTCCTGAGTGGGCAAGACTCGTGTAGACGAAGGAGGGAATGATGCAGTACCATGCTTACTCCCCTCACTTGAGGAATCATCTTGGGCATCATTGTCATTATCACATAAATCACATTTATTTAAATGAACAGGAATTCTGGCTTCCCCACATTCAGAACACAGTCTATCTGGTAGTTCAGACATGTTAAACAGGCATAAACTTGATAATAAAGTACAAAAAACGTTTTAAAATAAAACCGTTACTGTCACTTTAAATTTTAAACTGAACACACTTTATTACTGCAATTGCGAAAAAACATGAAGGAATTGTACAAAATTCACCAAATTTTCACCACAGTGTCTTAAAGCCTTAAAAGTATTGCACACCAAATTTGGAAGCTTTAACCCTTAAAATAACGGAACCGGAGCCGTTTTAACACTTTAACCCCTTTACAGTCCCTGGTATCTGCTTTGCTGAGACCCAACCAAGCCCAAAGGGGAATACGATACCAAATGACGCCTTCAGAAAGTCTTTTCTAAGTATCAGAGCTCCTCTCACATGCGACTGCATGCCATGCCTCTCAAAAACAAGTGCGCCACACCGGCGCGAAAATGAGGCTCTGCTTATGCTTTGGGAAAGCCCCAGAGAAATAAGGTGTCTAATACAGTGCCTGCCGATATTATAATATCAATAAAACCCAGATAAAATGATTCCTCAAAGCTAAATATGTTTTAAAACTGAATCGATTTAGCCCAGAAAAGTCTACAATCTTAATAAGCCCTTGTGAAGCCCTTATTTACCATCGTAATAAACATGGCTTACCGGATCCCATAGGGAAAAATGACAGCTTCCAGCATTACATCGTCTTGTTAGAATGTGTCATACCTCAAGCAGCAAGAGACTGCACACTGTTCCCCCAACTGAAGTTAATTGCTCTCAACAGTCCTGTGTGGAACAGCCATGGATTTTAGTTACGGTGCTAAAATCATTTTCCTCATACAAACAGAAATCTTCATCTCTTTTCTGTTTCTGAGTAAATAGTACATACCAGCACTATTTTAAAATAACAAACTCTTGATTGAATAATAAAAACTACAGTTAAACACTAAAAAACTCTAAGCCATCTCCGTGGAGATGTTGCCTGTACAACGGCAAAGAGAATGACTGGGGTAGGCGGAGCCTAGGAGGGATCATGTGACCAGCTTTGCTGGGCTCTTTGCCATTTCCTGTTGGGGAAGAGAATATCCCACAAGTAAGGATGACGCCGTGGACCGGACACACCTATGTTGGAGAAACATATATAAAAATATAAAAATAAATTGAGCCAATATAGAAAAAATGAATACCCAGAAATTTGAAAACAGATATAAAAATTAAAAAAAGATATAAAAATGAAAAGAAAAAAAAAATGTAAAATAAGGAAAAATTGAAAAAATGTTAAAAGTAAAGTACTTTATAGTTCATCAAATAATCCAAATGTGAATAGGTATGTCCAAATCCTAATCAGGAAAGTGTAGAATTTAGTGCAGAAAAACAAAATTTATGCTTACCTGATAAATTTCTTTCTTTTGCGATGTACCGAGTCCACGGATTCATCCTTACTTGTGGGATATTATCCTTCCTAACAGGAAGTGGCAAAGAGAACACCACAGCAGAGCTGTCTATATAGGTCCCCCCTTAACTCCACCCCCCAGTCATTCGACCGAAGGCCAAGGAAGAAAAAGGACAAACTATAAGGTGAGGAGGTGACTGAAGTTTTTAATAAAAAATACCATCTGTCTTGAATAGATAGGGCGGGTCATGGACTCGGTACATCGCAAAAGAAAGAAATTTATCAGGTAAGCATAAATTTTGTTTTCTTTTGCATGATGTACCGAGTCCACGGATTCATCCTTACTTGTGGGATACCAATACCAAAGCTTTAGGACACGGATGAAAGGAGGGACAAGACAGAAACCTAAACGGAAGGCACCACTGCTTGCAAAACCGTTCTCCCAAAAATAGCCTCCGAAGAAGCAAAAGTATCAAATTTGTAAAATTTTTAAAAGGTATGAAGCGAAGACCAAGTCGCAGCCTTACAAATCTGTTCAACAGAAGCATCATTTTTAAAAGCCCATGTAGAAGCTACCACTCTAGTAGAATGAGCTGTAATCCTTTCAGGAGGCTGCTGTCCAGCAGTCTCGTAAGCCAAACGGATGATGCTTTTCAGCCAAAAGGAAAGAGAGGTAGCCGTAGCCTTTTGACCCCTAAGCTTTCCAGAATAGACAACAAACAAAGAAGATGTTTGACGAAAATCTTTGGTTGTCTGCAAATAAAATTTCAAAGCACGAACCACGTCCAAGTTGTGCAACAGACGTTCCTTCTTACAAGAAGGATTAGAACACAGAGAAGGAACAACAATTTCCTGATTGATATTCCTGTTAGTAACAACCTTAGGTTGGAACCCAGGCTTGGTACGCAAAACCACCTTATCAGCATGGAACACAAGATAAGGTGAGTCACATTGTAATGCAGATAGTTCAGAAACTCTTCGAGCTGAAGAGATAGCAACTAGGAACAAAACTTTCCAAGATAAAAGCTTAATATCTATGGAATGCATGGGTTCAAACGGAACCCCCTGAAGAACTCTAAGAACCAAATTTAGACTCCATGGCGGAGCAACAGGTTTAAACACAGGCTTAATTCTAGCTAAAGCCTGACAAAAAGCCCGAACGTCTGGAACATCTGCCAGACGCTTGTGCAACAAAATTGACAGAGCAGATATCGGTCCTTTCAGGGAACTAGCTGACAATCCTTTCTCCAATCCCTCTTGGAGAAAAGACAAAATCCTAGGAATCCTGATTTTACTCCAGGAGAAGCCTTTGGATTCGCACCAAAAAAGATATTTACTTTCAAGCCTGAATCAAGGTATTTATGACCGACTCAGAGAAACCCCGCTTTGATAGAATCAAGCGTTCAATCTCCAAGCAGTCAGTTGCAGAGAAATTAGATTTGGATGCTTGAATGGACCTTGAATCAGAAGGTCCTGTCTCAGTGGCATAGACCATGGTGGAAGAGATGACATGTCCACCAGGTCTGCATACCAAGTCCAGCGTGGCCACGCAGGCGCTATCAAAATCACTGATGCTCTCTCCTGTTTGATTCTGGTAATCAGACGTGGAAGGAGAGGGAAAGGTGGAAACACATAAGCCAGGTTGAACGACCAGGGTACTGCTAGAGCATCTATCAGTACAGCCTGAGGATCCCTTGACCTGGAGCCGTAACAAGGAAGTTTGGCGTTCTGACGAGACGCCATCAGATCCAATTCTGGTGTGCCCCATAGCTGAACCAGTTGAGCAAACACCTCCGGATGGAGTTCCCACTCCCCCGGATGAAAAGTCTGACAACTTAGAAAATCTGCCTCCCAGTTCTCTACACCTGGGATATAGATCGCTGACAGATGGCAAGAGTGAGCCTCTGCCCATCGGATTATCCTTGAGACCTCTATCATCACTAAGGAACACCTTGTTCCGCCCTGATGATTGATATAAGCCACAGTCGTGATGTTGTCCGACTGAAACATGTTGAATCTGGCCGAAGCCAGCTGAGGCCATGCCTGGAGAGCATAGAATATCGCTCTTAATTCCAGAATATTTATCGGTAGGAGAGCCTCCTCCCGAGTCCACAAACCCTGTGCTTTCAGGGAATTCCAGACTGCACCCCAGCCCAGAAGGCTGGCGTCTGTCGTCACTATAACCCATTCTGGCCTGAGGAAACACATTCCCTGGGACAGATGATCCTGTGACAACCACCAAAGAACAGAGTCTCTGGTTTCTTGATCCAGATTTATCTGAGGAGATAAATCTGCATAATCCCCATTCCACTGATTGAGCATGCATAGTTGCAGTGGTCTGAGATGCAAGCGAGCAAATGGAACTATGTCCATTGCCGCTAACATTAGACCGATTACCCTCAATACACTGAGCCACTGACGGACGAGGAATGGAGTGAAGAGCTCGGCAGGTGGACAAAATCTTTGATATTCTGACCTCCGTCAGAAATATTTTCATGTCCACTGAGTCTATCAGAGTCCCTAGAAATGAAACTCTTGTGAGGGGGGAAGGAGAACTCTTTTTTACGTTCACCTTCCACCCGTGAGATCTTAGAAAGGCCAACACTAAATCCGTGTGAGACTTGGCTAGTTGGAAAGTCGACACTTAAATTAGAATGTCATCTAGATAAGGCGCCACTGCTATGCCCCTCGGCCTTAGAACCGCCAGAAGGGACCCTAGCACCTTCGTGAAGATTTGTGGCACCGTGGCCAACCCGAAAGTAAGAGCCACAAACTTATAATGCTTGTCCAGAAAGTCGAACCTGAGGAACTGGTGATGATCTTTGTGGATAGGAATATGTAGATACGCATCCTTTAATTCCACGGTGGTCATATATTGACCCTCCTGGATCAATGGTAAGATAGTCTGAATGGTCTCCATCTTGAAAGATGGGACTCTTAGGAATTGGTTTAGGATCTTGAGATCCAGAATTGGTCTGAAGGTTCCCTCTTTCTTGGGAACTACAAACAGATTGGAGTAGAACCCCTGCCCCTGCTCTGCTTTTGGAACAGGGCAGATCACTCCCATGGTAAAAAGGTCTTCTACACAGCGTAAGAACGCCTCTCTTTTTGTCGGGTTTACAGACAATTGAGAAAGATGGAACCTTCCCCTTGGAGAAGAATCCTTGAAATCTAGAAGGTATCCCTGGGTTACAATTTCTACTGCCCAGGAATCCTGAACGTCTCTTGCCCAGGCCTGAGCAAAGAGAGAGAGAGAGAGAGAGAGTCTGCCCCCTACTAGATCCGGTCCCGGATAGGGGGCTACCCCTTCATGCTGACTTAGTGGCAGCAGCAGGATTTTTGGCCTGTTTACCCTTGTTCCAAGCCTGATTAGGTTTCCAGGTTGGCTTGGATTGAGCAAAGTTCCCCTCTTGCTTTGCAGCAGAGGAGGAGGAAGTGGGACCACTCTTGAAGTTTTGAAAGGAACAAAAATGATTTTGTTTGGTCCTTGTCTTATTTGACTTATCCTGAGGGAGGGTATGACCCTTCCCTCCAGTAATGTCTGAAATGATCTCTTTCAGTGGAGGCCCGAATAGGGTCTTACCTTTGAAAGGGATGGACAAAAGCTTAGATTTAGATGACACATCAGCTGACCAGGACTTAAGCCATAACGCTCTACGCGCTAAAATGGCAAAACCTGAATTTTTTGCCGCTAACTTAGCAAGATTAAAAAGTGGCGTCTGTAATAAAAGAATTAGCTAACTTGAGAGCCTTAATTCTGTCCAGAATATCATCTAGTGGGGTCTCCAACTTCTAGAGCCTCAAACCAAAAGGCAGCTGCAGTGGTTACAGGAACAATGCACGCTATAGGTTGAAGAAGAAAACCTTGATGAACAAAAATTTTCTTTAGGAGACCCTCTAATTTTTTATCCATAGGATCAATGAAAGCACAACTGTCTTCAATAGGTATAGTTGCACGCTTAGCCAGAGTAGAAATAGCTCCCTCCACCTTAGGGACCATCTGCCATGAGTCCTTTATGGTGTCAGAAATGGGAAACATTTTCTTAGAAACAGGAGGGGGAGCGAACGGTATACCTAGTCTATCCCACTCCTTAGTAACAATGTCCGAAATCCTCTTAGGGACCGGAAAAACATCAGTGTAAACAGGAACCTCTAAATATTTGTCCATTTTATACAATTTCTCTGGAACTACAATAGGGTCACAATCATCCAGAGTAGCTAAAACCTCCCTAAGCAATAAGCGGAGGTGCTCTAGCTTAAATTTAAATGCCGTCATATCTGAATCTGTCTGAGGGAACATCTTTCCTGAATCAGAAATTTCTCCCTCAGACAGCAAATCCCTCATCCCTACCTCAGAACATTGTGAGGGAATATCGGATACGGCTACTAAAGCGTCAGAAGGCTCAGCATTTGTTCTTAACCCAGAGCTACTGCGCTTCCCTTGCAACCCTGGCAGTTTAGATAAAACCTCTGTGAGGGTAGTATTCATAACTGAAGCCATATCTTGCAAGGTGAAAGAATTAGACGCACTAGAAGTACTTGGCGTCGCTTGTGCGGGCGTTACTGGTTGTGACATTTGGGAGAACTAGATGGCAAAACCCGATTTCCTTCTGTCTGAGAATCATTTAATGCCACATTTTTATAAGTCAAAATATGCTGTTTGCAATTTATAGACATATCAGTACAAGTGGGACACATTCTAAGAGGGGGTTCCACAATGGCTTCTAAACAAATTGAGCAATGAGATTCCTCAGTGTCAGACATGTTTAACAGGCTAATAATGAGGCAAGCAAGCTTGGAAAACACTTTATTTAATGAAAAAAACACAATTTGCAAAAACGGTACTGTGCCTAAGAGAAAAAAAGGCATACACAAACTGCAAAACAGGTTAAAATTGCTTCAAATTTTCTGAAATTTTAACAGTGTACCCACTAAGCTTTAGAAGGATTGCACAACAAGTAAATAAGCAATAAACCCCCAAATGAAAAAAACGGATTGATAATTGTCTAAAACCGGTTAAAAACCCTATTAGCACCTTGCCACAGCTCTGCTGTGGCCCTACCTGCCCTTAGGGAACGATAATATGGGGTTAAAGCTTTGATTAGGCCCTCATAAGACTATCAGGACCTCTGGAGAAGTTGCTTGCTGCTTGTCTGAATAACTAAATGCGCAACTGAGGCGCGAAAATAGGCCCCGCCCACCACACTCGATGACCTACACAAATCTAACAAACCTTGTTTGAAAACCACGTGGGTTATAACAACCCCAAATAAGCCAAATGAACCCTCAAGCAAATGTCCCATCAAAAATAAAAAACGTTACTCCCACACGTTTGTCCCAATCTCTCATAAAAAAACTGAGTGCCCCAAAAAATTAACCCTTTATGCAAGCTAGTAAAGCCTCTTATAACACTGGGATTACTGCTTACCCTTTCCCTAATGGGGATACTGTCAGCCTTTCTGAGTTAACACAGTCTCTGCAGAAAATATGACTGAACATACCTCATTTCTGTATAGCACGAAACCTTTCCTCACACTGAAGTTTTCCTGTACTCCTCAGCTTCTGTGGTAACAGCAGTGGACCTTAGTTACAAATGCTAAGATCATAATCCTCCAGGCAGAAATCTTCATCTATGTCCTGCCTGAGAGTAAATAGTACAACACCGGTACCATTTAAAAATAACAAACTCTTGATTGTAGATAAAATAAAACTAACAGCTTAACACCTCTTTCACTTTACCCTTCCTGCTTAGAGCCGGCAAAGAGAATGACTGGGGGGGAGTTAAGGGGGGAGCTATATAGACAGCTCTGCTGCGGTGCTCTCTTTGCCACTTCCTGTTAGGAAGGATAATATCCCACAAGTAAGGATGAATCCGTGGACTCGGTACATCATGCAAAAGAAATAAATACACAGGTAAATCCAGAGACCAGTATTGTAATGTCTCTTTAATTTTTAAGCACATGTGCTAGTGAATAATGCTGTAGTTGTCAGGTATTAATTAGTGACGTTAAATAAGCACTTTCAATGTGTATAGTGACTTGGTGAGAAACCTCCAATCTGTGATATGGATGGTGGTTCAAATTTACCTTATGGTCACTGCTTGTTAGCAATATCCTTAGGTTATATGGATATGGAATCCCGTGATTAGGGATTAGCTGTTGTCTTAAAGGGCCATAATACCCAAATGTTTAAACACTTGAAAGTGATGCAGCATAGCTGTAAAAAGCTGACTAAAAATATCTCCTGAACATCTCTATGTAAAAAAGAAAGATATTTTACCTCAAAAGTTTCTCAGTAGCCACCTCCCATTGTAAAGGATTTCTAAGCAGCATATTAGTATGTCTGTCCTGGGACAGTTTAGGGGATGAACATCGTGCACTCTCATATTATTTCCCTATTCAGCTTACTATGAAATCTCATGAGAGTTAAGTCAAATCTTATGAGATCACAGTAAAAGAGTTCATGACCTCAGCACTGCTGATGCTGATTGGCTGCAGTTCATTTCTTCATTATTATTTTTTACCTGCAGCTGGTAGCAGCTGAGTATAACTTTTTACACAGAACTTACTCTGCCGAGCTGAGGAGATTGTGAGGTAAAATATCTTCCTTTTTTACATAGAGATGCTCAGGTGATATTTTCCTGTCAGCTTTTTACAGTTATACTGCATCAGTTTCAAGTGATTTAGCATATGAGTATTATGTCCCTTTAATTAGACTTGTTGAGAGTTGCTCTATGGTTCCATAGTGTGAAAAAACAGTCAATATAGACTTATCAACTCCTCTTGAGTGAGTGTATTCTCTCCTCTCATGAAGCGGTTTCTTACCGGGAGTGATTTTCAAAACTGGCTTCTTCCTCCAGCTGTTAGCAGATTTGACTTGTATATGCTTTTATTTATCTAAGATCACTATTGTATATATTGAATTATCAATGTTTACACTTTGAGACTACACCTGTTAATAGTTTATACTTTGTCTATAACATTATTTACACTTCTTGTTATTACTTATCCAAAGTGGGTCCCCGAGGGGTCCTTCAACAGCTTATCAGCGCTATTTCTAAACTAACACATCATATTTCTCATATCAGACCCCCAGGGAGTTAGGGTCTAACTTTAAGGGATTAGCTAAATTGAAGTTTTTTAAGTAAACAGATTTTTGCTATTTCATAATAGGGCTTACAGTTGCATAGTGGGCAGGATCATGTCTGGATGGTGGGTAAGTGTGGCTGGGTGGGGCCAAGGGAAATTCTTCAAATTAGTACATATGGCTGTCTCAGAGGGACAAAGCTCAGCAGTAGGGACTGCCCCTCTAAAATAGGGACAGTTGGGGAGTCTGCTTTTCTATTATTGCTTATGATAACACTAATAAATTGTTTTTTTTTGTCACAAGGTGGTCTTTGATGAAATGCTAATTGGATATTTATTTATTTAGATGATGACCATATAATCAAACGGCAACAGCTAATAATCATTATGAGCTTCAATAGTGGGTTACAAAATGAATTTAAACAAAATGCTACTTACAGATTAACAAATGAAAGCATGAAATGTCATAAAACCTGCTCAAGACAAGCTAATTAAAATAAAAAAAAGACAGAAAAAAACAAACTAAAAATAATAGAAATTACTAAACAAAGACTGCGTGGCTGGCATGTTAAAAATCAGTCTTAAAAGTCTGGCCTAAAAAATGTCATTGACATCATTTTGCTTTCCCTTTCTGAACAGTACATCAAGTACGTTTTTTTCACTGGTACCTTTGTCTACCTGTCCTGCCTGGGAGACTGAAAGATAAAACTCTGTAAAAAAAAGAACAATTTAAAAGAGCTAGAGAGATTTGTTTCAACATGTAGAGACAGGGCTTCCTCTGGATCTCTGTCAGAACAAAGCCATCAAGCAAATGTGAAAAACAGAATATATACAAAATTTCCATTATACGGATAGGATAAAGAGACAGTAAGTAATTGTTATCTATTATAGTTAAATTCACTTTTCGTTCTGAGCAACGAGAAATCATTTTGAGCTATGTGATTATGAGCATTTTCACACTTAATTTTTTTAAATTGCTGACAATTTTTGTATGCTGTGTCAATTACAAAATACATACCACTAAGGATAAAAGTTAAAACCTTATAGTTTTAGGCTTATATTTTTTTTAAATGGAAGCAAACTTATGCTTGCGCCAAATACAACATTGGTTAGGAAGTACAACATTTTCATTCACAACATAGCCATTACATAGAGATTTTTAGAAATGCAATAGTGTATCCTTAAAAACGTCTCTTACATCTAATCTTTGGCAAAAACATGAGACATTTCAAAACAGCTTTTCGTGTTTTAGGGGGATTATCTTTCTTTGAAGGAGTATCATGCTGGGCAGTGTATGATTTTCAAAGTGTTTCCCCAAGTTTATTTTGTTTTGATGCCATACCTACTATTCTTTAAAAATAATCAGTCTTAACAACAGTAGTGACTTTTCTGTTGAAAGAGAACTTATAAAAATGTTTTAGTGTTTAAAAAAATAAGGGAAAACAGGTTTTGTATGTTGTATTGAATAACAGGGTAACTGATGGGGAAACTCATCTTAAGGACATTATGGAGTGATGTATAAAGGTTAATGTCTCCATTCCCTATAGGTTTTGTTAAATAGGAAATATGCATGGTTTTGTTTGTATCTATTTTAGATGGAACTTAAACGCCTCCAGACAAACTTACTGAAAATGTTTTTTAGCCGGTGGGAGCTACATCCAATCAGAGGATCCCAGGTGTGCATAGTTTTGGGGATGAAATGAACTGTCCTGTGTGATCCTCGGAGGTACCATGAGCCGTTGCCATACAAAAAGGAAATTTATGATTACCTGATAAATTGATTTCCTCTACGATACGACGAGTCCATGGATTCATCCTTACTTGTGGGATATTATCCTCCTGCTAACAGGAAGTGGCAAAGAGCACCACAGCAGAGCTGTCTATATAGCTCCTCCCTTGACTCCACCCCCCAGTCATTCGACTGAAGGTATAGGAAGAAAAAGGAAAAACTAAAAAAGGTGCAGAGGTGACTGAAGGTTTGAACAGTAAAATAAAATCTGTCTAAAAAGACAGGTCGGGCCGTGGACTCGTATCGTAGAAGAAATCAATTTATCAGGTAAGCATAAATTTCCTTTTCTTCTACAAGATACGATGAGTCCACGGATTCATCCTTACTTGTGGGATACAATACCAAAGCAACAGGACACGGATGAACGGGAGGAACAAGACAGATACCTAAACGGAAGTCACCACTGCTTGAAGAACCTTTCTCCCAAAAATAGCCTCAGAAGAAGAAAAAGTATCAAATTTGTAAAATTTGGAAAAAGTATTTAGGGAGGACCAAGTCGCAGCCTTACAAATCTGTTCAACAGAAGCATTGTTTTTAAAAGCCCATGTGGAAGCCACAGCTCTAGTGGAATGAGCCGTAATCCTTTCAGGAGGCTGCTGTCCAGCAGTCTCGTATGCCAGGTGGATGATGCTTTTCAGCCAAAAAGAGAGAGGTAGCCGTAGCTTTTTGACCCCTACGCTTCCCAGGATAAACAACGAATAGGAAAGACGTTTGACGGAAATCCTTGTTCGCTTGTAAGTAGAACTTCAAGGCACGAACCCCATCCAAGTTATGTAACAGACGTTCCTTCTTAGAGGAAGGATTAGGACACACGGAAGGAACCACAATTTCCTGATTAATATTCTTATTGGAAACAACCTTAGCAAGAAATCCAGGTTTAGTACGCAAAACCCCCTTATCAGAATGAAATATAAGATAAGGCGAAGCACATTGTAACGCAGAAAGCTCAGAAACTCTTCAAACAGAAGAGATAGCAACTCTTCCAAGATAACAGCTTAATATCTATGTAATGCATAGGTTCAAACGGAACCCCTTGAAGAACATTGAGAACTAAATTCAAACTCCATGGCGGAGCAATAAGTTTAAACACAGGCTTGATTCTGATTAAAGCCTGACAAAAAGCCTGAACGTCTGGGACACCTGCCAGACGCTTGTGAAGTAAAATTGACAAAGCAGAAATCTGTCCCTTTAAGGAACTAACTGATAATCCCTTCTCCAATCCTTCTTGGAGAAAGGACAAAATCTTAGGAATCCTAACCTTACTCCATGAGTAGCCCTTGGATTCGCACCAATAAAGATATTTACGCCATATCTTATGGTAAATCTTTCTAGTAACAGGCTTGCGAGCCTGAATCAGAATATCAATGACCGACTCAGAGAATCCCCGCTTAGATAAAATCAAGCGTTCAATCTCCAGGCAGTCAGCTGCAGAGAATTTAGATTTGGATGTTGGAACTGACCTTGAATGAGAAGGTCCTGTCTCAATGGCAGTTTCCACAGTGGCAGAGACGACATGTCCACTAGATCTGCATACCAGGTCCTGCGTGGCCACGCAGGCGCAATTAGAATTAGTGAAACCGTCTCCCGTTTGATTCTTTTTATCTGGTCTACAGAAAGGTGAAATCTCCCCCTTGGGAGAAAATCCTTGAATTCCAGCTGGTACCCCTGGGTCACAATTTCCAATGCCCAGGGATCCTGTACATCCCTTGCCCAAGCCTGAGCAAAGAGAGAGGGGCTGCCCCTTCATGCTGTCTTGGTAGTAAGCAGCGGGCTTCTTGGATTGTTTTCCTTTATTCCAGGCGTGGTTAGGTCTCCAGACCGACTTGGATTGAGTAAATTCCCTTCCTGCTTAGTGGAGGAAGAGGAAACAGAGGGTACTCCTTTAAAATTTCGAAAGGAACGAAAAATATTTTGTCCTGAGGTAGGGCGTGACCCTTACCTCCAGTAATGTCAGAGATAATTTCCTTCAGCTCAGGCCCGAATAGGGTCTTACCCTTGAAGGGAATAGCTAAAAGCTTAGCTTTAGATGATACGTCAGCAGACCACGATTTTAGCCATAACGCTCTGCGCTCCAGGATGGCAAAGCCTGCGTTTTTCGCCACTAATTTTGCAATTTGAAAAGCAGCATCAGTAATAAATGAATTGGCTAGTTTAAGAGCCTTTATTCTGTCTAAAATGTCCTCTAAAGGCGTCTCTACCTTCAGGGCGTCAAATCAAAAGGCAGCCGCAGTAGTTACTGGAACAATGCAGGCTGTAGGTTGTAAGAGAAGGCCCTCTAATTTTTTATCCATAGGGTCTTTAAAAGCATAACTGTCCTCAACAGGTATAGTTGTACGCTTAGCTAGAGTAGACATAGCTCCCTCCACCTTAGGGACCAATTGACAGGAGTCCCGTATGGTGTCAGATATAGGGAACATTTTCTTAAAGTTAGGAGGGGGAGAATACGGTATACCTGGTCTGTCCCATTCCCTTTTAACAATTTCCAAAATTCCCTTAGGAACCGGAAAAACATCTGTGTAAGTAGGGACCTCTAGATAATTGTCCATCTTACACAATTTTTCTGGGGGAATTGTGATAGGGTCACAATCATCCAGAGTCGCCAAAACCTCCCTGAGCAACAGGCGGAGGTGTTCAAGTTTAAATTTAAAGGATGTGACATCCGAATCTGTCTGAGGTAATACATTTCCTGATTCTGAAAGTTCTCCCTCAGACAGCCATTCCCTGACCCTTAAATCAGAGCACTGAGAGGGTACATCGGAAATGGCCAATAAGGCATCAGAGGGTTCAGTATCTACATTCATACCTGGCCTACTGCATTTACCCTGCAAAACTGGCAGTTTAGATAATACCTCTGTAAGGGTAGTTGACATAACTGCAGCCATATCTTGCAGAGTAAAAGAATTAGACGCACTAGAAGTACTTGGCGTCGCTTGAGTGGGCGTTAAAAGTTGTGACACATGGGGAGAATTAGATGGCATATCCTGATTCTCTTCAGACTGAGAATCATCCTTAGACACACTTTCTTTATTTAAAATATGTTCTTTACAGTGTAAGGCCCTTTCAGTACAAGAAGGACACAATGTAAGAGGGGGTTCCACTCCGGTACTTGTCCTTCCAAAAAGAGGCTCCGCCCATCATGGACGATGTCCTGCCTGCCTCAGTAACCCCATGGGAAGCGTTTTTAGCACAGCCATTAGGGATATCAAAGTGAAACACGCAAACAAACATAGCCATGTGACACCCCAGAATCCCAAACATTACCAGCCATGAACTGTTTTATATAAAAAATAAACGTTAGGCTGCCCCAGTGTCTAATAATCAGCCCTGAATTTTCTTTGCATCATGACAAAGTTAAACTCCATAGGTTTTCAGTAACACCCTGTGACACATAGGTCTACTGCTTACCCCTTCCCAATTTGGGAAACATGTCAGCCAATTCTGATATACTATAGCCTCTTCAGAATAAATGACTGCACATACCTCAATGCTGCTTATAGCAACTAAGCAACTCTGTGGGAACCGACATGGTTCTTAGTGACATCTGCTAAGATCAACAACCTCATGGCAGTAATCTTCTTCTATCTCCTGCTTGAGAAAAAATAGTACTCACCGGTACCATTTAAAATAAAAAACTTCTTGATTTAAGGACTAAAAAACTATTATTCTCTCACCACTTTCACTTTACCCTTCCTATGACAAGCATAGGCAAAGAGAATGACTGGGGGGTGGAGTCAAGGGAGGAGCTATATAGACAGCTATGCTGTGGTGCTCTTTGCCACTTCCTGTTAGCAGGAGGATAATATCCCACAAGTAAGGATGAATCCGTGGACTTGTCGTATCTTGTAGAAGAAATAATAATTCAGATACCATAGCCTCTGATCTCTGATTGGCTGTAGCAACCAACAGTAATAAAAAAAATATTTGCTGTAAGCTGCATAAATACATTAAGTTTCATTTCAAATATGCAGGAGATGAGAATGACAAATACATGACTTACTAAGAAAGCATGGACACAGTAGGTCATTATTTTAAAAGAAAAAAATAGATTAAAGGAGAAAACATTAAATAATTCATATATACATTATTTGAAAAGGACAACAGCTGACTTTACTTAAAGGGACAGCCTAGTCAAAATTAAACTCATGATTCAGATAGGGCATGCACTTTTAAACAACTTTCATCATCAAATTTTCTTTGTTCCCTTGGTGTTCTTTGTTGAAAGATAAACTTAGGTTGGCTCATATGCTAATTTCTAAGCACTTGAAGGCCGCCTCTCATCTCAGTGCATTTTGACAGTTTTACACAGCTAGATGGTGCTAGTTCATGCGTGTCATACAGATAACCTTGTACTTACTCCTGTGGAGTTATTTATGAGTCAGCACTGATTGGCTAAAATGCAAGTCTGTCAAAACAACTGAGATAATGGGCAGTCCGCCGAGGCTTAGATACAAGGTAATAACAGAAGTAAAAAGAATATTTTGTTGGTTCTGCAAAACTGGGGAATGGGTAATAAAGGGATTATCTATCTTTGATTTAAACAAACATTTTCAAGTAGACTGTCCCTGTTAAACAAATGATTTACTTTTTTTAAGTGAACAAACAAGATTTTATACTCCCTGTTAAATTCCTTCTTTAGTGGTCTAAGAGACCGCACGTGAAACAGAACATGATTTATAACCAGTGTATAAAAGGAAACACTTTAAAAAGGACCACTCAATGCCGTAGGATTGCATAATTAACAAGTGCATAATAAAATGACAATAATTAAACACCTACTGTGAATTTCAAATATGCAGTAAATTATTTTTTCTCCTATTTTCCGGCCCCTTGTATCATGTGACAAACATCAGCCAATCACAGACTATTACACCTATACCCTACGAGCATATGCTTAGTAGGATCTTGATAGTGTGTATATATAAAGACTGGGCAAAATGTGATAATGGAAGTAAATTGGAAAGTGTCTTAAATTGCTGCTCTATTTGAATCATAAAAAACATAATTTATGTAAGAACTTACCTGATAAATTCATTTCTTTCATATTAACAAGAGTCCATGAGCTAGTGACGTATGGGATATACATTCCTACCAGGAGGGGCAAAGTTTCCCAAACCTTAAAATGCCTATAAATACACCCCTCACCACACCCACAAATCAGTTTAACGAATAGCCAAGAAGTGGGGTGATAAGAAAAAAAGTGCGAAGCATATAAAATAAGGAATTGGAATAATTGTGCTTTATACAAAAAAATCATAACCACCACAAAAAAGGGTGGGCCTCATGGACTCTTGTTAATATGAAAGAAATGAATTTATCAGGTAAGTTCTTACATAAATTATGTTTTCTTTCATGTAATTAACAAGAGTCCATGAGCTAGTGACGTATGGGATAATGACTACCCAAGATGTGGATCTTTCCACACAAGAGTCACTAGAGAGGGAGGGATAAAATAAAGACAGCCAATTCCTGCTGAAAATAATCCACACCCAAAATAAAGTTTAACAAAAAACATAAGCAGAAGATTCAAACTGAAACCGCTGCCTGAAGAACTTTTCTACCAAAAACTGCTTCAGAAGAAGAAAATACATCAAAATGGTAGAATTTAGTAAAAGTATGCAAAGAGGACCAAGTTGCTGCTTTGCAGATCTGGTCAACCGAAGCTTCATTCCTAAACGCCCAGGAAGTAGAAACTGACCTAGTAGAATGAGCTGTAATTCTTTGAGGCGGAATTTTACCCGACTCAACATAGGCAAGATGAATTAAAGATTTCAACCAAGATGCCAAAGAAATGGCAGAAGCTTTCTGGCCTTTCCTAGAACCGGAAAAGATAACAAATAGACTAGAAGTCTTACGGAAAGATTTCGTAGCTTCAACATAATATTTCAAAGCTCTAACAACATCCAAAGAATGCAATGATTTCTCCTTAGAATTCTTAGGATTAGGACATAATGAAGGAACCACAATTTCTCTACTAATGTTGTTGGAATTCACAACTTTAGGTAAAAATTCAAAAGAAGTTCGCAACACCGCCTTATCCTGATGAAAAATCAGAAAAGGAGACTCACACGAAAGAGCAGATAATTCAGAAACTCTTCTAGCAGAAGAGATGGCCAAAAGGAACAAAACTTTCCAAGAAAGTAATTTAATGTCCAATGAATGCATAGGTTCAAACGGAGGAGCTTGAAGAGCTCCCAAAACCAAATTCAAACTCCATGGAGGAGAAATTGACTTAATGACAGGTTTTATACGAACCAAAGCTTGTACAAAACAATGAATATCAGGAAGAATAGCAATCTTTCTGTGAAAAAGAACAGAAAGAGCGGAGATTTGTCCTTTCAAAGAACTCGCGGACAAACCCTTATCTAAACCATCCTGAAGAAACTGTAAAATTCTCGGTATTCTAAAAGAATGCCAAGAAAAATGATGAGAAAGACACCAAGAAATATAAGTCTTCCAGACTCTATAATATATCTCTCGAGATACAGATTTACGAGCCTGTAACATAGTATTAATCACGGAGTCAGAGAAACCTCTATGACCAAGAATCAAGCGTTCAATCTCCATACCTTTAAATTTAAGGATTTCAGATCCGGATGGAAAAAAGGACCTTGAGACAGAAGGTCTGGTCTTAACGGAAGAGTCCATGGTTGGCAAGATGCCATCCGGACAAGATCCGCATACCAAAACCTGTGAGGCCATGCCGGAGCTATTAGCAGAACAAACGAGCATTCCCTCAGAATCTTGGAGATTACTCTTGGAAGAAGAACTAGAGGCGGAAAGATATAGGCAGGATGATACTTCCAAGGAAGTGATAATGCATCCACTGCCTCCGCCTGAGGATCCCGGGATCTGGACAGATACCTGGGAAGTTTCTTGTTTAGATGAGAGGCCATCAGATCTATCTCTGGGAGCCCCCACATTTGAACAATCTGAAGAAATACCTCTGGGTGAAGAGACCATTCGCCCGGATGCAACGTTTGGCGACTGAGATAATCCGCTTCCCAATTGTCTACACCTGGGATATGAACCGCAGAGATTAGACAGGAGCTGGATTCCGCCCTAACCAAAATTCGAGATACTTCTTTCATAGCCAGAGGACTGTGAGTCCCTCCTTGATGATTGATGTATGCCACAGTTGTGACATTGTCTGTCTGAAAACAAATGAACGATTCTCTCTTCAGAAGAGGCCAAAACTGAAGAGCTCTGAAAACTGCACGGAGTTCCAAGATATTGATCGGTAATCTCACCTCCTGAGATTCCCAAACTCCTTGTGCCGTCAGAGATCCCCACACAGCTCCCCAACCTGTGAGACTTGCATCTGTTGAAATTACAGTCCAGGTCGGAAGAACAAAAGAAGCCCCCTGAATTAAACGATGGTGATCTGTCCACCACGTTAGAGAGTGCCGAACAGTCGGTTTTAAAGATATTAATTGATATATCTTCGTGTAATCCCTGCACCATTGGTTCAGCATACAGAGCTGAAGAGGTCGCATGTGAAAACGAGCAAAGGGGATCGCGTCCGATGCAGCAGTCATAAGACCTAGAATTTCCATGCATAAGGCTACCGAAGGGAATGATTGAGACTGAAGGTTTCGACAGGCTGTAATCAATTTTAGACATCTCTTGTCTGTTAAAGACAAAGTCATGGACACTGAATCTATCTGGAAACCCAGAAAGGTTACCCTTGTTTGAGGAATCAAAGAACTTTTTGGTAAATTGATCCTCCAACCATGATCTTGAAGAAACAACACAAGTCGATTCGTATGAGACTCTGCTAAATGTAAAGACGGAGCAAGTACCAAGATATCGTCCAAATAAGGAAATACCACAATACCCTGTTCTCTGATTACAGACAGAAGGGCACCGAGAATCTTTGTGAAAATTCTTGGAGCTGTAGCAAGGCCAAACGGTAGAGCCACAAATTGGTAATGCTTGTCTAGAAAAGAGAATCTCAGGAACTGATAATGATCTGGATGAATCGGAATATGCAGATATGCATCCTGTAAATCTATTGTGGACATATAATTCCCTTGCTGAACAAAAGGCAATATAGTCCTTACAGTTACCATCTTGAACGTTGGTATCCTTACATAACGATTCAATAATTTTAGATCCAGAACTGGTCTGAAGGAATTCTCCTTCTTTGGTACAATGAAGAGATTTGAATAAAACCCCATCCCCTGTTCCGGAACTGGAACTGGCATAATTACTCCAGCCAACTCTAGATCTGAAACACAATTCAGAAATGCTTGAGCTTTCACTGGATTTACTGGGACATGGGAAAGAAAAAATCTCTTTGCAGGAGGTCTCATCTTGAAACCAATCCTGTACCCTTCTGAAACAATGTTCTGAATCCAAAGATTGTGAACAGAACTGATCCAAATTTCTTTGAAAAAACGTAACCTGCCCCCTACCAGCTGAACTGGAATGAAGGCCGTACCTTCATGTGAACTTAGAAGCAGGCTTTGCCTTTCTAGCAGGCTTGGATTTATTCCAGACTGGAGATGGTTTCCAAACTGAAACTGCTCCTGAGGACGAAGGATCAGGCTTTTGTTCTTTGTTGAAACGAAAGGAACGAAAACGATTGTTAGCCCTGTTTTTACCTTTAGACTTTTTATCCTGTGGTAAAAAAGTTCCTTTCCCACCAGTAACAGTTGAAATAATAGAATCCAACTGAGAACCAAATAATTTGTTTCCCTGGAAAGAAATGGAAAGTAGAGTTGATTTAGAAGCCATATCAGCATTCCAAGTCTTAAGCCATAAAGCTCTTCTGGCTAAGATAGCCAGAGACATAAATCTAACATCAACTCTAATAATATCAAAAATGGCATCACAGATGAAATTATTAGCATGCTGGAGAAGAATAATAATATCATGAGAATCACGATTTGTTACTTGTTGCGCTAGAGTTTCCAACCAAAAAGTTGAAGCTGCAGCAACATCAGCCAATGATATAGCAGGTCTAAGAAGATTACCTGAACATAGATAAGCTTTTCTTAGAAAAGATTCAATTTTTCTATCTAAAGGATCCTTAAACGAGGTACCATCTGATGTAGGAATGGTAGTACGTTTAGCAAGGGTAGAAATAGCCCCATCAACTTTAGGGATTTTGTCCCAAAATTCTAATCTGTCAGGCGGAACAGGATATAATTGCTTAAAACGTTTAGAAGGAGTAAATGAATTACCCAATCTATCCCATTCCTTAGCAATTACTGCAGAAATAGCATTAGGAACAGGAAAGACTTCTGGAATAACCGCAGGAGCTTTAAAAACCTTATCCAAACGTATAGAATTAGTATCAAGAGGACTAGAATCCTCTATTTCTAAAGCAATTAGTACTTCTTTAAGTAAAGAGCGAATAAATTCCATCTTAAATAAATATGAAGATTTATCAGCATCAATCTCTGAGACAGAATCCTCTGAACCAGAAGAGTCCAAAGAATCAGAATGATGGTGTTCATTTAAAAATTCATCTGTAGAGAGAGAAGATTTAAAAGACTTTTTACGTTTACTAGAAGAAGAAATAACAGACAAAGCCTTCTTTATGGATTCAGAAACAAAATCTCTTATGTTATCAGGAACATTCTGCACCTTAGATGTTGAGGGAACTGCAACAGGCAATGGTACATCACTAAAGGAAATATTATCTGCATTAACAAGTTTGTCATGACATTTAATACAAACAACAGCTGGAGGAATAGCTACCAAAAGTTTACAGCAGATACACTTAGCTTTGGTAGATCCAGCAGGCAGAGGTTTTCCTGTAGTATCTTCTGGCTCAGATGCAACGTGAGACATCTTGCAATATGTAAGAGAAAAAACAACATATAAAGCAAAATAGATCAAATTCCTTATAAGACAGTTTCAGGAATGGGAAAAAAATGCCAAACATCAAGCTTCTAGCAACCAGAAGCAAATGAAAAATGAGACTGAAATAATGTGGAGACAAAAACGACGCCCATATTTTTTGGCGCCAAATAAGACGCCCACATTATTTGGCGCCTAAATGCTTTTGGCGCCAAAAATGACGCCACATCCGGAACGCCGACATTTTTGGCGCAAAATAACGTCAAAAAAATGACGCAACTTCCGGCGACACGTATGACGCCGGAAACAAAATGAATTTTTGCGCCAAAAAAGTCCGCGCCAAGAATGACGCAATAAAATGAAGCATTTTCAGCCCCCGCGAGCCTAACAGCCCACAGGGAAAAAGTCAAATTTTTGAGGTAAGAAAAATATGATAATTAAAGCATAATCCCAAATATGAAACTGACTGTCTGGAAATAAGGAAAGTTGAACATTCTGAGTCAAGGCAAATAAATGTTTGAATACATATATTTAGAACTTTATAAATAAAGTGCCCAACCATAGCTTAGAGTGTCACAGAAAATAAGACTTACTTACCCCAGGACACTCATCTACATGTTTGTAGAAAGCCAAACCAGTACTGAAACGAGAATCAGTAGAGGAAATGGTAAATATAAGAGTATATCGTCGATCTGAAAAGGGAGGTAAGAGATGAATCTCTACGACCGATAACAGAGAACCTTATGAAATAGACCCCGTAGAAGGAGATCACTGCATTCAATAGGCAATACTCTCCTCACATCCCTCTGACATTCACTGCACGCTGAGAGGAAAACCGGGCTCCAACTTGCTGCGGAGCGCATATCAACGTAGAATCTAGCACAAACTTACTTCACCACCTCCCTTGGAGGCAAAGTTTGTAAAACTGATTTGTGGGTGTGGTGAGGGGTGTATTTATAGGCATTTTAAGGTTTGGGAAACTTTGCCCCTCCTGGTAGGAATGTATATCCCATACATCACTAGCTCATGGACTCTTGTTAATTACATGAAAGAAATTTATTTTGAGTTGAGTGTCCCTTTAACCCCTTAATGACCAGACCATTTTTCAATTTACCCTTAAGGTCAAAGGCTATTTTTACATTTCTGCTGTGTTTGTGTTTAGCTGTAATTTTCCTCTTACTTATTTACTGTACCCCCACATATTATATACCGTTTTTCTCGCCATTAAATGGACTTTCTAAATATGACATTATTTTCATCATATCTTATAATTTACTATAAAAAAATATAAAATATGTAGGGAAAAATGGAAAAAAAAACTTTTTCTAACTTTGACCCCCAAAATCTGTTACACATCTACAACCACCAAAAAACACCCATGCTAAATAGTTTCTTAATTTTGTCCTGAGTTTAGAAATACCCAATATTTACATGATCTTTGCTTTTTTTGCAAGTTATAGGGCAATAAATACAAGTAGCACTTTGCTATTTCCAAACCATTTTTTTTTTTTTTTCAAAATTAGCAAGTTACATTGGAACCCTGATATCTGTCAGGAATACATGAATATCCCTTGACATGTATATATTTTTTTTTAGAAGACAACCCAAAGTATTGATCTAGGTCCATTTTAGTATATTTCATGCCCCCATTTCACCGCCAAATGCGATCAAATAAAAAAAAAAAGTTTTTCACAAATTTTGTCACAAACTTTAGGTTTCCCACTGAAATTATTTACAAACAACTTCTGCAATTATGGCACAAATGGTTGTAAATGCTTCTCTGGGATCCCCTTTGTTCAGAAATAGCAGACTTATATGGCTTTGGTTGCAACAAGATTGGGATATTCTCCCTAGAAAGAAATGCTATATAGCACTCTCTGCCCAGACTGGGGTAGAGCCACTGATACCTTTAAAATTTAACTTTTATTATTCACTTTAAAAAATGGGTGAACACAAACAAATTAAAATGTCTCTATCTCTAAATAGCTGATGTCAAAAGCTTCAGGTTATTACCGAATTATTCAAGTAACCGGTTGATTCCCAAATACTTTTATATATAGTTATATTAGATCAATCGGTGTTCCCTTGTATTGGTCAAGTAAAATTGGTAGGAGCTTAGTAATGGGTGTTTATTTCGTTTGAATGTCTCATATATTTTTTGAGGCTTGTATTGGTGTAAGATTGGTTTGAATTGAGCCTGAGTGACAGTAGGGATTATCAACTTTTATTCACGTTTGTACATAGATTTCAGTTGTGGTTGAGTGTTTTAAAGATTTGTTTTTCTTGGTTATGTTGGTGTGCGGATGCCCTGGTTTGGGTATCCCTTACATTCAGATTTTTTGTGTGTATTCCAATTTTTTATATACACTCTTAAATTATTAATTAAGTAACAACACTGGTATACGAGAATTCCTTGATACTAATAGTTTTTTTCTAAGACCCACTGCTTACAATGTTTCTTTCTATAGTTACTCTTATTCTTATGGGTAACTGGGCTATTGTATTTGTATATGTTTCATTCCTTTATAGGTGCTCAACAATTGTTTTTGGTTATAATAGCAATATCCACCTTGGGATTTTATTCCATTTTCATGCTAATTTTGCTTTTTGTGTTGGGTGTATTATTCGGGTGGCTGTATAAATCCTATGAACATATAGTCCAGATTTGTTCTATATCTTACTGCTGGGTGATACAATAATCGTGTAAGTATATTGCGTATTCTTATTCCAACATTCTTAGGCAATCTGTTTGATAATACTGCCTGTCTGCATCTATTTCTTTGCTTGATACTATATGTGCCCCCCTGATAGTAATCTTATCTTGCTGTTACCATTGTTTGTGGGGTTGCTATGCTGCTATATTTTGTATTGTTACTTTTAAACCACAAGTATTTTGTGATTGTAAAGTGTTATAATAAGTATACAATGTTGCAACACTCTAACTCTGGTTCCTTGCTAGGGACTCCAACATTGATTTTCCTTATAATTAAGGTTCCACCTCTAAGTTCGGTTACACTCTGTGCTTATTTGACTGTACCTATTACTTATACCACTCGGTGAATCTTTCGGATTACCTACAACCCGGTACTATGTCTTCATAAATTATTCTAATGATATTTACGATAATATCCTAACTGCCGCTCTGCGCCGTTTACACTACAGCTAGGTTTGGCAGTCTGTCACTAATATAGAGTCTAGTTCGATTGAGATCCGTTGGCAATCGATACTTCTATTTGGCTAAGCCCCTTATGGACACTAGTGGGGATGCACTTGGGTTAATTATTTAAATAAGGATACCCATAAGTTATATTCCGGTTTTTATCGTAGTTTAACCATTAACCCCCAACATGCATTCACACACTGTTTGATATCTTCCCCATTACTTTTGCAAATTTTCGCTATTTGAGATAGATTAATTTAAAATACACACATAACACACTAGTGGGACAATGGGGCGAAACGCGTCAGGGGGTTGCGTGGGACAATGGGGTCCCACTAGTGTGTTATGTGTGTATTTTAAATTAATCTATCTCAAATAGCGAAAATTTGCAAAAGTAATGGGGAAGATATCAAACAGTGTGTGAATGCATGTTGGGGGTTAATGGTTAAACTACGATAAAAACCGGAATATAACTTATGGGTATCCTTATTTAAATAATTAACCCAAGTGCATCCCCACTAGTGTCCATAAGGGGCTTAGCCAAATAGAAGTATCGATTGCCAACGGATCTCAATCGAACTAGACTCTATATTAGTGACAGACTGCCAAACCTAGCTGTAGTGTAAACGGCGCAGAGCGGCAGTTAGGATATTATCGTAAATATCATTAGAATAATTTATGAAGACATAGTACCGGGTTGTAGGTAATCCGAAAGATTCACCGAGTGGTATAAGTAATAGGTACAGTCAAATAAGCACAGAGTGTAACCGAACTTAGAGGTGGAACCTTAATTATAAGGAAAATCAATGTTGGAGTCCCTAGCAAGGAACCAGAGTTAGAGTGTTGCAACATTGTATACTTATTATAACACTTTACAATCACAAAATACTTGTGGTTTAAAAGTAACAATACAAAATATAGCAGCATAGCAACCCCACAAACAATGGTAACAGCAAGATAAGATTACTATCAGGGGGGCACATATAGTATCAAGCAAAGAAATAGATGCAGACAGGCAGTATTATCAAACAGATTGCCTAAGAATGTTGGAATAAGAATACGCAATATACTTACACGATTATTGTATCACCCAGCAGTAAGATATAGAACAAATCTGGACTATATGTTCATAGGATTTATACAGCCACCCGAATAATACACCCAACACAAAAAGCAAAATTAGCATGAAAATGGAATAAAATCCCAAGGTGGATATTGCTATTATAACCAAAAACAATTGTTGAGCACCTATAAAGGAATGAAACATATACAAATACAATAGCCCAGTTACCCATAAGAATAAGAGTAACTATAGAAAGAAACATTGTAAGCAGTGGGTCTTAGAAAAAAACTATTAGTATCAAGGAATTCTCGTATACCAGTGTTGTTACTTAATTAATAATTTAAGAGTGTATATAAAAAATTGGAATACACACAAAAAATCTGAATGTAAGGGATACCCAAACCAGGGCATCCGCACACCAACATAACCAAGAAAAACAAATCTTTAAAACACTCAACCACAACTGAAATCTATGTACAAACGTGAATAAAAGTTGATAATCCCTACTGTCACTCAGGCTCAATTCAAACCAATCTTACACCAATACAAGCCTCAAAAAATATATGAGACATTCAAACGAAATAAACACCCATTACTAAGCTCCTACCAATTTTACTTGACCAATACAAGGGAACACCGATTGATCTAATATAACTATATATAAAAGTATTTGGGAATCAACCGGTTACTTGAATAATTCGGTAATAACCTGAAGCTTTTGACATCAGCTATTTAGAGATAGAGACATTTTAATTTGTTTGTGTTCACCCATTTTTTAAAGTGAATAATAAAAGTTAAATTTTAAAGGTATCAGTGGCTCTACCCCAGTCTGGGCAGAGAGTGCTATATAGCATTTCTTTCTAGGGAGAATATCCCAATCTTGTTGCAAGTTTAGTATCAGATGCTAGCACCACTCCTCAAAGGAATATAAAATACAGATACTATAAACTAAATACAGTATCTTAAATAATTGAAACTAGTGAGGAGCTTGCCTATATAGTGCCCTTGTTATCCTTGTGTGTTATATGGCTTTGGGGTTGCTTTTTGGTAATTAGAAGGCCGCTAAATGCCACTGCGCACCACACGTGTTTTATGCCCAGCAGTGAAGGGGTTAATTAGGGAACTTGTAGGGTTAATTTTAGCTTTAGTGTAGTAGACAACCCAAAGTATTGATCTAGGCCCATTTTGGTATATTTCATGCCACCATTTCACCGCCAAATGCGAGAAAATAAAAATTTTCACAATTTTAGGTTTCTCACTGAAATTATTTACAAACAGCTTGTGCTACAAATTGTTGTAAAAGCTTCTCTGGAATCCCCTTTGTTCAGAAATAGCAGACTTATATGGCTTTGACTTTTTGGTAATTAGAAGGTCTCTAAATGCTGCTGCGCACCACACATGAATTATGCCCAGCAGTGAAGGGGTTAATTAGGTAGCCTGTAGGGAGCTTGCAGGGTTAATTTTAGCTTTAGTGTAGAGATCAGCCTCCCCACCTGACACATCCCACCCCCTGATACCCCCAAACAGCTCTCTTCCATCCCCCACCCCACAATTGTCCCCGCAGAAAGTCTGCCAGTACTAAATAAAAGGAGTTAAAAAATATTTTAGCTGTGATAGCCCCCAACCTCCCTGATCCCCCCCCCCAGCTCTCTAACCCTCTCCCCTACCTAATTGCCACCATCTTGGGTACTGGCAGCTGTCTGTCAGTACCCAGTTTGCCCCCAAAAACAAAAGTATTTTTTATTTTATTTTGCACTTTAAACTTTTTCTGTAGTGTAGCAGTTTCTGTAGTTTAGCAGCCTCCCCACAATACCCCCCTCCCCCATCCTTTTATATTTACATTTTTTTTTAAATATTTTTCCCCCCTCTCCCTCCTCATTGGTGTCAGTGGCTAATGGGCGTGCGCCCCTGCAGGCCCCCCCGCACCCGGCGTGCACATTGCACTCACAGGAACCGGATGCCGGGTAGCGATGGGCCGCCCACCCGGCTCCCTGCTACGCCCCCATCGCTACCGGTGCAGAGAGGGCCACAGAGTGGCTCTCTCTGCATCGGAGTCTTCTAAAAAGGTATTGCAGGATGCCTCCATATCGAGGCATCACTGCAATACCCTGAGAGCTGCTGGAAGAGATTGCAATCGTTTCCAGCACACTGTTAGACAACTGACGTACCAGGTACGTCTATTGTCATTAACTGGTCGTTTTTGCATGACGTACCTGGTACGTCAGTTGTCATTAAGGGGTTAAAGGGACAGTAAAGTCCAAATTAAACTTTAATGATTCAGATAGGGTATGCAATTTTAAACAACTTTCCAATTTACTTTTACCATCAAATTTGCGTTATTCTTTTGTTATTCTTAGTTGAAAGCTGAACCTAGGTAGGCTCATATGTTAATTTCTAAGCCCTAGAAGGCCGCCTCTCAACTGAATGCATTTGATAGTTTTTCACAGCTAAAGGGCGTTAGTTCATGTGTTTCATATAGATAACATTGTGCTCACTCACATTAAGTTATTTAAGAGTCAGCACTAATTGCCTGAAATGCAAGTCTGTCAAAAGATCTGAGTTTAGAAGGCAGTCAGCAGAAGCTTATATACCAAGTAATTACAGAGGTAAAAAGTATATTTCTATAACAGTATTATGCAAAACTGGGGAAAGGTTAATAGAAGGGATTATCTTTCTTTTTAAACAATAACATTTTTGTTTTTTACTATCCCTTTAAAGCAAGAGGAAACAGAAAATGTAACCTAAAACTACTCCCCACCCAAGTATATCGCTACAGTTTTAATGTTAGGCTAAACAAATGGAGGATAGTGTAAGACCAATAAGACTCAAGGAAAGGTCTTCATATGTGGTTCCTCACAATGAGAAGAAAATGGTTTAGGAATACTATTAATATTTTAAAAAAAAGAATCCTGTTTTATATCATGTTTATGCCATATTTATTATGAAGAAAAAGCAAAAAAGAGGAGCCATGACCAAGTTCTAGTACCACCGCAGTGAGAATCCTCTCTAGAGGGTATTGACCATGATCTAGAAATCAGCAACGAAACAAAAAAACAAGTGAAAATGGAAACAGGAACCGTTAAAAAACAACAACAACAACAACAACAACCTGTAAAACAATGAAATTACAAAACTTAAATATGCAAAGAAGACCAAACAGCATTTTTACTCAAATGCTTAAACAAAGTTTCATGACAGGCTTCCCACAATGTGACCAGTGCATGGGTAGAATGTGCAGAGAAACTTAATGATTGGCTAGTTGTAGTACAAAGTGAAAGAGACAACATGCTTTAAGAGCTTTTCAGAGACTACACTTTAAGGCATTTTGTGGAAGCATGCTGTAGCTGATAAATATTTAACGGCTTTCACTGCATGTGTGGAAGATCTTTATGTTCAGTCTTGAGGTATATACAAAAACTTAAATTATGCTTACCTGATAATTACCTTTCCTTCTGTATGGGAAGAGTCCACAGCTGCATTTCTTACTTGTGTACTTGTGGGAGATACTGAACCTGGCCACCAGGAGGAGGCAAAGACACCCCAGCCAAAGGCTTAAATACCTCCCCCACTTCCTCATAACCCCAGTCATTCTGCAGAGGGAACAAGGAACAGTAGGAGAAATATCAGGGTGAAAGAGGTGCCAGAAGAATAAATTTAAATTTAGGGCTGCCCATCGGAGAATACGGGGCTGTGGACTCTTCCCATACAGAAGGAAAGGAAATTATCAGGTAAGCATAATTTAAGTTTTCTTTCATAATATGGGAAGAGTCCACAGCTGCATTCCTTACTTGTGGGAAACATATACCCAATCTCTAGAGTACACAGAATGCTAACGGAAGGGAAAAGAGAGAGGCAGACCCTAATCTGAGGGCACCACAGCCTGCAAAACCTGTCTCCCGAAGGCTGCTTCAGCAGAAATGAAAACATCAAACTTGTAAAGTTTGGAAAAAGTATGTAAGGAGAACCACTGCTCTCGTAGAATGAGCCGTAATCCTCAGAGGAGGCTTATGTCCCACTGTCTCTATGCTAAACGGATGACACTCCTCAGCCAAAAAGATAAGGAAGTTGAAGAGGCCCTCTGAGCCCCACGCTTCAAGGAAAAGAGAACAAACAGAGAAAGAAGTTTGTCTAAATTCCTTTGTGGCCTGAAGATAGAACTTCAAGGCACAAACCACATCCAGAATTACGTTGAAAACGCTCCTTCGACGAAGGAGGATTAGGAATTAAGAAAGGAACCACAATCTCATGATTGATGTTGCAAATTGACACAACCTTAGGAAGAAACCTAACTTGGTTCGTAGAACAGTCTTATCAGTATGGAAAGCCAGATAAGGAGGGACGCATTGCAAGGCAGCAATCACAGATACTCTGCGCGCAGAAGCAATAGTCAGTAGAAAAGGAACCTTCCAAGACAACAATTTAATGTCTACTTCATGCATAGGCTCCAATGGAGCCCATTGCAAAACCTTAAGGACAAGATTTAAACTCCAAGGAGGAGTCTTAGATCTAAACACAGGTCTGATACTAGCAGAGCCTTAAAGGGACACTGAACCCAAATTTTTTATTTCATGATTCAGATAGAGCATGCAATTTTAAGCAATTTTCTAATTTCTAATTTACTCCTATTATCAATTTTTCTTTGTTCTCTTGCTATCTTTATTTAAAAAAAGAAGGCATCTAAGCTAAGGAGCCAGCAAATTGTTTGTTCACAACCATGGACAGCACAAGTATATTGGTTCTGTCCAATCAGCAAAGACAACCCAGTTTGTTCACCAAAAATGGGCTGGCATCTAAACTTACATTCTTGCTTTTCAAATAAACATACCAAGAGAATGAAGAAAATTTGATAATAGGAGTAAATTAGAAAGTTGTTTAAAATTGCATGCTCTATCTGAATCACGAAAGAAAAAATTTGGGTTCAGTGTCCCTTTAACACATGACTGTACATCTGGAAGCTCAGCGAACCTCTTGTGCAGTAACACAAACAGGGCCGAAATCTGTTCTATAAGGGGAACTTGCAGAAAAGCCCTTCTCCAGTTCATCCTGGAGAACAGAATAAGTAGGTCCTCCACACCATATGAAAGATGCGATGAGCAACCAGCTTACGAGCTTGAATGAGACTAAAAATAACTTTCTTAGAAAACCCTCTCTTGGCTAGGACTAAGCGTTCAATCTCCACACAGTCAGCCTCAGATAATCTAGACATTAATGAACAAAGAGACCTTGGTAAGCAGATCCCTGCAACAAGGTAACTTCCACGGAGGAGATGAGGACATCCCCACTAGATCCGCAAACCATATCCATCATGGCCAAGACGGAGCAATCAGTATCACTGACGCCTGCTCTTACTTGATTCGAGTCACTACACGAGTAAGTAGTGGTAAACAGCCAAAAAAAGATCAATTAGACTGAATCTCCAAGGCACCGCTAATACATCTGTTAGCTCCACCTGTACTTCGACCCATATTTGTGTAGCTTGGTATTGACACATCAGAAGATCTTCCTTTTGCAAATCTCCGAAAAAACACTTTGGGATGGAGAGACCATTCCCCCGGATGAAAGGATTGTTTGCTGAGGAAATCCGCTTCCCAGTTGTCCACACCCGGAATGTGGATGGCTCACAGCGAACAGAATCCGAGATACTTCCCTCATAGCTAGGGAGCTTTTCTTTCCCCCCCCCCCCTGATTGTTGATGTAACCCACCAAGGTTATATTGTCTGATTGGAATCTGATAAACTGGGACAAACCAAGCAGAGGACAAGCCTTCAGAGCATTGTATATTGCCCGAAGTTCCAAAATGAGATCGGGAGGGAGCTTTCCTTCCGAGTCTATAGGCCCTGTGCCTTCCTGGCACCCCAAACAGCTCCACATCCTGACAGACTTGCAACCGTAGTCCCAATCACCCAGAATGGTCTTAAGACGGACGTCCCTTGGGACAAGAGATCAGGATAAAACCACCAAGAGAGCGATTCTCTTGATCAGTTGTCCAAAAAAATCTGTTGAGACAGATCCAAATGATCGCCGTTCCACTGCTTCAGCATGTGCAGTTGCAACAGTCTGAGGTGAAACCTGGCAAAGGGAATGATGTCCATTCTTGACACCATGAGACCATACACTGAGCCACAGATGGCCTTAAGGAGGTCTGGAGGGAAAGACATGTTGAAGCTAGCTTGCAACGTATCTGGTCTGTTAGAAATATTCTCATGTCTATGGAGTCTATTATAGTACCTGGAAATTCTACCCTGGTACTTGATATAAGATAACTCTCTGTAGATTTATCTTCCATCCATGGGATCGAAGAAGAGATTCCGAATAGTCCACTCTTGAAAATATTTCTTGGAGCCATAGCTAGACCCAACGGAAGTGCAATAAACTGGAAGTGCTGGTTCAGGAAAGCAAACCTTAGGACCTGGTCCTTGAGGATTGGTATGTGAAGGGAGTATCCTTCAGATCTATCGTGGTCATGAACTGCCATTCTCAAACGAGGGGAAGAATGGACCTTATTTTCTCCATCTTGAACGAGGGGACATATAAAAACCTGTTTAAGCACTTTAGGTCCAGAATCCCTCCTTCTTTGGGACCACAAAAAGGTTTGAATAGTATCCCAAACCTCTCTCTGCGATAGGCACCTGGACAATAACTCCTAAGAGGACAGATCCCGTACGCACCCCAGAAAGGCTTTTCTGGTCAGGAAGACAGGTTTGAGAGGAGGAATCTGCCCCTGGATGGCTGAGACTTGAAACCTATCTTGTACCGCTGAGCTATAACCACCAGGACCCATGGATCCTGCACGTCCCTAAACCAAGCGACTGAAAAGAGTGACAGTTTGCCACCTACATGATCCAGAAGAGGACTGGGGACTGCTCATTCATGCTGACTTAGACTCGGTGGGCTTATTGCTCTGCTTGGATTTATTCCAGGACTGAGCCGGCTTCCAAGTTGGTTTGCTCTGGCTAAGCGGAGGACTGCTGACAATGGGCTTTATCAGAACGAAAAGAACAAAAATTGTCCCTTAAACTAGTTCTTATTCTCTTACGGTAGGAGGGCACCCTTGCCCCCTTTGACCGTGGAGATAATTGAGTCCAGGTCTGGACCAAACAAAATCTTTCCTTTAAAGGGGAGGGAAAGAAGTCTAGACTTAGAAGTCATATCCGCAGATCATGACTTCAGCCAGAGCCCAACAGGCCTGAGCAAAAAAGCTGAAGTCTTAGCATTCAGGTGAATAATCAGCTTAATAGCATCACAGATAAAAGAATTAGCAACCCTCAAGGCCGTAATTCTTTCCTGAATAACGTTGAGGGGTCCTCTCCACCCCAATCAAATCCTATATGGAGTCACACCCGTGGGTAGTTTCTCCATCAACCATGGCAACAGCTGCCTCCGGTTGAAACAAATATCCCGTATGTTGAAACATCTTTCTTAACAGAGTTTCCATCTTTTATCCATGGGCTCTTTAAACGAAGAGCTATCCTCAAGTGGGATAGCAGTATGTTTAGCAAGGGTGAAGATAGCGCAATCCCTTTTAGGGACGGAACCCCACAACTCCATTAAGAGTCCAGGACCGGGAACAATTTCTTAAAGAAAGAAGAGGGGGAAAAGGAATCCAATCCTGTCCCATTCATTCTTAATTATGTTCGCCATCTAACAGGAGCATGGAAGGATAAGGTACCACCCTGTCCCCAAACTCTATCCAATTTAGGAATCAAAGGTTCATCTGGCAATTTGGCCTCTGGAACCTCTAAATTCACCAAAACTTCCTTTAGAAGAAAGCACAAATTCCTAAAACTAAAGTCTGGTTCCGCTGCCGCAGGAGGTTTAAAGGCAGCAGACTCCGATCCAGAATGTTCATACTCTAAAGTCTCCGAAAGAACTACATCCTCGGATATTATTAGTTAAATTTAATAAATAATCTGATGTACTCTGGGAAGGAGTGCAATATGTAACCTTTCGCTTGCGCTTGGCAGGGCGAGGTAAAGCATTAAAGGCCGTAGACACCGCCGTCTGAACTACGCAGTAACGTCTGGTGGAAAAAAGGCCCCCTCCAGATGGAGGATCAGCAATGCTACGGGAAACTGCATGTTTAGAGAGAGAGAAGAATGTAGGGTACGCACCTCCCTGGACAACAACTCAGTGGTATCAAACATGTTTGATATTTTCACATTAACAAGGCATATGGAACATAATTGAGAAGGCGGATCTAAGGCCTACTCACAATATAAACAGGATTACTCTTTAGGAATAGAGGGAGTACCATCTAAAGTAACAGAATCCTCTGTCGCTAGTGCAATAACCGGAGAACTATAGAAAAGAAAACACTTATTTTAGTCACAAAAAACGGTACCCTTATACCCCAATGGCTGGGGCATTCCCCACCTCCTATGACCCAGACAGTACAGAGATTTATGACTCCTCTCTGATAGACAGCCGGTCAGGAAAGAGGGAATGAAAACTGCACAATGCAGGACCGTCTCTGCTATGAGAAAAAGCGCGCCAAACTTGTAAGCTGCACAGCTCTCAAAGTGAAACCTGTATATTCCATAACAGCCTATGAGCCCATAACATCTCACACATAAAAGCAGCATAAAACCAAACAAACATATAAGATTATTCCCCACTGTTCAATAATCCCCCTCAGGAGATATTAACCCTTGATTCTATACAGATAAAAGGAGTCATACTGTGACCCTGTCTTCTTGCGTTATCATACATGTAAAAAAAATGAAACGATCTTACCAGAATCTATGCCGTGGAACAGTCCATGTCAGTAGCGTTGCTTCTGACATGGACTTGAGTGAAGAAAGCAGGCAGTGAAACTCGTCAACGCTGATTGCTTATGGAGCTGTTAATATGAGTCGGGATGGTTTTTCAGAAAGACTCTCCCTGCATCTCCGGAATCTAACTTTCATCCATGCTCTCACTGAGAGGCTGACAGGACTACTTAAAACTCCAGTCCGATCTCGAAGAGTATTACCCTCCATAAGAGAATACTCCGAAATCTTCTGACACTTCTCTGCCAACCTCCTGTGACAAAAGTCAAAGAATGACTGGGGTTATGAGGAAGTGGGGGAGGTATTTAAGCCTTTGGCTGGGGTGTCTTTGCCTCCTCCTGGTGGCCAGGTTCAGTATTTCCCACAAGTAAGGATTGCAGCTGTGGACTCTTCCCATATTAAGAAGGAAAAGAAGAACCATTGCCGAGTTTAAGGAAGTATATAATACCACCTTTAAAAGGATGTCAGGTATTGTCAGGATGGCATCGCAACTATAAAAGCACCATATGAATGTGAATTGCTGGGATGCCTTTGTCGAAGACTTCCCTCATTGTTGCAGGGCTGAGTTTCCCTGGATGACTGAAATAAGCCAGTGTTCAGGCCAGATCAGGATGCCACTGTAGCAAAGCAAAATAAAATAACTCAATAGCATTTTACAAATACGGTGGCTGTTAGAATCTCTGAGAAAATCCTTGAGATAGCAGACCCAAAAATGTAGGAAGTGCAAAAGTAAAGGGCACATGAAATGAACAAAAGAGGCAGCTTTGTGTCTGTCAACATAAGGCTGGGGCGACACAAAATGGTGATATGTTGGGAAAGCAAAGAACAATAAAATTAAAAAACAACAAGGTCTGCCTATCAGAGGAAGTTATCAAAACTTACATAATGAACAAGAACAAAACAACACTCAAAAAATAAACCTGGTGGAGTAGCTAGACATTAATACAGTTTGGTAACAAGAGTGCTATCAAGGCAGGGAAATGCAGATATGCCCTGAAACCTCACAGTGGATATAAGAAATTTAAAAACATTTTATACATTAAGGGGTCTTTGGCAAGAAGAGCCATATTTAAAATGCTGGTAATTAAAAGGAAAAAGGGAACCAGTAGTGCAAAGGATATATGGGGGATGGCATTTTTGATTGATTGTGTACATGTATGGTCTCAGATTAATCTCTGAATAGAATACAGTTCTATCTTTAAGATGAGAATTTAATAAAATTGTTTAGGACCTTTTTAAGTTTAAAAAGGGAGGAACAGATTGTAGTCAAGAGCTGAAGGCACTGTTGGAGCCTTGCAATTCACAAGTCAAAGATAAGACTTCAGTTTAGAAAAACAAAATGTATGCTTATCAGATAAATTCCTTTCTTTCCTCGCAGGGAGAGTCCACAACTTCATTTCATTCATTACTATTGGGAATATCAGCACCTGGCCACCAGGAGGAGGCAAAGACACCCCAGCCAAAGGCTATAAATAACCCTCCAACTTCCCCTATCCCCCCAGTCATTTGGCCGAGGGAACAAGGAAAATTGAGAGAAACATTAGGGTATAAAAAGGTGCAAGAAGAAAAGAAAAAGGGAGCCGCCCCAAACAAAAAAGAAAAACCACAGGCTGGGTCATGGACTCTCCCTGCCAGGAAAGAAAGGAATTTATCTCGTAAGCATAAATTTTGTTTTCTTTTCAAAGGCAGGGAGAGCCCACGCCTTCATTCATTGCTGTTGGGAACCAATGTCCAAGCTCCAGATGACACTGAATGAATAACAGACGGGAGGGCAAAAGAAGAAGGTGGAACCTAATCTGAGGGCATCACTGCCTGTAACACTTTTCTTCAAAAAGCTGCTTCAGTTGAAGCAAAAACATTAAAATTTATAGAATTTTAAAAAAGTATGCAAGGACCGCCACGTAGCTGCCTTATAAATCTGATCTATAGAGGCTTTGTTCTTAAAAGCCATTATCCTCTCAGGGGGCTTTTGTCCAGCCTTTACATAAGCCAAACAAACGTATGATACTCCTCAACCAAAAAGATAAAGAAGTTGCAGTGGCCTTCTGGCCCTTGCAACAGGTTTAAATACAGGCCTGATTCTGACCAGAGCCTGGACAAAGGACTGTACATCAGGAAGGTCAACCAACCTCTTGTGCAGCAGGACCGATAAGGCAGAAATCTGAGCCTTCAGAGAACTAGCCGACAGACCCATTTCCAACCCATCTTGCAGAAAAGCCAGAACTCGAGCAAATTTAACATTGTGCCAGGAAAAACTGTGTTCCTGGCACCAATGTAGGCAAGTATGCCATACCCTGTGGTAAATACGGCGAGTAACCTGCTTGTGAGCCTGAATCAGAGTATCTATAACTCTCTCAGAAAAACCTCTTTTGGATAAGACTAGAAATTCAATCTCCACGCAGTCCGTTTCAAAGAATCTAGATTTTGATGCAGAAAAGGCCCCGGCATTAGAAGACCCGTTCGGAAAAGTTACCTCTATGGAGGGGAGGACGACATCCTCACCAGATCTGCGAACCACGTTTTTCGTGGCTAAGATGGCGCTATTAGAATTACCGGAGGTAGCTCCTTCTTGATGCAAGCAATGACTAGAGGTAAGAGAGCCAACTGAGAAAAAAAAAAAAAAAAGATATGAGTTTGAACCTCCATGGAACCGTTAACACATCCACCAGTTCTGCCTAAGGATTCCTCAATCTCGACCCATACCTAGGTAGCTTGGTATTGAGACGAGATGCCATGAGGTTGATCTCCGGAACCCTCCATCTGAAAGTTATCCCGGAGAACACCTCAGGGTTTAGAGACCACTCCCCCAGGTGAAAGGACTGCCTGCTGAGGAAATCTGCTTCCCAGTTGTCCACTCTTGAGATATGGATCGCTGAAAGAAGGCAATTGTGAGTTTCTGCCCATTGTAGGATTTGAGCTACTTCCATCATTGCTAGAGAATGTCTTGTTCCTCCTTGACAAATGTTATGTTGTCTGATTGAAAACATATACCGGGCAGAACAGAGTTGTAGATTACCTGATGTTCCAAGATATTGATTGGAAGAGATTCCTCTCTGTACCAGGTCCCCTGAGACTTTCTGGAACCCCAAACTGCACCCCGGCCTGAAAGGCTGGCACCCATAGTCACAATCTCCCAGGATAGTCTCAAGAAGCACGTGCCTAGGGACAGGTGATCTTGACATTGCCACCAAGAGAGAGAGTCTCTCGTGAGGTTGTCTAGATGCAAGTGATCTCAGTTCCATTGCCTCAGCATGCATAATTTTAGAGGTCACAGATGAAAGCGAGCAAAAGGAATAATATCATCCATGGAAGACAGCATGAGACCAATTACTTCCATGCACTGAGCCACCGAAGGGTTTGGAGTGGCCTGAATGCCTTGACAAGCCAACATCAGCTTGGAACATCTCTGATCTGTGAGAAAGATCTTCATAGAGACTGAATCGATTATGGTACTTAGAAAAACCTAGAAAAACAACCCTGGTAGTGGGAACCAGGGAACTCTTCTCTAGATTTATCTTCCATCTGTGGGTTCGAAGGAGACACAGAAGACACTCCGTCTGATATATTGCTAAAGGAAAAGATGAGGCTTGAACCAAGATATCGTCCAGGTAAGGAGTCACTACTAGGAGGGCTCCCAAAACCTTTGTAAATATTCTGGGAGAAGTAGCTAAGCCAAATGGTAGGGCTATGAACTGGAAGTGCTGGTCCAGAAATGCAAACTGCAGGAACTGAAAGTGATCATTGTAGATCGGAACATGAAGGTATGCATCCTTCAAATCAATTGTAGTCATGAACCAACCTTCCTGAATCAAGGGAAGTATGGACCTGATAGTCTCCATTTTGAAAGAACCCTGAGGAACCTTTTTTTTTTTACATTTTAGATGCAGGATTGGAAGGTAAGTTCCTTCCTTCTTTGGAACCACAAAGAGGTTTGAGTAAAAACCAAGACCCATTTCTGAGCGGGGTACCAGGACAATTACTCCCATTGAGGAGAGGTCCTGAACACACTCTAAGAAAGCTGCCCTTTTCTCTGGTCTCGTAGACAATCTTGACAGGAGAAATCTGCCCCTTGGAGGACAAGATTTGAACCCTATTTTGTATCCTTGAGATACTACGTCTAACACCAAAGGAACCTGAACATCCTGGCTCCAAGCTTCTTCGAAAAGAGAGAGCCTGCCCCCTACTCGATCAGATTCTGGATCGGGGGCCGCCCCTTCGTGCGGATTTATTGTCAGTGGGCTTTTTGGTCTGCTTGAATTTATTCCAAGTCTGGTCTGGTTTCCAAGTGCCCATGGATTGCTATGGCGTGGAGGATGATTGAGCCCGCTGGTTCTTTTCAGAATGAAAGGAACGAAAACTAGAGGACAGATGTCCCTTGGGTCAAGTTTTCTTATCCTGGGAGAGAAAGGAATCCTTCCCTCCAGTAACAGTGGAAATGATAGAGTCCAGACCTGGTCCTAATAAAATCTTTCCCTTGAAAGGTAAAGAGAGAATTCTAGACTTGGAGACCATTCCGGCAGACCAAGATTTTAACCAAAGGGCCCGACGCAACAGAACGGCAAAACCTGAGGCCTTAGCATTCAGACGGACAATCTGCATATTAGCATCACAGATAAAAGAATTGGCTATTCTTAGAGATTTGATCTTATCCTGAATATCCTCCAGAGAGGATTCAACTTCAATTAATGCTGACAAAGAGTCACACCAATAGGTTGCAGTGCCTGCAACCACAACTACTGCGGCAGCCGGTTGAAAAAGAAGGCCCATATGTTGAAACATCCTTCTTAAGTAACTCTCGAGTTTCTTGTTTATGGGATCCCGAAAAACATAATTTATGTAAGAACTTACCTGATAAATTCATTTCTTTCATATTGGCAAGAGTCCATGAGCTAGTGACATATGGGATATACAATCCTACCAGGAGGGGCAAAGTTTCCCAAACCTCAAAATGCCTATAAATACAACCCTCACCACACCCACAATTCAGTTTAACGAATAGCCAAGCAGTGGGGTGATAAAGAAAGGAGTAGAAAGCATCAACAAAGGAAATTTGGAAATAATTGTGCTTTATACAAAAAATCATAACCACCATAAAAAGGGTGGGCCTCATGGACTCTTGCCAATATGAAAGAAATGAATTTATCAGGTAAGTTCTAACATAAATTATGTTTTCTTTCATGTAAGTGGCAAGAGTCCATGAGCTAGTGACCTATGGGATATCAATACCCAAGATGTGGAGTCTTCCACTCAAGAGTCACTAGAGAGGGAGGGAATAAAAATAAAAACAGCCATATTCCGCTGAACTTAAAAAAAAAAAACCTTAAAATAAAAGCAGAAGAATCAAACTGAAACAGCTGCCTGAAGAACTTTTCTACCAAAAACTGCTTCCGAAGAAGCAAATACATCAAAACGGTAGAATTTAGTAAATGTATGTAAAGAGGACCAAGTTGCCGCTTTGCAAATCTGATCAACTGAAGCTTCATTTTTAAAAGCCCACGAAGTGGAGACTGATCTAGTAGAATGAGCTGTAATTCTCTGAGGCGGGGCCTGACCCGACTCCAAATAAGCTTGATGAATCAAAAGTTTCAACCAAGAAGCCAAAGAAATAGCAGAAGCCTTCTGACCTTTCCTAGGACCAGAAAATAAAACAAATAGACTGGAAGTCTTCCTGAAATCTTTAGTAGCTTCAACATAATATTTCAAAGCTCTTACCACATCCAAAGAATGTAAGGATATTTCCAAAGAAATCTTAGGATTAGGACACAAGGAAGGGACAACAATTTCTCTATTAATGTTGTTAGAATTCACAACCTTAGGTAAAAATTGTAAATGAAGTCTGCAAAACTGCCTTATCCTGATGAAAAATGAGAAAAGGAGACTCACAAGAAAGAGCAGATAGCTCAGAAACTCTTCTAGCAGAAGAGATAGCCAAAAGGAACAACACTTTTCAAGAAACAGAATTTATGTTTACCTGATAAATTACTTTCTCCAACGGTGTGTCCGGTCCACGGCGTCATCCTTACTTGTGGGATATTCTCTTCCCCAACAGGAAATGGCAAAGAGCCCAGCAAAGCTGGTCACATGATCCCTCCTAGGCTCCGCCTACCCCAGTCATTCGACCGACGTTAAGGAGGAATATTTGCATAGGAGAAACCATATGGTACCGTGGTGACTGTAGTTAAAGAAAATAAATTATCAGACCTGATTAAAAAAACCAGGGCGGGCCGTGGACCGGACACACCGTTGGAGAAAGTAATTTATCAGGTAAACATAAATTCTGTTTTCTCCAACATAGGTGTGTCCGGTCCACGGCGTCATCCTTACTTGTGGGAACCAATACCAAAGCTTTAGGACACGGATGAAGGGAGGGAGCAAATCAGGTCACCTAAATGGAAGGCACCACGGTTTGCAAAACCTTTCTCCCAAAAATAGCCTCAGAAGAAGCAAAAGTATCAAACTTGTAAAATTTGGTAAAAGTGTGCAGTGAAGACCAAGTCGCTGCCCTACATATCTGATCAACAGAAGCCTCGTTCTTGAAGGCCCATGTGGAAGCCACAGCCCTAGTGGAATGAGCTGTGATTCTTTCGGGAGGCTGCCGTCCGGCAGTCTCGTAAGCCAATCTGATGATGCTTTTAATCCAAAAAGAGAGAGAGGTAGAAGTTGCTTTTTGACCTCTCCTTTTACCGGAATAAACAACAAACAAGGAAGATGTTTGTCTAAAATCCTTTGTAGCTTCTAAATAGAATTTTAGAGCGCGAACAACATCCAAATTGTGCAACAAACGTTCCTTCTTTGAAACTGGTTTCGGACACAGAGAAGGTACGATAATCTCCTGGTTAATGTTTTTGTTAGAAACAACTTTTGGAAGAAAACCAGGTTTAGTACGTAAAACCACCTTATCTGCATGGAACACCAGATAAGGAGGAGAACACTGCAGAGCAGATAATTCTGAAACTCTTCTAGCAGAAGAAATTGCAACTAAAAACAAAACTTTCCAAGATAATAACTTAATATCAACGGAATGTAAGGGTTCAAACGGAACCCCCTGAAGAACTGAAAGAACTAAATTGAGACTCCAAGGAGGAGTCAAAGGTTTGTAAACAGGCTTAATTCTAACCAGAGCCTGAACAAAGGCTTGAACATCTGGCACAGCTGCCAGCTTTTTGTGAAGTAACACAGACAAGGCAGAAATCTGTCCCTTCAGGGAACTTGCAGATAATCCTTTTTCCAATCCTTCTTGAAGGAAGGATAGAATCTTAGGAATCTTAACCTTGTCCCAAGGGAATCCTTTAGATTCACACCAACAGATATATTTTTTCCAAATTTTGTGGTAAATCTTTCTAGTTACAGGCTTTCTGGCCTGAACAAGAGTATCGATAACAGAATCTGAGAACCCTCGCTTCGATAAGATCAAGCGTTCAATCTCCAAGCAGTCAGCTGGAGTGAAACCAGGTTCGGATGTTCGAACGGACCCTGAACAAGAAGGTCTCGTCTCAAAGGTAGCTTCCAAGGTGGAGCCGATGACATATTCACCAGATCTGCATACCAAGTCCTGCGTGGCCACGCAGGAGCTATCAAGATCACCGACGCCCTCTCCTGATTGATCCTGGCTACCAGCCTGGGGATGAGAGGAAACGGCGGGAACACATAAGCTAGTTTGAAGGTCCAAGGTGCTACTAGTGCATCCACTAGAGCCGCCTTGGGATCCCTGGATCTGGACCCGTAGCAAGGAACTTTGAAGTTCTGACGAGAGGCCATCAGATCCATGTCTGGAATGCCCCACAGCTGAGTGACTTGGGCAAAGATTTCCGGATGGAGTTCCCACTCCCCCGGATGCAATGTCTGACGACTCAGAAAATCCGCTTCCCAATTTTCCACTCCTGGGATGTGGATAGCGGACAGGTGGCAGGAGTGAGACTCCGCCCATAGAATGATTTTGGTCACTTCTTCCATCGCTAGGGAACTCCTTGTTCCCCCCTGATGGTTGATGTACGCAACAGTTGTCATGTTGTCTGATTGAAACCGTATGAACTTGGCCCTCGCTAGCTGAGGCCAAGCCTTGAGAGCATTGAATATCGCTCTCAGTTCCAGAATATTTATCGGTAGAAGAGATTCTTCCCGAGACCAAAGACCCTGAGCTTTCAGGGATCCCCAGACCGCGCCCCAGCCCATCAGACTGGCGTCGGTCGTGACAATGACCCACTCTGGTCTGCGGAATGTCATCCCTTGTGACAGGTTGTCCAGGGACAGCCACCAACGGAGTGAGTCTCTGGTCCTCTGATTTACTTGTATCTTCGGAGACAAGTCTGTATAATCCCCATTCCACTGACTGAGCATGCACAGTTGTAATGGTCTTAGATGAATGCGCGCAAAAGGAACTATGTCCATTGCCGCTACCATCAACCCGATCACTTCCATGCACTGAGCTATGGAAGGAAGAGGAACGGAATGAAGTATCCGACAAGAGTCTAGAAGCTTTGTTTTTCTGGCCTCTGTCAGAAATATCCTCATTTCTAAGGAGTCTATTATTGTTCCCAAGAAGGGAACCCTTGTTGACGGAGATAGAGAACTCTTTTCCACGTTCACTTTCCATCCGCGAGATCTGAGAAAGGCCAGGACTATGTCCGTGTGAGCCTTTGCTTGAGGAAGGGACGACGCTTGAATCAGAATGTCGTCCAAATAAGGTACTACAGCAATGCCCCTTGGTCTTAGCACAGCTAGAAGGGACCCTAGTACCTTTGTGAAAATCCTTGGAGCAGTGGCTAATCCGAAAGGAAGCGCCACGAACTGGTAATGCTTGTCCAGGAATGCGAACCTTAGGAACCGATGATGTTCCTTGTGGATAGGAATATGTAGATACGCATCCTTTAAATCCACCGTGGTCATGAATTGACCTTCCTGGATGGAAGGAAGAATAGTTCGAATGGTTTCCATCTTGAACGATGGAACCTTGAGAAACTTGTTTAAGATCTTGAGATCTAAGATTGGTCTGAACGTTCCCTCTTTTTTGGGAACTATGAACAGATTGGAGTAGAACCCCATCCCTTGTTCTCTTAATGGAACAGGATGAATCACTCCCATTTTTAACAGGTCTTCTACACAATGTAAGAATGCCTGTCTTTTTATGTGGTCTGAAGACAACTGAGACCTGTGGAACCTCCCCCTTGGGGGAAGCCCCTTGAATTCCAGAAGATAACCTTGGGAGACTATTTCTAGCGCCCAAGGATCCAGAACATCTCTTGCCCAAGCCTGAGCGAAGAGAGAGAGTCTGCCCCCCACCAGATCCGGTCCCGGATCGGGGGCCAACATTTCATGCTGTCTTGGTAGCAGTGGCAGGTTTCTTGGCCTGCTTTCCCTTGTTCCAGCCTTGCATTGGTCTCCAAGCTGGCTTGGCTTGAGAAGTATTACCCTCTTGCTTAGAGGACGTAGCACTTTGGGCTGGTCCGTTTCTACGAAAGGGACGAAAATTAGGTTTATTTTTTGCCTTGAAAGGCCGATCCTGAGGAAGGGCGTGGCCCTTACCCCCAGTGATATCAGAGATAATCTCTTTCAAGTCAGGGCCAAACAGCGTTTTCCCCTTGAAAGGAATGTTAAGTAGCTTGTTCTTGGAAGACGCATCAGCCGACCAAGATTTCAACCAAAGCGCTCTGCGCGCCACAATAGCAAACCCAGAATTCTTAGCCGCTAACCTAGCCAATTGCAAAGTGGCGTCTAGGGTAAAAGAATTAGCCAATTTGAGAGCATTGATTCTGTCCATAATCTCCTCATAAGGAGGAGAATCACTATCGACCGCCTTTATCAGCTCATCGAACCAGAAACATGCGGCTGTAGCGACAGGGACAACGCATGAAATTGGTTGTAGAAGGTAACCCTGCTGAACAAACATCTTTTTAAGCAAACCTTCTAATTTTTTATCCATAGGATCTTTGAAAGCACAACTATCCTCTATGGGTATAGTGGTGCGTTTGTTTAAAGTGGAAACCGCTCCCTCGACCTTGGGGACTGTCTGCCATAAGTCCTTTCTGGGGTCGACCATAGGAAACAATTTTTTAAATATGGGGGGAGGGACGAAAGGAATACCGGGCCTTTCCCATTCTTTATTAACAATGTCCGCCACCCGCTTGGGTATAGGAAAAGCTTCTGGGAGCCCCGGCACCTCTAGGAACTTGTCCATTTTACATAGTTTCTCTGGGATGACCAACTTGTCACAATCATCCAGAGTGGATAATACCTCCTTAAGCAGAATGCGGAGATGTTCCAACTTAAATTTAAATGTAATCACATCAGGTTCAGCATGTTGAGAAATGTTCCCTGAATCAGTAATTTCTCCCTCAGACAAAACCTCCCTGGCCCCATCAGACTGGGTTAGGGGCCCTTCAGAAACATTATTATCAGCGTCGTCATGCTCTTCAGTATCTAAAACAGAGCAGTCGCGCTTACGCTGATAAGTGTTCATTTTGGCTAAAATGTTTTTGACAGAATTATCCATTACAGCCGTTAATTGTTGCATAGTAAGGAGTATTGGCGCGCTAGATGTACTAGGGGCCTCCTGAGTGGGCAAGACTCGTGTAGACGAAGGAGGGACTGATGCAGTACCATGCTTACTCCCCTCACTTGAGGAATCATCTTGGGCATCATTGTCATTGTCACATAAATCACATTTATTTAAATGAATAGGAATTCTGGCTTCCCCACATTCAGAACACAGTCTATCTGGTAGTTCAGACATGTTAAACAGGCATAAACTTGATAACAAAGTACAAAAAACGTTTTAAAATAAAACCGTTACTGTCACTTTAAATTTTAAACTGAACACACTTTATTACTGCAATTGCGAAAAAACATGAAGGAATTGTTCAAAATTCACCAAATTTTCACCACAGTGTCTTAAAGCCTTAAAAGTATTGCACACCAAATTTGGAAGCTTTAACCCTTAAAATAACGGAACCGGAGCCGTTTTGAACTTTAACCCCTTTACAGTCCCTGGTATCTGCTTTGCTGAGACCCAACCAAGCCCAAAGGGGAATACGATACCAAATGACGCCTTCAGAAAGTCTTTTCTAAGTATCAGAGCTCCTCTCACATGCGACTGCATGCCATGCCTCTCAAAAACAAGTGCGCAACACCGGCGCGAAAATGAGGCTCTGCCTATGCTTTGGGAAAGCCCCTAAAGAATAAGGTGTCTAAAACAGTGCCTGCCGATATTATTATATCAAAATACCCAAATAAAATGATTCCTCAAGGCTAAATATGTGTTAATAATGAATCGATTTAGCCCAGAAAAAGTCTACAGTCTTAATAAGCCCTTGTGAAGCCCTTATTTACGATCGTAATAAACATGGCTTACCGGATCCCATAGGGAAAATGACAGCTTCCAGCATTACATCGTCTTGTTAGAATGTGTCATACCTCAAGCAGCAAGAGACTGCTCACTGTTCCCCCAACTGAAGTTAATTGCTCTCAACAGTCCTGTGTGGAACAGCCATGAATTTTAGTGACGGTTGCTAAAATAATTTTCCTCATACAAACAGAAATCTTCATCTCTTTTCTGTTTCTGAGTAAATAGTACATACCAGCACTATTTCAAAATAACAAACTCTTGATTGAATAATAAAAACTACAGTTAAACACTAAAAAACTCTAAGCCATCTCCGTGGAGATGTTGCCTGTACAACGGCAAAGAGAATGACTGGGGTAGGCGGAGCCTAGGAGGGATCATGTGACCAGCTTTGCTGGGCTCTTTGCCATTTCCTGTTGGGGAAGAGAATATCCCACAAGTAAGGATGACGCCGTGGACCGGACACACCTATGTTGGAGAAAAGTAGTTTAATGTCCAAAGAAAGCATAGGCTCAAATGGAGGAGCCTGTAAAGCCTTCAGAACCAAAATTAAGACTCCAAGGAGGAGAAATTGATTTAATGACAGGCTTAATACGAACTAAAGCCTGTACAAAACAGTGAATATCAGGAAGTATAGTGATCTTTCTGTGAAATAAAACAGAAAGAGCGGAGATTTGACCTTTCAAGGAACTTGCAGACAAACCCTTATCCAAACCATCCTGAAGGAACTGTAAAATTCTAGGAATTCTAAAAGAATGCCAGGAGAATTTATGAGAAGAACACCATGAAATGTAAGTCTTCCAAACTCTATAATAAATCTTTCTAGAGACAGATTTACGAGCTTGTAACATAGTATTAATCACTGAGTCAGAGAAACCTCTATGACTTAGAACTAAGAGTTCAATTTCCATACCTTCAAATTTAATGATTTGAGATCCTGATGGAAAAACAGACCTTGAGATAGTAGGTCCAGCCGTAACGGAAGTGGCCAAGACGGGCAACTGGACATCCGAATACCAAAACCTGTGTGGCCATGCTGGAGCCACCAGCAACACAAAAGACTGTTCCATGATGATTTTGGAGATCACTCTTGGAAGGAGAACTAGAGGCGGGAAGATGTAAGCAGGATGATAACACCAAGGAAGTGTCAGTGCATCCACTGCTTCAGCCTGAACATCCCTGGACCTGGACAGGTATCTGGGAAGTTTATTGTTTAGATGAGAGGCCATGAGATCTATCTCTGGAAGACCCCACATCTGAACAATCTGAGAAAACACATCTGGATGGAGAGACCACTCCCCTGGATGTAAAGTCTGGCGGCTGAGATAATCCGCCTCCCAATTGTCTACACCTGGGATATGCACCGCAGAGATTAGACAGGAGCTGGATTCCGCCCAAGCAAGTATCCAAGATACTTCTTTCATAGCTTGGGGACTGCAAGTGCCACCCTGATGATTGACATAAGCCACAGTTGTGATATTGTCTGTCTGAAAACAAATGAACGGTTCTCTCTTTAGCAGAGGCCAAAACTGAAGAGCCCTGAGAATTGCACGGAGTTCTAAAATATTTATTGGTAATCTCGCCTCTTGAGATTTCCAAACCCCTTGTGCTGTCAGAGATCCCCAAACAGCTCCCCAACCTGAAAGACTCGCATGTGTTGAGATCACAGTCTAGGTTGGCCGAACAAAAGAAGCCCCTTGAACCAAACGATGGTGATCTATCCACCATGTCAGAGAGTGTCGTACAATGGGATTCAAGGATATTAATTGTGATATCTTTGTATAATCCCTGCACCATTGATTCAGCATGCAAAGCTGTAGAGGTCTCATGTGAAAACGAGCAAAGGGGATCACGTCCGATGCTGCAGTCATGAGACCTAAAACTTCCATGCACATAGCCACTGAATGGAATGACTGAGACTGAAGGTGCCGACATGCTGCGACCAATTTTAAACGTCTCTTGTCTGTTAGAGAGAGAGTCATGGACACTGAATCTATCTGGAAATCTAAAAAGGTGACCCTTGTCTGAGGAATCAAGAAACTTATTGGTAAATTGATCCTCCAACCATGTTTCCGAAGAAACAACACTAGTTGATTCGTGTGAGATTCTGCAGTATGTAAAGATTGAGCTAGTACCAAGATATCGTCCAAATAAGGAAACACCGCAATACCCTGTTCTCTGATTACAGATAGTAGGGCACCCAGAACCTTTGAAAAGATTCTTGGAGCTGTTGCTAGGCCAAATGGAAGAGCAACAAATTGGTAATGCTTGTCTAGAAAAGAGAATCTCAGAAACTGATAGTGTTCTGGATGAATCGGAATATGAAGGTATGCATCCTACAAGTCTATTGTGGACATATAATGTCCTTGCTGAACAAAAGGCAGAATAGTCCTTATAGTCACCATCTTGAAAGTTGGTACTCTTACATAACGATTCAAAATTTTCAGATCCAGAACTGGTCTGAATAAATTTTCTTTCTTTGGTACAATGAATAGGTTTGAATAAAACCCCAAACCTTTTTCCTGAGGAGGAACTGGCATGATTACAGAAAAGCCTGAGCTTTTACTGGATTTACAGGGATGTGTGAGAGTAAAAAAATCTTCTCACAGGAGGTCTTACTTTGAATCCTATTTGATACCCCTGAGAGACAATGCTCTGAATCCAATGATTTTGGACAGATTTTATCCAAAAAATCCTTGAAAAATCTTAATCTGCCCCCTACCAGCTGAGCTGGAATGAGGGCCGCACCTTCATGCGGACTTAGGGGCTGACTTTGGTTTCCTAAATGGCTTGGATTTATTCCAATTTAAGGAAGGCTTCCAATTGGAAGCAGATTCCTTGGGGGGGAGGATTGAGTTTTTGTTCCTTATTCTGACGAAAGGAACAAAAACGGTTAGAAGCCTTAGATTTACCCTTAGGTTTTTTTATCCTGAGGCAAAATAACTCCTTTTCCCCCAGTGATAGTTTAAATAATAGAAACCAACTGAGAACCAAATAAATTATTACCTTGGAAAGAAAGAGATAGTAATCTAGATTTAGATGTCATATCAGCATTCCAAGGCTTAAGCCACAAAGATCTTCTAGCTAATACAGCTAAAGACATGGATCTAACATCAATTTTGACAATATCAAAAATGGCATCACAAATAAAATGATTAGCATGTTGCAGTAAGCGAATAACGCTAGATATGTCAGAATCCAATTCATGTTGCGATAAATTTTCCAACCAGAAAGTTGATGCAGCCGCAACATCAGCCAAAGAAATAGCAGGTCTGAGAAGATGACCTGAATATAAATAGGCCTTCCTTAGATAAGATTCAAGCTTCCTATTTAAAGGATCCTTAAAGGAAGTACTATCTTCCATAGGAATAGTGGTACGTTTAGCAAGAGTAGAAATAGCCTCATCAACTTTGGGGATTTTTTCCAAAAACTCTATAGATTTTGCTGGTAAAGGATACAATTTTTTAAACCTTGAAGTAGGAATAAAAGAAGTACCTGGCTTATTCCATTCCCTAGAAATCATATCAGAAACAGCCTCAGGAATGGGAAAAACCCCTGGAGAAACCACAGGAGGTTTAAAAACAGCATTTAAATGTTTATTAGACTGAACGTCAATAGGACTGGTTACCTCAATATCCAAAGTAATCAACACTTCTTTTAATAAAGAACGCATATACTCTATTTTAAATAAATAAGTACATTTGTCAGTGTCAATGTCTGAGGAAGGATCTTCTGAATCAGATAGATCCTCATCAGAAGAGGATAAATTATTATGTTGTTGGTCATTTGAAATTTCATCAGCTAAATGAGAAGTTTTAAAAGACCTTTTACATTTATTAGAAGGTGGAAATGCAGACAAAGCCTTCATAATAGAATCAGAAATAAATTCTTTAAAATTTACAGGTATATCATGCACATTAGAAGTTGAAGGAACTGCAACTGGCAATGTACTATTACTGATGGAAACACTATCTGCATGTAAAAGTTTATCATGACAACTATTACAAATGACATTCGGTGGAATCATTTCTACAATTTTACAACAAATGCACTTAGCTTTGGTAGAACAGATGTCAGGCAGCAATGTTCCAGCAGAAACTTCTGAGGCAGGATCAGATTGGGACATCTTGCACAATGTAAGAGAAAAAACAACATATAAAGCAAAATTATCTATTTCCTTATATGACAGTTTCAGGAATGGGAAAAATGTAATAGCATAGGCCTCTGATAGCAAATAGCAAGAGGCAAACATACAAGGGGTATTGCAATAATGAAAAAAATTTGGCGGCAAATATGATGCACAACGTAACGTAAACTCTTTTGGTGCCAAAAATAACCGGAAATGACACACTCGCGTCACTAAAGACGCCGCCGTGTGAAAGGTCTCGGCGCCACATATGACGCCGGAAATGACGAAGTTGCGTCATAAACGTCTTTTTTCACGCCAAAAAAAATTTCGCACCAAGAATGACGCAATAAAGTTTAGCATTCGACGCACCCGCGGGCCTAATACCCACAATAGCAATAAGTAGTCAATTGAGAAAAAAAAAGACTAAACCCCAGGTAAGAAATACATTTCTTAAAATGTTTAAATTCCCCAAATATGAAACTGACAGTCTGCTGAAAGAAATACATGAACCTGACTCATGGCAAATATAAGTACAATACATATATTTAGAACTTTATATAAATGAATAAAGTGCCATACCATAGCTGAGGTGTCTTAAGTAATAAAAAACATACTTACCAAAAGATACCCATCCACATATAGCAGATAGCCAAACCAGTACTAAAACAGTTATTAGTAGAGGTAATTGTAAATTGAGAGTATATCGTCGATCTGAAAAGGGAGGTAGGAGATGAATCTCTACGACCGATAACAGAGAACCTATGAAATAGACCCCCGTTAGGGAAATCATTGTATTCAAATAAGTGATACTCCCTTCACGTCCCTCTGACATTCACTGTACTCTGAGAGGAATCGGGCTTCAACAATGCTGAGAAGCACATATCAACGTAGAAATCTTAGGACAAACTTACTTCACCACCTCCATAGGAGGCAAAGTTTGTAAAAACTGAATTGTGGGTGTGGTGAGGGGTGTATTTATAGGCATTTTGAGGTTTGGGAAACTTTGCCCCTCCTGCTAGGATTGTATAGCCCATATGTCACTAGCTCATGGACTCTTGCCAATTACATGAAAGAAAGAGGAGCTATCCTAGAGGGATAGTAGTACGCTTGGTGAGAGTGGAAATGGCTCCATCCACTTGGAAACAACTGGAACTGGAAACAACTTTTTAAAAGTTGCAGAAGGAGAGAAATGTATACCAATCCTCTCCCATTCTTTCGCAATAATATTTGCCATGCAGACTGGAACCGGAAAAGTCTGTGGAACCTTCTTCTCCTCATAGACCCAATCTAGCTTAGGAATCTTGGTTTCCTTAGTAAGCTTGGCTTCTGGGACTTCTAGGGTAGATAAAACCTCCTTCAAGAGAAAATGGAGGTGCTCAATTTTAGACTCCTCAGAGGTACGAGGCTTATTTTCTGAAACCTCCGACTCCGAAAGTTCACCTTCTGATGCAAAAGAGGTTAACTCATCCTCAGAAATATGAGACACACTAGCCAACTCAGACTGAAGTGAAGGGCTATCCCCCCAAATCAGCAGAATTATGCTTAACCTTTCTCTTACACTTCTCAGAGATAGGTAAAGAGTTTAGCGCAGCAGAGACAGCGAACTGAAGTTGTGAAGCTAAGTCCACTGGCAATAAACCACCTCCGGCAAGAGTTACAGGTGCGCCCCGGGGAACTGCTTGTGATATAGGGTTAAAAGGGGACGGCGGAGGTGGATGGCTCAGAAAGAATACGTTTACCAGATAGATTACAGTTTTTAACCCCTTCTTAGCTTTTAAAACATCACCTAGGCAGATAGAGCAAAATTGTGCAGGGGGGCAAACCAAAGTCTCCTCACAATATATGTATTATTATTTAAAGAGATAGCAGAGCTAGAACCCTCTGAGGGGTTTATGTCAGTGTCCTCCATAGCGGGATAGCAGATCTCAACACATGGTCAAATACAAAAAAACTTTTCATTTACTAAGAGGGGAACCTCTACCTACAGCCTTGGCTGAGGTACTTACCACCTCCCAAATTGTGCAGGGGGGCAAACCAAAGTCTCCTCACAATATATGTATTATTATTTAAAGAGATAGCAGAGCTAGAACCCTCTGAGGGGTTTATGTCAGTGTCCTCCATAGCGGGATAGCAGATCTCAACACATGGTCAAATACAAAAAAACTTTTCATTTACTAAGAGGGGAACCTCTACCTACAGCCTTGGCTGAGGTACTTACCACCTCCCAGATCGTAGGGACCTTGAAATCTCCCTGCAGCAACAGACTTCCCTGACATAACGTTACAGGAACAGGAATTAGGAGGAAACTGCGCCCTGTCACATGGTGTGCAAGTCGGGGACCACCCCACTGAAGTAAAAAGTGCACAAAGCTAATATTAGCTGTGCAGCGCTGAAAAAAATAAATACACCCCTGCATCCATCTGCCTTTAACCTCTCATGAGCCAGACCCCATACACAAAGTGCTCCGTTGGCTAAGGAGCTAAGCAGCACACAATGTCCCCAACTGCTCATTAAATCCACCTCAACTATGGAAGAGATTGTCACCAGATCCATTAGGGTCATCAGTCAGTATCCCACTGTCACTATTAGGTCCTCTCCAAAATACTCCCAGCATTGTGGAGCAAACAGAGTCTCAAGGTGTGACAGTCTCTTCTCAACGTTGCCTGACAGTGACATGAGTGAAATAAAAGAAAACAGTGTAAAATGCTAACACTGGTTCCCCAAGAGGTTGTTAGAGCCATTAGCTAGATTCAGACAGAGCACAATGCCTGCCGCATCCAGCTGCTAACCTTCACCACTACTCTCAGAGAGAGATATACATGGTTACTTAAAAAAACGCTGTCCTCTCTTGAAGGGAAAATACCCATTAAAGGACTCTTCATTTCTTCTAACACTTCTCTGCCATCCTCCTATAGTGTATGAATGGCAGAGAATGATTGGGGGGATAGGGAAAGTGGGAGGGATATTTAAAGCCTTTGGCTGGGGTGTCTTTGCCTCCTCCTTGTGGCCAGGTGTTGATATTCCCAACAGTAATGAAGTCGTGGACTTACTGTTTACCCACTAGTTATATTTCTTGTGATGTCACAATAAATGACGAGAAAAAAAAAAAATTACTAACCCGGACGAATGTATGGAGGCTACAAATAGAACTTAAATTCTAAAGTTCAGAAAGAATAACGCCTTTAAATGTAAAATCTTAAAAGGTATCTTTACAACTTTGTGTATTTTAGGCACGTTGTGGTTTTTAATGCCCTGTAATCCTGTGTGATCTGCAATAAAATGTCTTGAGAAATCACATCAGCTAAAGCTCCTATCATGTTATTTATGTGACATTTCCTTATATTTGTTAATCGTGTATAAATTTGTAACACCCTTTTTCTGATTCCTAAAATAAAATGATTGTCTTTTCCCTAATTGACTAGAAGTGGGAAACAATGTATAAATAACCAAAAGAGATCAGTAGAGTAGAGCAAAGGTGTAGCTTTTATTTTATACCACAAACCATCTACCAGTCTAGACTACACTTCTGCCTCTTAATCTACTCCATCTCACACACTCAATAGATTTAACCTCTTGTTATAGGTCAAATAAAATGATGACAAGTACTGGGTGGGCATTCTGAAGACCAAGTTATTCTAGATAACTGAATTGAGTTGCTTATTTTAAGTACACAATACAATTTATTGTTAGTTTATTGTATATTTTGATAACACTAGGTTCCTTTTAACAAATTAAAACTAACATTTTTTTCTATATTCTCTTCAGTTATAGTCAATCTGTTGTCACGGAGGACCTCCTATAAAGATGCAGCAAGAAGAAACGTCAAAATAAACCAGGAAGTTATAAGTTCCCCATCCATATTTGCATTTAACCACTGCACCAAAATTCCAGATCATAAAACCAAGTCAATTAATGTTTTGTTTTCACATCAGAATAGATTGTTCACATCTGCAGTTTCTCAAACAATAAAGGGTACACAGCAATTCATATCCAAAATCTCTCACTGTTTTATTGCCATAGACTGTAAACTGCAATTTTATGTGCAAAGTAAAGGTCTATAAAATCTGTAAGCTGGTTAACATAAAAACTGCAAAGCTTTAGGTTTTCTTTGCTATGAAATAAGAATGCATTTAGATTGGTTTGCAAATACATTCTTGTTTGAAATCATCATGCCTGTTCTGTACAATAAAACATTTAGTATAATAAATGTAGAAAAGCATAGGTGAAACATATGTTTAAGGAATGAGCTGGAGTTGTAGTGGTGTCAAAAGTGCATGTTAACCCCTTTATTGCCAGAGAGTAGCCTCATAAATATAAATACTTTTTGCAGCTACCTTAAGTAGGGGAATATGAAAACACACTATATGACCAAAAGGGCACACAGAACATGTGTGAATATTCTTGGAGCTGTAGCCAGATCAAATGGTAGAGCAACAAACTGAAAATGCTTGCCCGGAATGCAAACCTCAGAAACTTGAAATGTTCTCTGAATTGAAACATGAAGGTAAGTATCCTTTACATCTATTGTGGATATAAACGGAATCCTTACAAATTTGTTCAGAGCTTTTAGATACAAAAACTGGACTGAAAGTACCTTCCTTCTTTAGGACAATGAAGAGATTTGAATAAAATCCCATCCCCTGTTCCTGCAAAGAAACTGGAACAATCGCTCCCATAGCTTTCATACTAAAACCAAGCATCCTGAAAGAAGCTTGACCTACAACCTACAAGGACATCTCTATCGGGGGCCGCACCTTTATGCAGATTTGGTAATAGGGATAGATTTCTTACCCTGCTTTGACTTGTTCCAGTTAGCACTAGGTCTCCAGACTGAGCCAGAGGTGCCTTGCTTCTGAGCGATGAGTCAACCTTTTGCTCCTAATTCTAACAAAAGGACTGAAAACGATAAGCTTTAGATTTCCCTCTAGACATCTTGCCCTGAGGAAGAAAAGCCCCTTTACATCCAGTAACAGTACATATTAAAGAATTTAAATTTCGAACCAAACAACTTCTTTCCCTTGAAAGGAAAGAGATAATAATCTGGATTTTTACACCATACCAGGAGATCAGGATTTAAGCCATAAGGCTTTCCTGGCAAGGACTACCAAAGACATGCTTTTGATATTAATCTTCATAATATCAAATACAGCATCACAAATAAAAGAATTGGCATTTCTGAGTAAAACCAAATGACTTGCACTAGCAGAGTCATCAGAATACTGTTATAAAAAAAAACTAGACAACCAGTAACAAATAGCTGGCCTGAGCAAACAACCTGCTTGTAAAAGGCCCTTCAATTTCCTATCTAAAGGGTCTTTAAAAGAATAGTTGTACATAGAGGGGCGCATATACGTACCCCTGTCCGCTGCAGCTCACCTCTGGCAGACTTAATTCCCCCAAACAAGACTATAAATATCTCCACCTACTTCCCCTACCCTCCAATAGTTAAGCTGAAAAGAAACTAGAGGTATAGAGGTGCAATTGACTGCTGCCGCCACAACAAAACAATAGGGCAGGGTCGTGGACTCTCACTGCCAAGAAGGAAATTAAATTATAAAGGTAAAAATAATTTTAGTTTTCCTTCTTATTTTCAGTAAGAGTCCACAATGACATTCATAACCTATGGAAAACCAATACCCAAGCTGTGGAGTTCATGGGCGGGATTAGAAGAGGAAAGGAAATCCAATATAAGGCACCCTACCCAAGAACTCTGCAGTGTAGTTTTTTTTTCTTCTTTTTTTTAGATACATTGTTCTGGGTGGAAAACATTGTTCCCCACTCCACTGAGATCTTAATCTGGCAGCCCAGCTAAAAGACCCTGACCAAGGAAACACATTCATCACCCCATAGGGTGAGGACTCATCTCAAGGAGATTCATCCACAAGAAAAAAGTACAGAACATTTCCAACAAACCCCGTCTTCTAAAGAGGATACATGAAAAACAAAGGCTTAAACAAACTTCTACAAACACTAAAACAATATATACCCCCTAAGGAGTAACAAACAACAAAAGATTGCGTTGATCTGTACCACATGAGCCTTAGAGACCCAGTCTGAACCTGTTTAACTTCTTACGTCAGATGACATTGGGTGTATCCTGAACGGTATAACGGTAGGCCCATGATGACCAGGCCACTAACCACGAGTGCGGCCCCTACATCAGCACCAAGCCCCGGCAGTCTAATTGTCCTAAAATGACCATATAATGTATCTACACTTGTCCGCAACCTGCATACCATTGTGTCAAAGCACCGCTCCTCCTTCCTGGTTAACTGCGGCAGTCTGACAAAGAGGCTAGCACGCATCACAAGGACAAGACCTCCTCTGTGTTAGACAAACATGCCATGAAAGAAAGGACAACGCAATCATAATGAGTTTGTATTGTAGTGTGAAACACATACTTATACCTCCTCTTTGTTAGACAAAATGCCATGAAAGTGGGGACAATTCACCAATAATATGTCTGTAATTTAGTGTGAAATACACTGCGTTATCCAACAATAGTAGTATGAAAAAAGAGGCATGAGAAAATCAGCGCCAATTAGTATATATACACACATATACACACACCAATACTCCTCAGAGATTTATATGGATATATAATCCCCAGCTATCCTCAGCTAAACCATGATAAACTTATTTTCTTTATTATAGAGCACCTCTCTCTGCCTACCTCCACGAGATGAGGCAAAGAACTACTGGAGGGCAGGGGAAATATGGTAGTTTGATTGATTGTAGAGGGAAGATTATTCTTTTTTTTAGCTTGGTAAAATTGTGTTTTACTTATTTACATTATTAAGCTTTAGCATTAAAAGAACCTTTTTGACATTTCCAATTCAACCTAAAGTACTGTAAATATGACAGGAGAGAGTAGAGAGCTCAGCATAGATTCTGCAGCTTACCAACCAGCCTCAGATAAAGTAAAATAAGTTGGCTCTCAAATAAGTACAACTTTCACAGTCTGTGTCCATATAAGAGGTTACAACCCTTACTAAACCTTTCCATATATTATAATATATATATATATATATATATGATACATTATATATATATATATATATATATATATATATATATATATATATATATATATATATATATATATATATATATATATATAAAAAATACTTATATTAGGTTCTCAATATGTTTTTTTTTCTATTAGTATTCTCAGTTAAACCATTAATATACTGAGAAATTATAATTTTTTAATTTATTTAAAACCTTTTATTTGCACACACTCTTGCTTGAGACAATTTAATGGGACAGTAAACACCTTGAGATTTTCATTTAAAATGTTTATTTATGTGCAATGAAACAAGTTTGCAATATATTTTCATTTTTTATTTTGCCCCATGTTCATGTAATTTAACTCTGCAAAATGAGGATTTTCTATTTCTCATAACTTGAAATGTACCCTGCTGACTTCTCAGGGATACTCAAGGTTAACACTGCTACATATATGTGCCTAAATGGCTTTAGTTAATAACAGCTACAAAACCATGCACTTTATACTAACATTATGACTGTGACTAGCCTTGTTGTCTGTAGACTCAAGCCTGGATTGGCTCCTCCAAACAAGGCAAGTGGTGGGTGGAGTTTGGCTATTTAAAAACCAACTGCAACAAACATGATGTTAATTTGTTTTAAAAACCTTCAATACATGGCTGAGATATAGGGGCATATTTATGATTGTGCGAGCGCACATGATCTGATATTGCGGATCATGTCCGCTGCACATCGATAAATGCCGACAGCATACCGTGTCGGCATTTATCATTGCACTAGCAGTTCTGGTGAACTGCTGGTGCAGTGCCGCCCCCTGCAGAGCTAGCAGGGGGAGTCAATCAACCCGATTGTATTCGATCGGGTTGATTTCTGGCGATGTACCTCCTGTAGAACCTGAGGTACCACCCTTAGACCATAAAAACTTATTTTCAAAACCTGCCATAAATAGATTGGCATACAATGGGGCCATATTCGACCCCATCGCCGTGCCCGCTACCTGAAGAAAAACATAATTTATGTAAGAACTTACCTGATAAATTAATTTCTTTCATATTAGCAAGAGTCCATGAGCTAGTGACGTATGGGATATACATTCCTACCAGGAGGGGCAAAGTTTCCCAAACCTCAAAATGCCTATAAATACACCCCTCACCACACCCACAAATCAGTTTAACGTATAGCCAAGAAGTGGGGTGATAAGAAAAAAGTGCGAAAGCATAAAAAATAAGGAATTGGAATAATTGTGCTTTATACAAAAAAATCATAACCACCACAAAAAAGGGTGGGCCTCATGGACTCTTGCTAATATGAAAGAAATGAATTTATCAGGTAAGTTCTTACATAAATTATGTTTTCTTTCATGTAATTAGCAAGAGTCCACGAGCTAGTGACGTATGGGATAAGGACTACCCAAGATGTGGATCTTCCACGCAAGAGTCACTAGAGAGGGACAGCCAATTCCGCTGAAAAAAATCCACACCCAAAACAAAGTTTAAATCTTATAATGAAAAAACCTGAAATTATAAGCAGAAGAATCAAACTGAAACAGCTGCCTGAAGTACTTTTCTACCAAAAACTGCTTCAGAAGAAGAAAACACATCAAAATGGTAGAATTTAGTAAAAGTATGCAAAGAAGACCAAGTGGCTGCTTTGCAAATCTGATCAACCGAAGCTTCATTCCTAAACGCCCAGGAAGTAGAAACTGACCTAGTAGAATGAGCAGTAATCCTTTGAGGCGGAGTTTTACCCAACTCGACATAAGCATGATGAATCAAAGATTTTAACCAAGATGCCAAAGAAATGGCAGAAGCCTTCTGACCTTTCCTAGAACCGGAAAAGATAACAAATAGACTAGAAGTCTTTCGGAAATCCTTAGTAGCTTCAACATAATATTTCAAAGCTCTAACAACATCCAAAGAATGCAATGACTTTTCCTTAGAATTCTTAGGATTAGGACACAAAGAAGGAACCACAATTTCTCTACTAATGTTGTTAGAATTCACAACCTTAGGTAATAATTTAAAAGAAGTTTGCAACACCGCCTTATCCTGATGAAAAATCAGAAAAGGAGACTCGCAAGAAAGAGCAGATAATTCAGAAACTCTTCTAGCAGAAGAGATGGCCAAAAGAAACAAAACTTTCCAAGAAAGTAATTTAATGTCCAGCGAATGCATAGGTTCAAACAGAGGAGCTTGAAGAGCCCCCAAAACCAAATTCAAACTCCAAGGAGGAGAAATTGACTTAACAGGTTTTATACGAACCAAAGCTTGTACAAAACAATGAATATCAGGAAGACTAGCAATATTTCTGTGAAAAAGAACAGAAAGAGCAGAGATTTGTCCTTTCAAGGAACTTGCAGACAAACCTTTATCCAAACCATCCTGAAGAAACTGTAAAATTCTAGGAATTCAAAAAGAATGCCAAGAAAAATGATGAGAAAAATACCAAGAAATGTAAATCTTCCAGACTCGATAATATATCTTCCTAGATACAGATTTACGAGCCTGTAACATAGTATTAATCACAGAGTCAGAGAAACCTCTATGACTGAGAATCAAGCGTTCAATCTCCATACCTTCAAATTTAAGGATTTGAGATCCTGATGGAAAAAAGGACCTTGCGATAGAAGGTCTGGTCTTAACGGAAGAGTCCACGGTTGGCAAGTGGCCATCCGGACAAGATCCGCATACCAAAACCTGTGAGGCCATGCTGGAGCCACCAGCAGAACAAACGAGCACTCCTTTAGAATCTTGGAAATCACTCTTGGAAGAAGAACTAGAGGCGGAAAGATATAGGCAGGATGATACTTCCAAGGAAGTGACAATGCATCCACTGCCTCCGCTTGAGGATTCCTGGATCTGGACAGATACCTGGGAAGCTTCTTGTTTAGATGAGAAGCCATCAGATCTATTTCTGGAAGTCCCCACGTTTGAACAATCTGAAGAAATACCTCTGGGTGAAGAGACCATTCGCCCGGATGTAACGTTTGGCGACTGAGATAATCCGCTTCCCAATTGTCTATACCTGGGATATGAACCGCAGAAATTAGACAGGAGCTGGATTCCGCCCATACCAGTATTCGAGATACTTCTTTCATAGCCAGAGGACTGTGAGTCCCTCCTTGATGATTGACATATGCCACGGTTGTGACATTGTCCGTCTGAAAACAAATGAACAACTCTCTTATTAGAAGAGGCCATGACTGAAGAGCTCTGAAAATTGCACGGAGTTCCAAAATGTTGATTGGTAATCTCACCTCCTGAGATTCCCAAACCCCTTGTGCTGTTAGAGACCCCCAAACAGCTCCCCAACCTGTCAGACTTGCATCTGTTGAAATCACAGTCCAGGTCGGAAGAACAAAAGAAGCCCCCTGAACTAAACGATGGTGGTCTGTCCACCACGTCAGAGAGTGTCGTACAATCGGTTTTAAAGATATTAACTGAGATATCTTTGTATAATCCCTGCACCACTGGTTCAGCATACAGAGCTGAAGAGGTCGCATGAGAAAACGAGCAAAGGGGATCGCGTCCGATGCAGCAGTCATAAGACCTAGAATTTCCATGCATAAGGCTACCGAAGGGAATGATTGAGACTGAAGGTTTCGACAAGCTGATATCAATTTTAGACGTCTCTTGTCTGTCAGAGTCATGGACACTGAATCTATCTGGAAACCTAAAAAGGTTACCCTTGTCTGAGGAATCAATGAACTTTTTGGGAAATTGATCCTCCAACCATGTTCTTTAAGAAACCATACAAGTCGATTCGAGATTCTGCTAAATGTGAAGACTGAGCAAGTACCAAGATATCGTCCAAATAAGGAAATACCACAATACCCTGTTCTCTGATTACAGAGAGAAGGGCACCGAGAACCTTTGTAAAAATCCTTGGAGCTGTTGCTAGGCCAAACGGCAGAGCCACAAACTGGTAATGCTTGTCTAGGAAAGAGAATCTCAGAAACTGATAGTGATCTGGATGAATCGGAATATGCAGATATGCATCCTGTAAATCTATTGTGGACATATAATGCCCTTGCTGAACAAAAGGCAGAATAGTCCTTATAGTTACCATTTTGAATGTTGGTATCCTTACATAATGATTCAATATTTTTAAATCCAGAACTGGTCTGAAGGAATTCTCCTTCTTTGGTACAATGAAAAGATTTGAATAAAACCCAAGCCCCTGTTCCAGAACTGGAACTGGCATAATTACTCCAGCCAACTCTAGATCTGAAACACATTTCAGAAATGCTTGAGCCTTCACTGGATTTACTGGGACAAGGGAAAGAAAAAATCTTCTTGCAGGAGGCCTTATCTTGAAGCCTATTCTGTACCCATGTGAAACAATGTTCTGAATCCAAAGATTGTGAATCGAATTGATCCAAATTTCTTTGAAAAATCGTAATCTGCCCCCTACCAGCTGAGCTGGAATGAGGGCCGCACCTTCATGTTGACTTGGGAGCTGGCTTTGGCTTTCTAAAAGGCTTGGATTTATTCCAGACTGGAGATGGTTTCCAAACTGATACTGCTCCTGTAGGGGAAGGATCAGGCTTTTGTTCCTTATTGTGACGAAAGGAACGAAAACGATTAGTAGACCTAAATTTACCTTTAGATTTTTTATCCTGTGGTAAAAAAGTTCCTTTCCCCCAGTAACAGTTGAAATAATAGAATCCAACTGTGAACCAAATAATTTATTACCCTGGAAAGAAAGGGAAAGCAAAGTTGACTTAGAAGACATATCAGCATTCCAAGTTTTAAGCCATAAAGCTCTTCTAGCTAAAATAGCTAGAGACATATACCTGACATCAACCCTAATGATATAAAAGATGGCATCACAAATAAAATTATTAGCATGTTGAAGAAGATTAACAATGCTATGAGAATTATGATTTGATACTTGTTGCGCTAAAGCTTCCAACCAAAAAGTTGAAGCTGCAGCAACATCCGCTAAAGATATAGCAGGTCTAAGAAGATTACCTGAACATAAGTAAGCTTTTCTTAGAAAGGATTCAATTTTCCTATCTAAAGGATCCTTAAAGGAAGTACTATCTGCCGTAGGAATAGTAGTACGTTTAGCAAGAGTAGAGATAGCCCCATCAACCTTAGGGATTTTGTCCCAAAACTCTAATCTGTCAGATGGCACAGGATATAATTGCTTAAAACGTTTAGAAGGAGTGAATGAATTACCCAAATTATTCCATTCCCTGGAAATTACTTCAGAAATAGCATCAGGGACAGGAAAAACTTCTGGAATAACTACAGGAGATTTAAAAACCTTATTTAAACATTTAAATTTAGTATCAAGAGGACCAGATTCCTCTATCTCTAATGCATTTAAGACTTCTTTAAGTAAAGAACGAATAAATTCCATTTTGAATAAATATGAAAATTTATCAGCATCAACCTCTGAAACTGAATCCTCTGAACCAGAGGAAACATTATCAGAATGATGATGTTCATTTAAAAATTCATCTGAAAAATTAGAAGTTTTAAAAGACCTTTTACGTTTACTAGAAGGAGGAATAACAGACATAGCCTTCTAAATGGATTTAGAAACAAAATCTCTTATGTTAACAGGAACACTCTGAGTATTAGATGTTGATGGAACAGCAACAGGTAATGTAACATTACTAAAGGAAATATTATCTGCATTAACAAGTTTGTCATGACATTCATTACAAACAACAGCTGGAGGAACAGATACCACAAGTTTACAGAAAATACACTTAACTTTGGTAGATCCAACATCAGGCAGCGATTTTCCAGAAGTATCTTCTGATTCAGGGTCAATATGAGACATCTTGCAATATGTAATAGAAAAAACAACATATAAAGCAAAATTGATCAAATTCCTTAAATTACAGTTTCAGGAATGGGAAAAAATGCCAGTGAACAAGCTTCTAGCAACCAGAAGCAAATAAACAATGAGCCTTAAATAATGTGGAGACAATAATGACGCCCAAATTTTTTTAGCGCCAAAAAAGACGCCCACATTATTTGACGCCTAAATGCTTTTAGCGCCAAAAAATGACGCCACATACGATAACGCCGACACTTTTGGCGCAAAAACGTCAAAAATGACGCAACTTCCGGTGACAAGAACGACGCCGGAAATAACAAAGAATTTTTTGCACCAAAAAAGTCCGCGCCAAGAATGACACAATAAAATGAAGCATTTTCAGCCCCCGCAAGCCTAACAGCCCACAGGGAAAAAAGTCAAATTTTAAGGTAAGAAAAAAATTGATTATTCAAATGCATTATCCCAAATAATGAAACTGACTGTCTGAAATAAGGAATATTGAACATCCTGAATCAAGGCAAATAAATGTTTAAACACAAATATTTAGAACTTTATATAAAAGTGCCCAACCATAGCATAGAGTGTCACAAAAATAAGACTTACTTACCCAGGACACTCATCTACATGTAGTAGAAAGCCAAACCAGTACTGAAACGAGAATCAGTAGAGGTAATGGTATATATAAGAGTATATCATCGATCTGAAAAGGGAGGTAAGAGATGAATCTCTACGACTGATAACAGAGAACCTATGAAATAGACCCCGTAGAAGGAGATCATTGAATTCAAATAGGCAATACTCTCTTCACATCCCTCTGACATTCACTGCACGCTGAGAGGAAAACTGGCTCCAACCTGCTGCGGAGCGCATATCAACGTAGAATCTAGCACAAACTTACTTCACCACCTCCACAGGAGGCAAAGTTTGTAAAACTTATTTGTGGGTGTGGTGAGAGGTGTATTTATTTTGAGGTTTGGGAAACTTTGCCCCTCCTGGTAGGAATGTATATCCCATACGTCACTAGCTCATGGACTCTTGCTAATTACATGAAAGAAAAAACAGAATTTATGCTTACCTGATAAATTACTTTCTCCAACGGTGTGTCCGGTCCACGGCGTCATCCTTACTTGTGGGAATATCTCTTCCCAAACAGGAAATGGCAAAGAGTCCCAGCAAAGCTGGCCATATAGTCCCTCCTAGGCTACGCCCACCCCAGTCATTCGACCGACGGACAGGAGGAAAAAAAAAGGAGAAACCATATGGTACCGTAGTTAGATAAAATAATTCCTCAGACCTGATTAAAAAACCAGGGCGGGCCGTGGACCGGACACACCGTTGGAGAAAGTAATTTATCAGGTAAGCATAAATTCTGTTTTCTCCAACATTGGTGTGTCCGGTCCACGGCGTCATCCTTACTTGTGGGAACCAATACCAAAGCTTTAGGACACGGATGAAGGGAGGGAGCAAATCAGGTCACCTAAACGGAAGGCACCACGGCTTGCAAAACCTTTCTCCCAAAAATAGCCTCCGAAGAAGCAAAAGTATCAAATTTGTAAAATTTGGCAAAAGTGTGCAGTGAAGACCAAGTCGCTGCCTTACATATCTGATCAACAGAAGCCTCGTTCTTGAAGGCCCATGTGGAAGCCACAGCCCTAGTGGAGTGAGCTGTGATTCTTTCAGGAGGCTGCCGTCCGGCAGTCTCGTAAGCCAATCGGATGATGCTTTTAAGCCAAAAAGAAAGAGAGGTAGAAGTCGCTTTTTGACCTCTCCTTTTACCAGAGTAGACGACAAACAGAGAAGATGTTTGTCTAAAATATTTTGTAGCTTCTAAATAGAATTTTAGAGCACGGACTACGTCCAAATTGTGTAACAAACGTTCCTTCTTTGAAACTGGATTCGAACACAAAGAAGGTACAACTATCTCCTGGTTAATATTTTTGTTAGAAACAACCTTTGGAAGAAAACCAGGCTTAGCACGCAAAACCACCTTATCTGCATGGAACACCAGATAGGGCGGAACACACTGCAGAGCAGATAACTCTGAAACTCTTCTAGCAGAAGAAATAGCAACCAAAAACAAAACTTTCCAAGATAACAACTTAATATCTATGGAATGTAGAGGTTCAAACGGAACCCCTTGAAGAACAGAAAGAACTAAATTTAAACTCCAGGGAGGAGTCAAAGGTCTGTAAACAGGCTTGATCCTAACCAGAGCCTGAACAAATGCTTGAACATCTGGCATAGCTGCCAGTCGTTTGTGTAGTAAGACAGATAAAGCAGAAATCTGTCCCTTTAGAGAACTCGCAGATAATCCTTTATCCAAACCTTCTTGCAGAAAGGAAAGAATCTTAGGAATTTTAATCTTATTCCAAGGTAATCCCTTGGATTCACACCAGCAGATATATCTTTTCCATATCTTATGGTAAATCTTTCTAGTTACCGGTTTTCTGGCCTGAACCAGAGTATCAATCACAGAATCTGAAAACCCACGCTTTGATAGAATCAAGCGTTCAATCTCCAAGCCATCAGCTGGAGGGAGACCAGATTTGGATGTTCGAATGGACCCTGAACAAGAAGGTCCTATCTCAAAGGTAGCTTCCATGGTGGATCAGATGACATATTCACCAGGTCTGCATACCAAGTCCTGCGTGGCCACGCAGGGGCTATCAAGATCACCGAGGCCCTCTCCTGTTTGATCCTGGCTACCAGCCTGGGAATGAGAGGAAACGGTGGAAACACATAAGCTAGGTTGAAGGTCCAAGGCGCTACTAGTGCATCCACTAGAGTCGCCTTGGGATCCCTGGATCTGGACCCGTAGCAAGGAACTTTGAAGTTCTGACTAGACGCCATCAGATCCATGTCTGGAATGCCCCATAGTTGCGTCAACTGGGCAAAGATCTCCGGGTGGAGTTCCCACTCCCCCGGATGGAATGTCCGATGACTCAGATAATCCGCTTCCCAGTTTTCCACACCTGGGATGTGGATCGCAGATAGATGGCAGGAGTGATTCTCCGCCCATTGTATTATTTTGGTCACTTCTTTCATCGCCAGGGAACTCCTTGTTCCCCCCTGATGATTGAGATACGCAACAGTCGTCATGTTGTCTGATTGGAATCCTATGAATCTGGCCTTTGCTAGCTGAGGCCAAGCCTTGAGAGCATTGAATATCGCTCTTAGTTCCAGAATGTTTATCGGGAGAAGAGACTCTTCCCGAGACCACAGTCCCTGAGCTTTCAGGGATTCCTAGACCGCGCCCCAGCCCACTAGGCTGGCATCGGTCGTGACGATGACCCACTCTGGACTGCGGAAGCTCATTCCCTGGGATAGGTGATCCTGGGTTAGCCACCAACGGAGTTAGTCTCTGGTCTTCTGATCTACTTGAATCACTGGAGACAAGTCTGTATAGTCCCCATTCCACTGTTTCAGTATGCACAGTTGTAATGGTCTTAGATGAATTCGCGCAAAAGGAACTATGTCCATTGCCGCAACCATCAACCCTACTACTTCTATGCACTGAGCTATAGAAGGACGTGGAACAGAATGAAGAACTTGACAAGCGCTTAGAAGTTTTGACTTTCTGACATCTGTCAGAAAGATCTTCATTTCTAAGGAATCTATTATTGTTCCCAAGAAGGGAACTCTGGTTGACGGAGACAGAGAACTTTTTTCTATGTTCACCTTCCATCCGTGAGATCTGAGAAAGGCCAGAACGATGTCTGTATGAGCCTTTGATTTTGAAAGGGACGACGCTTGTATTAGAATGTCGTCCAAGTATGGTACTACTGCAATGCCCCTCGGTCTTAGAACCGCTAGAAGGGACCCGAGTACCTTTGTGAAAATCCTTGGAGCAGTGGCTAATCCGAATGGGAAGGCCACAAACTGGTAATGTTTGTCCAGAAAGGCGAACCTTAGGAACTGATGATGTTCTTTGTGGATAGGAATATGTAGGTACGCATCCTTTAGATCCACGGTAGTCATAAATTGACCTTCCTGGATAGTGGGTAGAATCGTTCGAATGGTTTCCATTTTGAACGATGGTACCCTGAGAAATTTGTTTAGGATCTTTAAATCCAGAATTGGTCTGAAGGTTCCCTCTTTTTTTGGGAACTACGAACAGATTTGAGTAAAATCCCATTCCTTGTTCCGTCATTGGAACGGGGTGTATCACTCCCATCTTTAACAGGTCTTCTACACAATGTAAGAACGCCTGTCTCTTTATTTGGTTTGAAGATAATTGAGACATGTGGAACCTTCCCCTTGGGGGTAGTTCCTTGAATTCCAGAAGATAACCCTGAGAAACTATTTCTAGCGTCCAGGGATCCTGAACATCTCTTGCCCAAGCCTGAGCAAAGAGAGAGAGTTTGCCCCCCCCTAGATCCGGTCCCGGATCGGGGGCTACTCCTTCATGCTGTTTTGTTAGCAGCGGCAGGCTTCTTGGCCTGCTTACCCTTGTTCCAGCCTTGCATCGGTTTCCAGGCTGGTTTGGACTGTGAGGTATTACCCTCTTGCTTAGAGGATGCAGAATTAGAGCCCGGTCCGTTCCTGAAATTACGAAAGGAACGAAAATTAGACTTATTTTTGGCCTTGAAAGGCCTATCTTGTGGGAGGGCGTGACCCTTTCCCCCAGTGATGTCTGAGATAATCTCTTTCAATTCAGGTCCAAAGAGAGTTCTACCCTTGAAGGGGATGTTAAGCAATTTTGTCTTGGATGATACATCCGCTGACCAAGACTTTAGCCAAAGCGTTTTGCGCGCCACAATTGCAAACCCTGAATTTTTCGCCGCTAATCTAGCTAATTGCAAAGTAGCATCTAAAATAAAAGAGTTAGCCAACTTAAGTGCGTAAACTCTGTCCATAACCTCCTCATATGGAGTCTCTCTACTGAGCGACTTTTCTAGTTCCTCGAACCAGAACCACGCTGCTGTAGTGACAGGAACAATGCACGAAATGGGTTGTAGAAGGTAACCTTGCTGTACAAAAATCTTTTTAAGCAAACCTTCCAATTTTTTATCCATAGGATCTGTGAAAGCACAACTATCCTCGATAGGAATAGTAGTGCGCTTGTTTAGAGTAGAAACTGCCCCCTCGACCTTAGGGACTGTCTGCCATAAGTCCTTTCTGGGGTCGACCATAGGAAATAATTTCTTAAATATAGGAGGGGGAACAAAAGGTATGCCGGGCTTCTCCCACTCATTATTCACTATGTCCGCCACCCGCTTGGGTATAGGAAAAGCGTCGGGGTGCACCGGAACCTCTAGGAACTTGTCCATCTTGCATAATTTTTCTGGAATGACCAAGTTGTCACAATCATCCAGAGTAGATAACACCTCCCTAAGCAGTGCGTGGAGATGTTCTAACTTAAATTTAAATGTCACAACATCAGGTTCAGCCTGTTGGGAAATTTTTCCTGAATCTGAAATTTCCCCATCTGACAAAACCTCCCTCATGGCCCCTTCAGATTGGTGTGAGGGTATGACAGAACAATTATCATCAGCGCCCTCCTGCTCTTCAGTGTTTAAAACAGAGCAATCGCACTTTCTCTGATATGCAGGCATTTTGGATAAAATATTTGCTATGGAGTTATCCATTACAGCCGTCAATTGTTGCATGGTAATAAGCATTGGTGCGCTAGAAGTACTAGGGGCCTCCTGCGTGGGCAAAACTGGCGTAGACACAGAAGGAGATGATGTAGAACCATGTCTACTCCCTTCATCTGAGGAATTATCTTGGGCAATTTCATTATCTGTGGCAGTACTGTCCTTACATTGTTTGGACGCTATGGCACAACTATCACACAATTTTGAAGGGGGAGACACATTGGCTTTCATACATATAGAACATAGCTTATCTGAAGGCACAGACATGTTAAACAGGCTTAAACTTGTCAATAAAGCACAAAAACGGTTTTAAAACAACTGGGAAGGCCCTTCCTGACTGGAAAAGGTGCCTAACATAGTGCCTGACGTTAAAAAACGTTCCCCAAGTTTATAAGTGTGAATTATCAGCATAAACATGTATAAAATGTCCAAATAAAGCAATCGATTTAGCCCATTAAAGTGTCTACCAGTTTTATAGCCCATATTAAGCCCTTTATTCTGTTTGAGACTAAGAAAATGGCTTACCGGTCCCCATGAGGGGAAATGACAGCCTTCCAGCATTACACAGTCTTGTTAGAAATATGGCTAGTCATACCTTAAGCAGAAAAGTCTGCTAACTGTTTCCCCCAACTGAAGTTACTTCATCTCAACAGTCCTATGTGGAAACAGCAATCGATTTTAGTTACTGTCTGCTAAAATCATCTTCCTCTTACAAACAGAATTCTTCATCCTTTTCTGTTTCAGAGTAAATAGTACATACCAGCACTATTTTAAAATAAACTCTTGATAGTAGAATAAAAAAAACAGAATTTATGTTTACCTGATAAATTACTTTCTCCAACGGTGTGTCCGGTCCACGGCGTCATCCTTACTTGTGGGATATTCTCTTCCCCAACAGGAAATGGCAAAGAGCCCAGCAAAGCTGGTCACATGATCCCTCCTAGGCTCCGCCTACCCCAGTCATTCGACCGACGTTAAGGAGGAATATTTGCATAGGAGAAACCATATGGTACCGTGGTGACTGTAGTTAAAGAAAATAAATTATCAGACCTGATTAAAAAAACCAGGGCGGGCCGTGGACCGGACACACCGTTGGAGAAAGTAATTTATCAGGTAAACATAAATTCTGTTTTCTCCAACATAGGTGTGTCCGGTCCACGGCGTCATCCTTACTTGTGGGAACCAATACCAAAGCTTTAGGACACGGATGAAGGGAGGGAGCAAATCAGGTCACCTAAATGGAAGGCACCACGGCTTGCAAAACCTTTCTCCCAAAAATAGCCTCAGAAGAAGCAAAAGTATCAAACTTGTAAAATTTGGTAAAAGTGTGCAGTGAAGACCAAGTCGCTGCCCTACATATCTGATCAACAGAAGCCTCGTTCTTGAAGGCCCATGTGGAAGCCACAGCCCTAGTGGAATGAGCTGTGATTCTTTCGGGAGGCTGCCGTCCGGCAGTCTCGTAAGCCAATCTGATGATGCTTTTAATCCAAAAAGAGAGAGAGGTAGAAGTTGCTTTTTGACCTCTCCTTTTACCAGAATAAACAACAAACAAGGAAGATGTTTGTCTAAAATCCTTTGTAGCATCTAAATAGAATTTTAGAGCGCGAACAACATCCAAATTGTGCAACAAACGTTCCTTCTTTGAAACTGGTTTCGGACACAGAGAAGGTACGATAATCTCCTGGTTAATGTTTTTGTTATAAACAACTTTTGGAAGAAAACCAGGTTTAGTACGTAAAACCACCTTATCTGCATGGAACACCAGATAAGGAGGAGAACACTGCAGAGCAGATAATTCTGAAACTCTTCTAGCAGAAGAAATTGCAACTAAAAACAAAACTTTCCAAGATAATAACTTAATATCAACGGAATGCAAGGGTTCAAACGGAACCCCCTGAAGAACTGAAAGAACTAAATTGAGACTCCAAGGAGGAGTCAAAGGTTTGTAAACAGGCTTAATTCTAACCAGAGCCTGAACAAAGGCTTGAACATCTGGCACAGCAGCCAGTTTTTTGTGAAGTAACACCGACAAGGCAGAAATCTGTCCCTTCAGGGAACTTGCAGATAATCCTTTTTCCAATCCTTCTTGAAGGAAGGATAGAATCCTAGGAATCTTAACCTTGTCCCAAGAGAATCCTTTAGATTCACACCAACAGATATATTTTTTCCAAATTTTGTGGTAAATCTTTCTAGTTACAGGCTTTCTGGCCTGAACAAGAGTATCAATAACAGAATCTGAGAACCCTCGCTTCGATAAAATCAAGCGTTCAATCTCCAAGCAGTCAGCTGGAGTGAAACCAGATTCGGATGTTCGAACGGACCCTGAACAAGAAGGTCTCGTCTCAAAGGTAGCTTCCAAGGTGGAGCCGATGACATATTCACCAGATCTGCATACCAAGTCCTGCGTGGCCACGCAGGAGCTATCAAGATCACCGACGCCCTCTCCTGATTGATCCTGGCTACCAGCCTGGGGATGAGAGGAAACGGCGGGAACACATAAGCTAGTTTGAAGGTCCAAGGTGCTACTAGTGCATCCACTAGAGCCGCCTTGGGATCCCTGGATCTGGACCCGTAGCAAGGAACTTTGAAGTTCTGACGAGAGGCCATCAGATCCATGTCTGGAATGCCCCACAGCTGAGTGACTTGGGCAAAGATTTCCGGATGGAGTTCCCACTCCCCCGGATGCAATGTCTGACGACTCAGAAAATCCGCTTCCCAATTTTCCACTCCTGGGATGTGGATAGCAGACAGGTGGCAGGAGTGAGACTCCGCCCATAGAATGATTTTGGTCACTTCTTCCATCGCTAGGGAACTCCTTGTTCCCCCCTGATGGTTGATGTACGCAACAGTTGTCATGTTGTCTGATTGAAACCGTATGAACTTGGCCCTCGCTAGCTGAGGCCAAGCCTTGAGAGCATTGAATATCGCTCTCAGTTCCAGAATATTTATCGGTAGAAGAGATTCTTCCCGAGACCAAAGACCCTGAGCTTTCAGGGATCCCCAGACCGCGCCCCAGCCCATCAGACTGGCGTCGGTCGTGACAATGACCCACTCTGGTCTGCGGAATGTCATCCCTTGTGACAGGTTGTCCAGGGACAGCCACCAACGGAGTGAGTCTCTGGTCCTCTGATTTACTTGTATCTTCGGAGACAAGTCTGTATAGTCCCCATTCCACTGACTGAGCATGCACAGTTGTAATGGTCTTAGATGAATGCGCGCAAAAGGAACTATGTCCATTGCCGCTACCATCAACCCGATCACTTCCATGCACTGAGCTATGGAAGGAAGAGGAACGGAATGAAGTATCCGACAAGAGTCTAGAAGCTTTGTTTTTCTGGCCTCTGTCAGAAAAATCCTCATTTCTAAGGAGTCTATTATTGTTCCCAAGAAGGGAACCCTTGTTGACGGGGATAGAGAACTCTTTTCCACGTTCACTTTCCATCCATGAGATCTGAGAAAGGCCAGGACAATGTCCGTGTGAGCCTTTGCTTGAGGAAGGGACGACGCTTGAATCAGAATGTCGTCCAAGTAAGGTACTACAGCAATGCCCCTTGGTCTTAGCACAGCTAGAAGGGACCCTAGTACCTTTGTGAAAATCCTTGGAGCAGTGGCTAATCCGAAAGGAAGCGCCACGAACTGGTAATGTTTGTCCAGGAATGCGAACCTTAGGAACCGATGATGTTCCTTGTGGATAGGAATATGTAGATACGCATCCTTTAAATCCACCGTGGTCATGAATTGACCTTCCTGGATGGAAGGAAGAATAGTTCGAATGGTTTCCATCTTGAACGATGGAACCTTGAAAAACTTGTTTAAGATCTTGAGATCTAAGATTGGTCTGAACGTTCCCTCTTTTTTGGGAACTATGAACAGATTGGAGTAGAACCCCATCCCTTGTTCTCTTAATGGAACAGGATGAATCACTCCCATTTTTAACAGGTCTTCTACACAATGTAAGAATGCCTGTCTTTTTATGTGGTCTGAAGACAACTGAGACCTGTGGAACCTCCCCCTTGGGGGAAGTCCCTTGAATTCCAGAAGATAACCTTGGGAGACTATTTCTAGCGCCCAAGGATCCAGAACATCTCTTGCCCAAGCCTGAGCGAAGAGAGAGAGTCTGCCCCCCACCAGATCCGGTCCCGGATCGGGGGCCAACATTTCATGCTGTCTTGGTAGCAGTGGCAGGTTTCTTGGCCTGCTTTCCCTTGTTCCAGCCTTGCATTGGTCTCCAAGCTGGCTTGGCTTGAGAAGTATTACCCTCTTGCTTAGAGGACGTAGCACCTTGGGCTGGTCCGTTTCTACGAAAGGGACGAAAATTAGGTTTATTTTTTGCCTTGAAAGGCCGATCCTGAGGAAGGGCGTGGCCCTTACCCCCAGTGATATCAGAGATAATCTCTTTCAAGTCAGGGCCAAACAGCGTTTTCCCCTTGAAAGGAATGTTAAGTAGCTTGTTCTTGGAAGACGCATCAGCCGACCAAGATTTCAACCAAAGCGCTCTGCGTGCCACAATAGCAAACCCAGAATTCTTAGCCGCTAACCTAGCCAATTGCAAAGTGGCGTCTAGGGTGAAAGAATTAGCCAATTTGAGAGCATTGATTCTGTCCATAATCTCCTCCAAAGGAGGAGAATCACTATCGACCGCTCTTATCAGATCATCGAACCAGAAACATGCGGCTGTAGCGACAGGGACAATGCATGAAATTGGTTGTAGAAGGTAACCTTGCTGAATAAACATCTTTTTAAGCAAACCTTCTAATTTTTTATCCATAGGATCTTTGAAAGCACAACTATCCTCTATGGGTATAGTGGTGCGTTTGTTTAAAGTGGAAACCGCTCCCTCGACCTTGGGGACTGTCTGCCATAAGTCCTTTCTGGGGTCGACCATAGGAAACAATTTTTTAAATATGGGGGGAGGGACGAAAGGAATACCGGGCCTTTCCCATTCTTTATTAACAATGTCCGCCACCCGCTTGGGTATAGGAAAAGCTTCTGGGAGCCCCGGCACCTCTAGGAACTTGTCCATTTTACATAGTTTCTCTGGGATGACCAACTTGTCACAATCATCCAGAGTGGATAATACCTCCTTAAGCAGAATGCGGAGATGTTCCAACTTAAATTTAAATGCAATCACATCAGGTTCAGCCTGTTGAGAAATGTTCCCTGAATCAGTAATTTCTCCCTCAGACAAAACCTCCCTGGCCCCATCAGACTGGGTTAGGGGCCCTTCAGAAATATTATTATCAGCGTCGTCATGCTCTTCAGTATCTAAAACAGAGCAGCCGCGCTTACGCTGATAAGTGTTCATTTTGGCTAAAATGTTTTTGACAGAATTATCCATTACAGCCGTTAATTGTTGCATAGTAAGGAGTATTGGCGCGCTAGATGTACTAGGGGCCTCCTGAGTGGGCAAGACTCGTGTAGACGAAGGAGGGAATGATGCAGTACCATGCTTACTCCCCTCACTTGAGGAATCATCTTGGGCATCATTGTCATTATCACATAAATCACATTTATTTAAATGAATAGGAATTCTGGCTTCCCCACATTCAGAACACAGTCTATCTGGTAGTTCAGACATGTTAAACAGGCATAAACTTGATAACAAAGTACAAAAAACGTTTTAAAATAAAACCGTTACTGTCACTTTAAATTTTAAACTGAACACACTTTATTACTGCAATTGCGAAAAAACATGAAGGAATTGTTCAAAATTCACCAAATTTTCACCACAGTGTCTTAAAGCCTTAAAAGTATTGCACACCAAATTTGGAAGCTTTAACCCTTAAAATAACGGAACCGGAGCCGTTTTGAACTTTAACCCCTTTACAGTCCCTGGTATCTGCTTTGCTGAGACCCAACCAAGCCCAAAGGGGAATACGATACCAAATGACGCCTTCAGAAAGTCTTTTCTAAGTATCAGAGCTCCTCTCACATGCGACTGCATGCCATGCCTCTCAAAAACAAGTGCGCAACACCGGCGCGAAAATGAGGCTCTGCTTATGCTTTGGGAAAGCCCCTAAAGAATAAGGTGTCTAAAACAGTGCCTGCCGATATTATTATATCAAAATACCCAGATAAAATGATTCCTCAAGGCTAAATATATGTTAATAATGAATCGATTTAGCCCAGAAAGAGTCTACAGTTTTAATAAGCCCTTGTGAAGCCCTTATTTACGATCGTAATAAACATGGCTTACCGGATCCCATAGGGAAAATGACAGCTTCCAGCATTACATCGTCTTGTTAGAATGTGTCATACCTCAAGCAGCAAGAGACTGCACACTGTTCCCCCAACTGAAGTTAATTGCTCTCAACAGTCCTGTGTGGAACAGCCATGGATTTTAGTGACGGTTGCTAAAATCATTTTCCTCATACAAACAGAAATCTTCATCTCTTTTCTGTTTCTGAGTAAATAGTACATACCAGCACTATTTCAAAATAACAAACTCTTGATTGAATAATAAAAACTACAGTTAAACACTAAAAAACTCTAAGCCATCTCCGTGGAGATGTTGCCTGTACAACGGCAAAGAGAATGACTGGGGTAGGCGGAGCCTAGGAGGGATCATGTGACCAGCTTTGCTGGGCTCTTTGCCATTTCCTGTTGGGGAAGAGAATATCCCACAAGTAAGGATGACGCCGTGGACCGGACACACCTATGTTGGAGAAACTACAACTAAACACCACAAACTCTTAACCATCTCCGTGGAGATGTTGCCTGTGCAACATGTTGCCTGTTGCAAGAGAATGACTGGGGTGGGCGGAGCCTAGGAGGGACTATATGGCCAGCTTTGCTGGGACTCTTCGCCATTTCCTGTTGGGGAAGAGATATTCCCACAAGTAAGGATGACGCCGTGGACCGGACACACCAATGTTGGAGAAAGGATCTCTTAAATTTAAAATAATTTTTAGTTAAGCAGAATTCAGCCAATTGAACCACAAATTCTATGGGTGGGCCCACATATTTATCAGAAGCCACCAGCTGTTCCCTCATAGTGTCTAGGCCTGCATGATGAGAAATGTATATATGTATGTATGCATGCATGCATGCATGCATGCATGCATGTATGTATATATATATATATATATATATATATATATATATATATATATATATATATATATATATATATATACACATATACATACATATATATATACACATATACACACACACACACACACATATATACATATACACTTGTTCATAGACCCACATCCATATAACCTAAGATGGTGCTGAAGTCAGGAATTGCAAACTTGTTGAAAGACAAGCTGCGAAAAAATGTACTGGGATGTTTTATACATAGGTAACATATCCCACACACCTTAACATAAGCCAACTAAAGAAAAAAAAACACAACCTTGTCTCAGAATGTCTATGTGGAAGATGGAATAAAATGGAGAAAAGGCTTTAACAACTTAAAAACCTAAACTCTATTTGCATGGTAGGAAACAAATTAGGGATGAATAAATGAGGCTTAAAGTCAGGAATATTCCACATGGAAATCAAAAGATGCAAGCAAAACCAGTACATCCAAAAGGATACCAACACACTAAACTGACACCGTTTAAGGAAGGTCTTAAAGCTCATCAAGTCAATGTCTTTCATATGCGTATACCACCATAATACAGTTGACACATTTATTTCTTGGTAAATAAACTTTAATATATATTGCGGAGATCTAGATTCTCGAATTTCTATGCAGAGCAAAGGAATAAATTAGTCAATCAAGAAACTATTATTGTCAGGATCCTCTCTCTGTCATTCCTCTTAGCCCTTCCCCTTCCACCTTTATATCTTGTACACACCCTGATACAGATGCTTAGTAATTTGTTGTGCTAAAGTTGTGCTAAACCTCGCAACGAACACTGAGCTCTTTGTCCTACCTAGGAAATTAACTCTGAATCATCTGTCATTCCACTTTGTAGGACTTATCCTTAACTACATCTAACATCAAGAACCTGCTTATTCTAGAGTGTACTATTTTGGATTTGCGGACTAATGCTAGTACTTTTATTTTCTGCTACCAAGTTTGTTACCCTACGGAACTTTCTTAAATTGATAACCTTACTGCTGCAGCTGGCAGCATATACGGGCAATCTGCTCAAACTCTGGTCATCAGTACTGTTATCACCCACCTGAAGTACTCTGCACTGAGCCGCAGTGTTTCACTACAACCACAACCACCTCTCAGCTGTATATCTAATACTGTCACACGAGCCAAACCGAACCACTTCTGTTTTCACAGATCCTGAAGTTGATCACCACCTAACTGGAAAAAGTACTCACTTCGCTTCTGAGTTTCCGAGTCTTGTTAATCTAACACCGGAGTTGCATCGACCGCTCTGAGCTCCGGACTTAGGCTCTACCCCAAAATGTGACCTCAGCAGACCAGGCATCCTCCCACAGTGAGACATAAAGAACACTGACCACAGTGTGGATCACTACTTGCTTGCATACCCTGTAACGCTGTGAACTCATTGATTCTGGAGACTTTGTTTCCATCTGTTACACACTTTACTAATTCACTTAAAGCCTAATTCTGACTACTTCCTGATAAGTAGTTATTTAGTCAAAGTGATACATTTCTCTACTTTAAGAAGAACTAGTCTTAACTATCAGTTACTGCAGTTGAGATCGACTGTATTAAACAGCCAGAACATATTCCTTACAATTATTTTCTAGATTATTATACTTATCTGAAAAGCAGAGGCAGAAGCACAGGAGCAAGAATAATAATGAAGCTGTCTTGGTGGTCAAACCTGAGATCAGCTGCAGCAGCATTTCTATGAAATGTACCCAAGATCCACCCAATAAACCCATCAAATTCAAACCTCAGAAATGCTGCAGCAAAAACACTGCAATATGCTTATGACTTTACACACTAAAAGTTGTGCTAACTCACAATTAAGTACAGAACTTTATAAACAAATACAAACATCAGGGAAAAAGTAGGATAAAGGTAAAGATATAGCTACAGAGACTGAAATAATTTTTACCTCAAGAAATACCATAAAAATTAGCATACAACCTGACAATTCAGGATTTAAATGGAGCAGGGATGTTTAGCAAAAAGAGTCAGTTTTGAAAAATCCCAACACACACTACTGGCTCTAACACATGGAACATTGAGCTAGGGATGGCTACAGACAATAGTTCTACAGAACTAAACACAATGATAATTGTGTGCCATGGTCTACATAAATGAACAAAGCTAGCCAAAGGAAGTCAGTGGCGGAGAGTCCATGGGAAGCCTGCAGAATCATCTGGATATAAGAATGAGAAGGGCTTAGAACAATCTTCTTAATTCCTCTGTGATAAACAAATATATTGGGATGACCCACATCTATAGCCCACAATACCATAAGCCAAATATGAATAGTACTGAAGTAGATATTGCACAAGGCAAAATATCCATTATTATGAATTTTATATACCAGAATAAATAATACCATTTTAGACTAAATAGACAAGTTGCCATAAAAAGCAGTTAAATAAAATTAAGAAATCTGAACATGTGCCATCAGCTTAAAACTGCTGCTATGGCATTTTGACAACTTGACATTCCTAAGAGTTATAAAGAAAGGCCAAAGTAAAGCTAGTTTCACACATTAGTATGTGGAAAAGCTAAAGCATAACAGGCTTTTCATACTCTCACAGCAGCAGTACAACCTTTTCGGCAAAATCAAAAACCTGAAGCTTAACTGATCCATCTACTAAACTGTTTTCATAAAAAAGAAGGTCAGATTGTTAGTATTTGGCATTGAAACTAAATGGATGTTGGCTGTAAGCAAAAGATTTTTCAAGTACATCCTAGGTATCCTGCTTGGCCTCAGCAACTTCTCCTTGCTTGGCATTCCAACAATTTGGGATGGCATTTGTCATCGAATGTTTCTACCCTTAATTCCCTGCCTTAAAGGGACATTGTACACTAGATTTTTCTTTGCATAAATGTGTTGTAGATGATCCATTTATATAGCCCATCTGGGGGTGTTGTGGTAAAAATGTATAATTTCACTTATTTTTAAACAACATTGTGCTGATTTTCAGACTCCCAACCAAGCCCCAAACTTTTAGATGAATACTGATGTATACAGACTTTACATTATTCTGTTTGTATAATGGGTCTATTGATATGCAGGGGAGGGTGGGGGGTCTGCTCTCAGTCCCTTTCAGTGGGTGTTCCAGACTAATCTCATCAACAGTGCTAAACTGGGAGCTTCTAAGTTTATAAAAGGTTTTAAACCGGATTTTTGTATCAGCATCAGTGCATATTCTTCTTTATAGTAGAGTATATACCATACAGTTAAATTAAAATTGGTGTAAACTGTCCCTTTAAGATGCCTACATTTAGAAGTTTAGAAGCACCCTATCTTTACTACTAAAATGTGATTACCAGGAACAGTTAATATTGTTGGGAAGAAGTCCATTTTTAAATAAAGCACCCATTAAATTATATTACTTATTCAATGTGAAAAGGTGAACTCAAAATACTTAAGAACTTTGCAGACTAAAATTATTAATGTTTTGGTTGTAGAAATCACATCCTTGTGGAGAGTTTAGCATACTGAAAGAAAAAAAACAAAAACATAAAACTATGCTTACCAGATAATTTAATTTCCTTCTGTATAAGAAGAGTCCACGGCATCATTCCTTAATGTTGGGAAATACTGAACCTGGCCACAAGAAGGAGGCAAAGACATCCCAGCCAGACTTAAATACCTCTTGCACTTTCTCATAACCCCAGTCATTCTGCCGAGGGAACAAGGAACAGTAGGAGAAATATCAGGGTGAAAGTGGGGGACGCCAGAGATAGATCTCATGGCATCTCGTCTCAATACCAAATTACCCAGATATGGGTCGAGGTTCAGAGATCCTCAGGCGGAGCTAATAGAAGCATTAGCAGTGCCTTGGAGGTTCAGTCTAAGTTACCTTTTCCCGCAGTTACCACTTCTTCCTCGTGTAGTGGCCCGCATCAAGCAGGAGCAGGCATCAGTGATACTGATTGCTCCATTGTGGCCGCCAAGGATGTGGTACGCTGGAACATACATCATATGTTTGAGGGCATACAATGTGAGTGTGCATTTTTTATTTGTGCCTTATTTTATTAAAGCTGTAATATCTTACTACACTCAGATCGCCTGTGCATTTTTTGGTGCACAGTGTTGCGCTCCATTTGTTCTGTCTTTTCAGAAATTTTTCCTATATCTATCGAACCACGGAGTTCACACCAGTGGATAAAAAGGAGCAGCAGGACACCATACAAATTAAAAAAGTTTTTGATTTACACTTTGCTGGACACAACGTCTTTTAACACATACAGTATATACACTACCAGTGCCTAATCTGCTGATATTTGTCTATAAAGGGCTTATATGGTAAGACTGATTCTTTTATATATATTAAGCAATCATTAGCTGCATATTGTGGAACTCTGGTTTCTTACAGCACCATTTGTATATTGAGAGCCTCTTGTGCATCCAAACAGAGTCGAAATCTGTCCCCACAGGGAACTGGCAGAAAGGCCCTTCTCCAGTCCATCCTGGAGAAATGACATGATCCTGGCAACCTTAACTTTATGCCAGGGAAATCCACACTCTTCACACCAGAATAAGTAGGTTCTCCACACCTTATGATAGATGCAACAAGTAACCGACTTACAAGCTTCAATGAGAGTATCAATCACTCTTTCAGAAAAACCTCTCTTGGCTAGGACTAAGCATTCAATCTCCATGCAGTCAGCCGCAGATAATCTAGATTTTGATGAACAAAGGGACCTTGTTCCAGCAGATGCCTGCGACAAGGTAACTCCCACGGAGGAGAAGATGACATCCTCACCAGATCCGCGAACCACATCCTTGGCGGCCACAATGGAGCAATCAGTATCACTGATGCCTGCTCCTGCTTGATGCGGGCCACTACACGAGGAAGAAATGGTAACTGCGGGAAAAGGTCAATTAGACTGAACCTCCAAGGCACTGCTAATGCTTCTATTAGCTCCGCTTGAGGATCCCTGAACCTTGACCCATATCTGGGTAATTTGGTATTGAGACGAGATGCCATGAGATCTATCCCTGGCGTCCCCCACTTGTTGCATATCTCCCGGATGAAAGGATTGTCTGCTGAGAAAATCCGCTTCCCAGTTGTCCACAGCCGGAATGTGGATCGCTGTCAGTGAACAGCTGTGGGCCTCCGCTCACTCTATAATTCGAGATACCTCCCTCATTGCTAGGGAGCTTCTCTTTCCCCCTGATGGTTGATGTAAGCCACGAGGTTATAATGTCTGATTGGAATCTGATAAACCGGGAAAAACCCAGAAGGGGCCAAACCTTCAGAGCATTGAAGATTGCTTGAAATTCCAGAATGTTGATCAGGACGAAGTGTTCCTCCTGAGACCACAGGCCCTGTGCCTTCTAGGCTCCCCAAACAGCTCCCCATCCTGATAGACTTGCAACCAGAGTCACACTCTCCCAGGATGGTCTTAAGAAGGATGTCCCTCGACACAGATGATCTGGACAGAGCCACCAAGAGATCGATTCTCTTGACCAGTTGTCCAGAAAGATCTGTTGAGACAGATCCAAATTATTGCCGTTCCACTGCCTCAGCATACACAGTTGCAGCAGTCTGAGACGGAACCTGGCAAAGGAAATGATGTCCATGCTGGACACCATGAGACCAATTACCTACATACAATGAGCCACAGAGGGCCTTAAGGAGATCCGGAGGGCAAGACATGCTGAAGCAAGCTTGAAACGTCTTTGGTCTGTTAGAAATATCCTCATGGGTTAGGAGTCTAATACAGTACCCAGGAATTCTACTCTGGTGCTTGGAATAAGAGAACTCTTTTCTAGATTTATCTTCCATCCATGAGATCGGAGAAGAGATTCAGAATGGTCCTCCGCCAGATGAAAAGATGATGCTTGTACAAGAATATCGTCCAAGTAAGGCGCTACACCCCAGGTCCTGGCAACGGCAGGAAGAGCCCCTAGAACCTTCGTAAAAAATCTTGGGTCAGTAGCTAGACCAAAGGGAAGTGCAATGGACTGAAGTGCTGGTCTAGGAACGCAAACCTTAGGAACTGGAAATGATCCTTGTGGATTGGAACGTGAAGGTAAGCATCATTCAGATCTACAGTGGTCATCAACTGTCCTTCCTGTACTAAGGAAAGGATGGACCTTATCGTCTCCATCTTGAACAAGGGGAAGTTTAGAAACTTGCCAGTGACAAAAAGGCAAAGAATGATTGGTGGATGGGGGAAGTGGAAGAGGTATTTAAGCCTTTAGCTGGGGTGTCTTTGCCTCCTCCTGGTAGCCAGGTTCAGTATTTCCCAACAGTAAGGAATGATGCCGTGGACTCTCCTTATATACAGAAGGAAAAACATAATGTATGTAAGAACTTACCTGATAAATTCATTTTTCATATTGGCAAGAGTTCATGAGCTAGTGACGTATGGGATATACAATCCTACCAGGAGGGGCAAAGTTTCCCAAAACTCAAAATGACTATAAATACATCCCTTCACAACACCCACAATTCAGTTTAACGAATAGCCAAGTAGTGGGGTGATTAAGAAAGGAGTAAAAAGCATCAACAAAGGAATTGGAAACATAATTTTGCTTTATACAAAAAAACCACCATAAAAAGGGTGGGTCTCATGGACTCTTGCCAATATGAAAGAAATGAATATATCAGGTAAGTTCTTACATAAATTATGTTTTCCTTTATGTAATTGGCAAGAGTCCATGAGCTAGTGACGTATGGGATTGAAATACCCAAGATGTGGAACTCCACACAAGAGTCACTAGAGAGGGAGGGATACAATAAAAACAGCCATTTTCTGCTGAAAAAATTAAATCCCCAACCAAAAAAATAAGTTTTTCTCATAAACGAAAAAAAAAAATTAAAACATAAGCAGAGGAATCAAACTGAAACAGCTGCCTGAAGAACTTTTCTACCAAAAACTGCTTCAGAAGAGGCAAATACATCAAAATGTTAGAATTTAGTAAAAGTATGCAAAGAAGACCAAGTTGCTGCTTTGCAAATCTGATCAACTGAAGTTTCATTCTTAAAAGCCTCCAAAGTGGAAACTGATCTAGTAGAATGAGCTGTGATTCTCTGAGGCGGGGCCTGACCCAATTCCAAATAAAAGAAAGAAAAAGTCTGGCACTGTGAAAGTGTTAATATAGGAAAAAGGGATATAGTATTCCCCGGTGCTAACCCTTTATATTAATTATTCAAAAGTAGGGAGAATGGGGGGAAAGACTGGACAAAAAGGGGTTATTTAGCACTCATTCCTATAGTATATTGTAATTAACTTGATATATTCAACTAGACAAGAAAATTAATTTAGTTAAAACTAATTGTTTATTATTAAACCACTATAAAAGAGAGTGTGAGAAGATAAGCACTCTCACCATTTACAAAATTGCTCCACACTCACACTCCACACTCACGCTATTAATATCACACTGCAATATACCCAGACAATGAAACACAGATTCAACCACCCCCCTGTATTCCTGGCCAGTAACAGGATACGCTGGCTTCAGGTGACAGGGATGGTTTCTATACTGTGTGACACGTCCCTTGCAGCAACAAAAAGTTAATTTAAAAACACTATGCTACATAAGCATACTACTGTGCTGCGCACAAACGCGTTTCGGCTGAGTGGCGGCCTTTCTCAATGTGCAAATTCAGTTTGACAAGACGAGTGTCTCGCTGTGAGGGCCTGATATACCCCTCTCCTATGTCCTTTACCCAATCGTAGCGTGCATATCATTCACGCCCACCTCTTAGCCACTCACACGCGATTTGGTATTAGCGTGTCATAGGGTGAGAATCAGTTTGTGATTGGTTACTCGTAAAATCCTCTTAACCAATTGCTGATCCCTTTAGTTCTCTACAATGTTTATGAGGCTTGGATAATAGAATAACTGTAGCGGTGATCACTCTCAATAGTGCGATTCCATGTGCACCCAGAAAATATTAATCCAAGGGCCAATTATGTTGTAAGGGCAGAAGTGAGCTTATGCGGTGTACAAATAATATCTACACAGCGTGCCACTTGATTCTTACATAACAATAATAGCTCATTGTTAGATTTGTGAAAATGATAGCGTACACGTTATAATACATAACATATTGGCTGCTTGGTAACTGCAAACGAATGAAACAGATATATATAGTTTTTACTGTCTCATTGAAATAGATAATTTATTATTACGTAAAAAGTAGTATTTACCCAGATGATTGATGATTTTATGTAACCACACAATAATTATTTATTTAATCTTTGTACAAACTCAAAAAACAAAGTAATGTCTATGCAGCAAGAAATTCCAACTTTAACATAGCATTACTATGAAGACATGATTTAATGTAAAAGATAATGAGTAATACTTGACCCTTTATACGTAGGGTCTATTATATGCATTATGGTTTTTAACATACAAGAATTCAAATATTTTAACATATTTATAAACAAATAAAAAACAGACCTATATAACCAATGCAGTAATAGCATGATGCCGTTATGCATATCATAGTGTTATCTAAGGAATTATTTCTGGGTGCACAAGAGAATGCAGCTAACTAGAGAACATCATATTAATATTTAAGCAATGAATAAAATTGAAGCATATAGTTAGAAATCAGAGGAATGCCCAAAAATTGTTATTCTCATTCATGCCATTGGGCATGACAGTATTCAGATTAAATATCCATCTCGCTTCTTTTTTGAGCAAGATTTGTTCCATATCACTACCCCGTATGCCAGGGCGTATACTTTCCAGTCCCCAGAATTTAAAAGTATTGGTCTTTCCTTTATGATGGTTTAGAAAATGTCTGGCAACACTGGTAATTTGTTTGCCTTTTTCTACATCCTTTGCTGCGTTCCTTATATTACTGAGGTGCTCAGTGATTCTAACCCCCATTGGTCTGGTAGTCATACCTACATAAAAACAGTTGCAGCTACATGACAGACAATAGATCACATTTGAGGTTTTACAAGTGATGTGATTATGAATTGTCAACTTTCTATTGAATCTATCCATCATGTATTTCTTTTTGACCATATATGTGCAATTTTTACAATTACCACATGCTATGGATCCTTTGTATAATGGAGCTTTTTTAGCATTTCTGTCAAAGTGGCTGGCGGTTAATTGATCACTTAAATTTTTTGCACGTCTATAAGTACACATAGGATTCTCTGGGATAATGGATTTTAACTGTTCATCTAGTTGTAAAATATGCCAATGTTTTGATAGTATATTAGATACCTGTTGGCTTTGGTTACAGTATGTGGAAATGAATCTGAGCGGATTTGAATTTGCCTCTATCTTTTTGGGTTTAAGAAGTTCCTCCCTATTTTTGTATAGTGCTTTTTGATAGGCTCTCTTAAGAGACTTTCTAGAATACCCCCTCAAAAGTAGTCTATTCCTCAATTCATTAGCAGCCTTTTGGAAAGATTCTAATGATGAACAATTTCTACGCAGCCTCAAATATTCCCCCATTGGTAAACCCCTAATGGTGTTTGGATGATGAGAACTATTGGCGTTAAGGATATTATTTGTGGCCGTAGGCTTTCTAAAGGTTTCCGTCTCTAGATTGTTGTTGCATTTTAAAATGGATAAATCTAGGAATTCTAACTTTTTATCATCATATGTCATGGTAAGATGTAATCCAAAGGGATTATCATTGAGGATCAAAATAAACTCATTTAATAATTCTGTAGAGCCCTCCCATACAAACAAAATGTCATCTATATACCTGGACCAGTGGGTGATGTGCTTAGTAAATTGTAGAAGATTGGAATTAAACCAAATCGCGTGTGAGTGGCTAAGAGGTGGGCGTGAATGATATGCACGCTACGATTGGGTAAAGGACATAGGAGAGGGGTATATCAGGCCCTCACAGCGAGACACTCGTCTTGTCAAACTGAATTTGCACATTGAGAAAGGCCTCCACTCGGCCAAAACGCGTTTGTGCGCAGCACAGTAGTATGCTTATGTAGCATAGTGTTTTTAAATTAACTTTTTGTTACTCACGCTTTAGCTTAATAGCTGCAAGGGACGTGTCACACAGTATAGAAACCATCCCTGTCACCTGAAGCCAGCGTATCCTGTTACTGGCCAGGAATACAGGGGGGTGGTTGAATCTGTGTTTCATTGTCTGGGTATATTGCAGTGTGATATTAATAGCGTGAGTGTGGAGTGTGAGTGTGGAGCAATTTTGTAAATGGTGAGAGTGCTTATCTTCTCACACTCTCTTTTATAGTGGTTTAATAATAAACAATTAGTTTTAACTAAATTAATTTTCTTGTCTAGTTGAATATATCAACTTAATTACAATATACTATAGGAATGAGTGCTAAATAACCCCTTCTTGTCCAGTCTTTCCCCCCATTCTCCCTACTTTTGACCAATTCCAAATAAGTCTTATGAATCAAAAGCTTTAACCAAGAAGCCAATGAAATGGCAGAAGCTTTATGACCTTTTCTAGAACCAGAAAAGACAACAAATAGGCTAGAAGCCTACCTGAAATCTATAGTAGCTTCGACATAATATTTTAAAGCTCTTACAACATCCAGAGAATGTAAGGATCTTTCCAAAGAATTCTTAGGATTAGGACACAAAGACAACAATTTCCCTATTAAAGTTGTTAGAATTCACAAGTTTAGGAAAAATTTAAATGAAGTCTGCCTTATCTTGATGAAAAAAAATCAGAAAAGGTGACTCACAAGAAAGAGCACATAATTCAGAAACTCCTCTAGCAGAAGAGATAGCCAAAAGGAACAACACTTTCCAAGAAAGTAGTTTAATATCCAAAGAATGCATAGGCTCAAAAGGAGGAGCCTGTAAAGCTTTCAAAACCAAAATTAAGACTCCAAGGATGAGAGATTGATTTAATGACAGGCTTGATACAGACCAAAGCCTGAACAAAACAGTGAATACCAGGAAGCTTAGCAATCTTTCTGTGAAATAAAACAGAAAGAGCAGAGATTTGTCCCTTCAAGGAACTTGCAGATAAATCTTTATCCAAACCATCCTGAAGAAACTGTAAAATTCTAGGAATTCTAAAAAAATGCCAGGAGAATTTATGAGAAGAACACCATGAAATATAAGTTTTCAAAACTCGATAATAAATCTTTCTAGAAACAGATTTACGAGCCTGTAACATAGTATTAATCACTGAGTTAGAGAAACCACTGTGACTAAGCACTAAGCGTTCAATTTCCATACCTTCAAATTTAGCAATTTGAGATCCTGATGTAAAAATAGTCCTTGAGACAGAAGGTCTGGTCTTAAAGGAAGTGGCCAAGGTTGACAACTGGACATCTGGACAAGGTCCGCATACCAGAACCTGTGAGGCCATGCTGGAGCTACCAGAAACACAAACGAATGTTCCATGATGATTTTGGAAATCACTCTTGGAAGAAGAACTAGAGGTGGAAAGATATAAGCAGGTTGGTAAAACCAAGGAACTGCTAAGGCATCCACCGACTCCGCCTGAGGATCCCTGGACCTGGATAGGTACCTGGGAAGTTTCTTGTTTAGATGAGAATCCATCAGATGGAAGACCCCACATCTGAACAATCTGAAAATACACATCTGGATGAAGAGACCACTCCCCCGGATGTAAAGTCTGACGGCTGAGATAATCCGCTTCCCAATTGTCTATACCTGGGATATGTACCGCAGAAATTAGACAAGAGCTGGATTCCGCCCAAGCAAGAATCCGAGATACTTCTTTCATAGCTAGGGGACTGCAAGTCTCGCCCTGATGATTGACATATGCCACAGTTGTGACATTGTCTGTCTGAAAACCAATGAATGGTTCTCTCTTCAATAGAGGCCAAACCTGAAGAGCCCTGAAAATAGCATGGAGTTCCAAAATATTGATTTGTAACCTCGCCTCTTGTGCTGTCAGAGTTCCCCAGACAGCTCCCCAACCTGAAAGACTTGCATCAGTTGTGATTACTGTCCAGGTTGGATGAACAAAAGAGGCCCCTTAAATTATAGGGTGGTGTTCTAACCACAAAAGTCAGAGAAAGTTTAACATTGGGATTTAAGGATATTAATTGGGATATATTTGTATAACCCCTGCACCATTGCTTCAGCATACAAAGCTGGAGAGGTCTCATATGAAAACGAGCAAAGGGGATCGCGTCCAATGCTGCAGTCATGAGACCTAAAAAAACATAATTTATGTAAGAATTTACCTGATAAATTCATTTCTTTCATATTGGCAAGAGTCCATGAGCTAGTGACGTATGGGATATACAATCCTACCAGGAGGGGCAAAGTTTCCCAAACTTCAAAATGCCTATAAATACACACCTCACCACACCCACAATTCAATTTAACGAATAGCCAAGTGGGATGATAAAGAAAGGAGTAAAAACCATCAACAAAGGAATTTGGAAATAATTGTGCTTTATACAAAAATATCATAACCACAATAAAAAGGGTGGGCCTCATGGACTCTTGCCAATATGAAAGAAATGAATTTATCAGGTAAATTCTTAAATAAATTAGGTTCTCTTTCATGTAATTGGCAAGAGTCCATGAGCTAGTGACATATGGGATATCAATACCCAAGATGTGGAAATCCACGCAAGAGTCACTAGAGAGGGAGGGATAAAAATAAAGAACAGCCTCGCTGAAAAAATAATCCACAACCCAAATTATAAGTTTATTCTTTAATGACAAGAAAAACTTAAAACATAAGCAGAAGAATGAAACTGAAACAGCTGCCTGAAGAACTTTTCTACCAAAAACTGCTTCTGAAGAAGCAAATACATCAAAACGATAGAATTTAGTAAATGTATGCAAAGAGGACCAAGTCGCCGCTTTGCTAATCTGATCAACTGAAGCTTCAATCTTAAAAACCCACGAAGTGGAGACTGATCTAGTAGAATGAGCTGTAATTCTCTGAGGCGGGGCCTGACCCGACTCCAAATAAGCTTGATGAGTCAAAAGCTTTAACCAAGAAGCCAAGGAAATAGCAGAAGCCTTCTGACCTTTCCTAGAACCAGAAAATATAACAAATAGACTAGAAGTCTTCCTGAAAACTTTAGTAGTTTCAACATAATATTTCAAAGCTCTCACCACATCCAAAGAATGTAAGGATCTTTCGAAAGAATTCTTAGGATTAGGACACAAGGAAGGGACAACAATTTCTCTACTAATGTTGTTAGAATTCACAACCTTAGGTAAAAAAGAATTCACAACTTTAGGTAAAAATTGAAATGAAGTCCGCAAAACTGCCTTATCCTGATGAAAAATCAGAAAAGGAGATTCACAAGAAAGAGTAGAAAGCTCAGAAACTCTTCTAGCAGAAGAGATGGCCAAAAGGAACAACACTTTCCAAGAAAGTAGTTTAATGTCCAAAGAATGCATAGGCTCAAATGGAGGAGCCTGTAAAGCCCTCAAAACCAAATTAAGACACCAAGGAGGAGAGATTTATTTAATGACAGGCTTGATACGAACCAATATCAGGAAGCTTAGCAATCTTTCTGTGAAATAAAACAGAAAGAGCAGAGATTTGTCCCTTCAAGGAACTTGCAGACAAACCCTTATCCAAACCATCCTGAAAAAACTGTAAAATTCTAGGAATTCTAAAAGAATGCCAAGAAAATTTATGAGAAGAACACCATGAAATGTAAGTCTTCCAAACTCGATAATAAATCTTTCTAGAGACAGATTTAAGAGCTTGTAACATAGTTTTATGACTTAGCACTAGGCGTTCAATTTCCACACCTTAAAAATTTAATGATTTGAGATCCTGATGGAAAAACGTACCTTGAGACAATAGGTCTGGCCTTAACGGAAGTGGCCAAGGTTGGCAACTGGAAATCCGAAAAAGATCCACATACCAAAACCTGTGTGGCCATGCTGGAGCCACCAGCAACACAAACGATTGTTCCATGATGATTTTGGAGATCACTCTTGGAAGAAGAACTAGAGGCGGGAAAATATAAGCAGGTTGATAACACCAAGTTAGTGTCAATGCATCCACTGCTTCCGCCTGAAAATCCCTGGACCTGGACAGGTATCTGGGAAGTTTCTTGTTTAGATTAGAGGCCATCAGATCTATCTCTGGAAAACCCCACATCTGAACAATCTGAGAAAACAGATCTGGATGGAGAGACCACTCCCCGGATGTAAAGTCTGACGGCTGAGATAATCCGCCTCCCAATTGTCTACACCTGGGATATGCACCGCAGAAATTAGACAGGAGCTGGATTCCGCCCAAATAAGTATCCAAGATACTTCTTTCACAGCTTGGGGACTGTGAGTCCCACCCTGATTGACATATGCCACTGTTGTGATATTGTCTGTCTGAAAACAAATGAACAGTTCTTTCTTTAACAGAGGCCAAAACTGAAGAGCTCTGAAAATGCACGGAGTTCTAAAACATTGATTGGCAACCTCGCCTCTTGAGATTTCCAAACCCCTTGTGCTGTCAGAAATCCCCAAACAGCTCCCCAACCTGAAAGACTTGCATCTGTTGTGATCACAGTCCAGGTTGGCCGAATAAAAGAAGCCCCTTGAACTAAACGCTGGTGATTTAACCACCACATCAGAGAGTGTCGAACATTGGGATTTATGAATATTAATTGTGATATCTTTGTATTATCCCTGCACCATTGATTCAGCATACAAAGCTGGAGAGGTCTCATGTGTAAACGAGAAAAGGGGATCGCGTTCGAAGCTGCAGTCATGAGACCTAAAACTTCCATGCACATAGCCACTGAAGGGAATGAATGAGACTGAAGGTGCCGACAGGCTGCAACCAATTTTAAACGTCTCTTGTCTGTTAGAGACAGAGTCATGGACACTGAATCTATCTGGAAACCTAAAAAGGTGACCCTTGTCTGAGGAATCAAATAACTTTTTGGTAAATTGATCCTCCAACCATGTTTCCGAAGAAACAACACTAGTTGATTTGTGTGAGATTCTGTAGAACGTAAAGACTAAGCTAGTAAAAAGATATTGTCCAAATAAGGAAAAAACGATCTGGTTACAGAGAGCAGGGCACCGAGAACCTTTAAAAAGATTCTTGGAGCTGTTGCTAGGCCATACAGAAGAGCAACAAATTGGTAATGCTTGTCTAGAAAAGAGCATCTCAGGAACTGATAATGATCTGGATGAATCGGAATATGAAGGTATGCATCCTGCAAGTCTATTGTGGACATATAATGTCCTTGCTGAAGAAAAGGCAGAATAGTCCTTATAGTTACCATTTTGAAAGTTGGTACTCTCTCATAATGATTCAAAATTTTCAGATCCAGAACTGGTCTGAATGAATTTTTTTTCATTGGGACAATGAATAGATTTGAATAAAACCCCAGACCCTGTTCCTGAAAAGGAACTGGCATGATTACCCCAGATAACTCCAGGTCTGAAACACACTTCAGGAAAACCTTAGCTTTTACTGGATTTGCTGGGATGTGTGAGAGAAAAAAAATCTTCTCAGGAGGTTTTACTCTGAATCCTATTCAACACCCCTGAGAGACAATGTTCTGAATCCAATGATTTTGGACAGAATTTATCCAAACATTCTTGAAAAACCTTAATCTGCCCCCTACCAGCTGAGCTGGAATGAGGGCCGCACCTTCATGCGGACTTAGGGGCTGAATTTGGTTTCTTAAATGGCTTGGATTTATTCCAATTTGAGGAAGGCTTCCAATTGGAAACAGATTCCTTGGGGGAAGGATTAGGTTTTTGTTCTTTATTTTGACGAAAGGAACGAAAACGGTTAGAAGCCTTAGATTTACCCTTAGGTTTTTTATCCTTTGGCAAAAAAACTCCCTTCCCCCCAGTAACAGTTGAAATAATAAAATCCAACTGAGAACCAAATAAATTATTACCTTGGAAAGAAAGAGATAGCAATCTAGACTTAGATGTCATATCAGCATTCCAAGAATTAAGCCACAAAGCTCTTCTAGCTAAAATAGCTAAAGACATGGATCTAACATCAATTTTGATAATATCAAAAATGGCATCACAAATAAAATGATTAGCATGTTGCAGTAAGCGAACAATGCTAGATACGTCGGAATCCAATTCTTGTTGCGCTAAATTCTCCAACCAAAAAGTTGATGCAGCTGCAACATCAGCCAAAGAAATTGCAGGCCTGAGAAGATGACCTGAATATAAATAGGTTTTGCTTAGATAAGATTCAAGTTTCCTATCTAAAGGATCTTTAAAAGAAGTACTATCTTCCATAGGAATAGTGGTACGTTTAGCAAGAGTAGAAATAGCCCCATCAACTTTGGGGATCTTTTCCCAAAACTCTATTGAAATTGCTGGTAAAGGATACATTTTTTTTAAACCTTGAAGAAGGAATAAAAGAAGTACCCGGCTTATTCCATTCCTTAGAAATCATATCAGAAATAGCATCAGGAATAGGAAAAACCTCTGGAGTAACCACAGAAGGTATAAAAACAGAATTTAAAAGTTTACTAGTTTTAATGTCAAGAGGACTAGTTTCCTCAATATCCAAAGTAATTAACACTTCTTTTAACAAAGAACGAATATACTCCATTTTAAATAAATAAGTAGATTTGTCAGTGTCAATATCTGAGGAAGGATCTTCTGAATCAGATAGATCCTCATCAGAGGAGGATAATTCATTATGTTGTCGGTCATTTGAAATTTCATCAACCTTATGAGAAGTTTTAAAAGAACTTTTACATTTATTAGAAGGCGGAAAAGCAGACAGAGCCTTCTGAATAGAATCAGTAACAAAATCTTTAAAATTCATAGGTATATCATGTACATTAGAAGTTGAAGGAACTGCAACCGGCAATGTACTATTACTGATGGACACAATTTGAAACAGGGGGAACAGAACACATGTAGAGGTAAGTGCACGCCTGCACGGTAGACCTCAGGGCGCTGCCAAGCCCTGAGACAGTAGTACAAAAGATAAGCAGGGTCTCCAGCACTTAAAGGGACAGTCTAGTCAAAATTAAACTTTCATGATTCAGATAGGGCATGTAATTTTAAACAACTTTCCAATTTACTTTTATCATTAAAGGGACAGTCTAGTCAAAACTAAACTTTCATGATTCAGATAGGGCATGCAATTTTAAACAACTTTCCAATTTAATTTTATCATCAAATTTGCTTTGTTCCCTTGGTGGTGTTTTTGAAAAGCTAAACCTAGCAAGGCTCAAACTGATTTCTAAACAGTTGAAAACCGCCTCCTAGCTCAGAGCATTTTGAAAGTTTTTCACAGTTAGACAGTGCTAGTTCACATGTGTCATATAGATAACATTGTGCTCACTCCCGTGAAGTTATTTGGGAGTCTTCACTGATTGACTACACTGCATGTCTGTCAAAGGCACTTAGATAAGGAGGCTGTCTGCAAAGGCTTAGATACAAGGTAATCACAGAGGTAAAAAGTATATTAATATAACTGTGTTGGTTATGCAAAAACGGGGAATGGGTAATAAAGGGATTATCTATCATTTTAAATAAGAAAAATGTTGGTGTAGACTGTCACTTTAAAACACTTTATTTTGTACAGAAGCGACGTTTCGGGGTCACAGCCCCTTATTCATGCTTGGTAATTAAACATGGGCCTGTTGAATCTTTAAATACCTTAAGTTTGGCGCCTTCTCCACTCTGACTGGGAGAAGTGCTCCCTCTAATGGCCAATGTTATACACTCACCAACATTTTTAAATACAATGTAACTCAAGTGAACATGTTACAAAACATGTAATTACACAAGTTCATAGAAAAAGATTTTCTCATAAAAATTCATAGAAATACTTAAAAACCTTTCAGGGCTAGAATAGATAGCAGGATATATAAATAACAAGGATGGGGGGAATGTAATTGTACCAAGGAGCACACTACAAGAGACATTAAAAGAAGCAACTTAAATCAAAGTCCCTATTGAAACCTTTTGGTGTCATACTATCTAAGTTATGTACCCACCACATCTCTCTCTGTTTTAGTAGATGTTCCCTATCAATGCCTCTTCTATTTGGGGGGATATGGTCAATGACCTGCCACCTAAGTTGGCTGATGTTATGTCCTTTTTCTAAAAAATGGTTGGACAATGGAGCCTCCTTATTCTTGCACCTGATGTTGGACCTGTATTAACTTATACGGTCCCTCACCTTACGGGTGGTCTCCCCTATGTAAATGGAGGAACATGGACACTTTATGAGATACACAACGGGGGTGGTTTCACAAGTATAATACCCCTTGATTGCAAACTTTTTCCCACCACTATGTGGATGATGAAAAAATGTTCCTTTTATTACTTAATGACAACTCATGCAACTCAAGCAAGGGAAAGTCCCCATATTCTTCTTGCTCAAAAGAAGTTGTCTTTTATGTTTACTGGTCCCTACATCTGTGTGAACTAGATGGTCCCTTAGGGGAGACCACCCGTAAGGTGAGGGACCATATAAGTCAACACAGGTCCAACATCAGGTGCAAGAATAAAGAGGCTCCATTGTCCAACCATTTTTTAAGAAAAAGGACATAACATCAGCCAACTTAGGTGGCAGGTCATTGACCATATTCCCCCAAATAGAAGAGGCATTGATAGGGAACGTCTACTAAAACAGAGAGAGATGTGGTGGGTACATAAATTAGATAGTATGGCACCAAAAGGGCTCAATAGGGACTTTGATTTAAGTTGCTTCTTTTAATGTCTCTTGTAGTGTGCCCTTGGTACAATTACATTCCCCCCATCCTTGTTATTTATATATCCTGCTATCTATTCTAGCCCTGAAATGTTTTAAGTATTTCTATGAATTTTTATGAGAAAATCTTTTTCTATGAACTTGTGTAATTATATGTTTTGTAACATGTTCACTTGAGCTACATTGTATTTAAAAATGTTGGTGAGTGTATAACATTGGCCATTAGAGGGAGCACTTCTCCCACTCAGAGTGGAGAAGGCGCCAAACTTAAGGAATTTAAAGATTCAACAGGTCCATGTTTAATTACCAAGCATGAATAAGGGGCTGTGACCCCGAAACGTCGCTTCTGTACAAAATAAACTGTTTTAAGTGCTGGAGACCCTGCTTATCTTTTGTATTACTGATGGACACATTATCTGCGTGCAAAAGTGTATCATGACAACTATTACAAATGACATTCGGAGATATAATCTCCACAAGTTTACAACAAATGCACTTAGCTTTGGTAGAACCGATATCAGGCAGCAAAGTTCCAACAGATACTTCTGAGACAGGATCAGATTGAGACATCTTGCAAAATGTAAAAGAAAAAACATATAAAGCAAAATTATCAATTTCCTTATATGACAGTTTCAGGAATGGGAAAAAATGCAAATAGCATAGCCCTCTGACATAGAAAAAGGCAAGAGGCAAATAGCAATGGGGTGAAAAAATAATGAAAAAATGTTGCACCAAGTATGACGCACAACGTAACTGAAAATGTTCTGGCGCCAACAACGTCCGGACACTCGCATCACTAACGACGCAACCTTGTGTAAGGAACTCGCCGTCAACTGTGACGCCGGAAAAACCGAACTTGCGTCAACGGACGTACTTTCGCGCCAAAAAAATTCTCGCGCCAAGAATGTCTAGCATTTGGCGCACTCGCGGGCCTAATCCTGCCCACAATTTGCAAAGAAAAATGAAGTCAATTTAAAACCCCAGGTAAGAAAAATATGTCTTAATATGTTTATTTTCCGCAAATATGAAACTGACAGTCTGCAAAAAAGAAATACATGAACCGGACTCATGGCAAATATAAGTACAATACATATATTTAGAACTTTATATTAATGCATAAAGTGCCAAATCATAGCTGAGGTGTCTTAAGTAATAAAAACATACTTACCGAAAGACACCCATCCACATATAGCAGATAGCCAAACCAGTATTGAAACAGTTATCAGTAGAGGTAATGGTATATGAGAGTATATCATCGATCTGAAAAGGTAGGTAAGAGATGAATCTCTTGACCGATAACAGAGAACCTATGAAATAGATCTCCTGTGAGGAAAACCATTGCATTCAATAGGTGATACTCCCTTCACATCCCTCTGACATTCGCTGTACTCTGAGAGGAATCGGGCTTCAAAATGCTGAGAAGCGCATGTCAACGTAGAAATCTTAGCACAAACTTACTTCACCACCTCCATAGGAGGCAAAGTTTATAAAACTGAATTGTGCATGTGGTGAGGGGTGTATTTATAGGCATATTGAGGTTTGGGAAAATTTGACCCTCCTGGTGGGATTGTATATCCCATACATCAATAGCTCATGGACTCTTGCCAATTACATGAAAGAAACTTCCATTCACATAGCCACTGAAGGGAACATTTGAGACTGAAACCAATTTAATTAGTCTCTTGTCTATTAGAGACAGAGTCATGGACACTGAATTTATCTGGAAACCTAAAAAGGTGACCCTTGTCTGAGGAATCAAAGAACTTTTTGGTAAATTGATCCTCCAACCATGTCTTTGAAGAAACAACACTAGTTGATATGTGTGAGAAATGTAAAGACTGAGCGAGTACCAAGATATTGTCCAAATAAGGAAACGCCGCAATACCCTATTCTCTGATTACAGAGAGTAGGGCACTGAGAACTTTTGAAAAAATTATTGGAGCTGTCGCTAGGCCAAATGGGAGAGCGACAAATTGGTAATGCTTGTCTAGAAAAGAGAATCTCAGAAACCGATAGTGGTCTGGATGAATCAGAATATGAAGATAAGCATCCTGTAAGTATATCGTGGACATATAATGACCTTGCTGAACAAAAGGCAGAATAGTCCTTATGGTGACCATTTTGAAAGTTGGCACTCTTACATAATGATTCAAAATTTTCAGATCCAGAACTGGCCTGAATGAATTTTCTTTCATTGGGACAATGAATAGATTTGAATAAAAGCCCAGACCCTGTTCCTGAAACGGAACGGGTATAATTACCCCTAAAAGCTCTAAATCTGAAACACACTTCAGAAAGGCCTGAGCCTTCACTGGGTTTGCTGGAATGCGTGAGAGAAAAAAAATCTTCTCACAGGAGGTCTTACTCTGATTCGTATTTGATACCCTTGAGAGACGATGCTCTGAATCCATTGATTTTGGACTGAATCTGCCCAAATGTTTTGGAAAAATTTTAATCTGTCCCCCACCAGCTAATCTGTAATGAGGGCCGCACCTTTATGCAGACTTGGGGTCTGGCTTTGGTTTCTTAAAAGGCTTGGATTTATTCCAACTTGAAGAAGGTTTCCAATTGGAACAAGATTCTTTGGGGGAAGGATTGGCTTTCTGTTCCTTATTCTATAGAAAAGAACGAAAATGATTAGAAGCCTTAGAATTACCCTTCCCCCCAGTAACAGTTGAAATAATTGAATCCAACTGAGAACCAAATAAATTGTTACCTTGGAAAGAAAGAGATAGTAATCTAGACTTAGATACCATGTCAGCATTCCAATATTTAAGCCAAAAAGCTCTTCTAGCTAAGATAGCTAAAAGTTGATGCAGCTGCAACATCAGCCATAGAAATGACAGGCCTGAGAATATAGCCAGAATATAAATAAGTTTTCCTTAGATAAGATTCAAGTTTCCTATCTAACGGGTCTTTAAAGGAAGTACTATCTTCCATAGGGATAGTAGTACGTTTGGCAAGAGTAGAGATAGCCCCATCAACTTTGAGGATTTTCCCCCAAAACTCCAATCTAATTGCTGGCAAGGGATACAACTTTTTCAACCTAGCAGTAGGAATAAAAGAAATACCGGGCCTATTCCATTCCTTTGAATTCATATCAGAAATAGCATCAGGAACTGGAAAAACCTCTGGAGTAACCACAGGAGATTTATAAACAGAATTTAAACATTTACTAGTTTTAATATCAAGAGGACTAGTTTCCTCAATATCCAAAGTAATCAACACCTCTTTTAACAAGGAACGAATATACTTTATCTTAAAGAGATAAGTAGATTTGTCAGTGTCAATATCTGAGGTAGGATCTTCTGAATCAGATAGATCCTCATCAGAGGAGGATAAAACAGTATGTTGTCGGTCATTGGAAATTTCATCAACTTTATGAGAAGTTTTAAAGGACCTTTTACGTTTATTAGAAGGCGGAATAGCAGACAAAGCCTTCTGAATCGCATCAGCAATAAAATCTTTTATATTCACAGGGATATCATGTACATTAGATGTTGAGGGAACAACAGGCATTGTACTAGTACTGATGGATACATTCTCTGCATGTAAAAGTTTATCATGACAACTGTTACATACTACCGCTAATACTACTAATTTACAACAGATACACTTATATTTGGTAGAACTGTTATCAGGCAGCAGGAATCCAACAGTGGTTTCTTAGACAGGATCAGATTGAGACATCTTGCAAATGTAAGAGAAAAAACAACATATAAAGCCAAATTATCAATTTTCTTATATGTCAATTTCAGGAATAGGAAAAAATGCAAACAGCATAGCCCTCTGAGCATAGAGAAAGGCAAGAGGCATATAGGAAGTGGGGCTTAAATAAATTATTTGGCGCCAAGTATGACGTGCAATGCAAAATTACATTTTTTGGCGCTAACAACATCCGTAAATAATGCAACTTGCGTCATAGCAGACGCAACCTTGTGCAAGGAACCTGGCGTCAACTAAGACGCCGGAAATGGTGAACTTGTGTCAATGAACGCCAAGAATGACGCAATAAATAATAGCATTTTGCGGCCTCGCAAGCCTAATTTTGCCCGAGAAAATGAAAGAAAACAGTCAAAAAATAACTTCCTAAATACGTTTTTCCCAATTTGAAACTGATAGTCTGCAAAAGGAAATATACATAAACCTGACTCATGGCAAATATAAGTACAATACATATATTTAAAACTTTACATTAATAGATAAAGTGCCTAACCATAGCTGAGAGTGTCTTAAAGGGACATGAAACCCAAAAATGTTCTTTCATGACTCAGATAGAGAATATAATTTTAAACAACTTTCCAATTTACTTCTATTATTTAATTTGCTTCCTTCTCTTGTTATCCTTTGCTGAAAGGTTTATCTAGACAAGCTCAGGAGCAGCAGAGAAACTAGGTTCTAGCTGTTGATTGGTGGTTGCATATATATATATATTGATTGTGATTGGCTCACCCATGTGTTCAGTTAGAAACCATTAGTGTATTGCTGCCCCTTCAACAAATGATACCAAGAAAATGAAACAAATTAGATAATAGAAATTAATTAGAAAGTTGTTTAAAATTACAATCTGAATCATGAAAGAAAAAAATTTGAGTTTTGTGTCCCTTTAAGTAATGAAAACATACTTACAGAAAGACACCCATCCACATATAGCAGATAGCCAAACCAGTACTGAAACAGTATCAGTAGAGGTAATGGAATATGAGAATATATTGTCGATCTGAAAAGGGAGGTAGGAGATTAATCTCTACGACCGATAACAGGGAACCTATGAAAAGGTTTCCCGTGAGGAAAACCATAGCATTCAATAGGTGATACTCCCTTCACATCCCTCTGACATTCACTGTACTCTGAGAGGAATCGGTCTTCAAAATGCTGAAAAGTGCATATCACAGAAGAAAATCAAGCACAAACTTAATTCACCACCTCCATAGGAGGCAAAGTTTATCAAAATGAATTGTGGGTGTGGTGAAGGGTGTATTTATAGGCATTTTAAGGTTTGGAAAACTTTGCCCCTCCTGGTAGGGATAGTATATCCCATACGTCACTAGCTCATGGACTCTTGCCAATTACATGAAAGAAAGTGTATATTCCAACAAAAACTAACTGATGAGGAAAATTTGCTTATTTACTTAAGAATCCAATTCATATGATAACCTAAAACATTTAGGCCATTGAGCCCAAGTGTCTTTTTAATTTGCATAGACCAAGCTGAGGTTCATGAGCTCCAGGCATCTGCCTGCATATAGAACCGGAGCACAATCGGTGCTGAGGTTCCATATGAAGGAAGATCCCACACTGTGTGCGTCACCGTCTGTAATGATTATCTGCTAGTGCCAAAGGGAGGTGTGGAAGGGAAGACGGGAAGATACTCCAGTGTGGAGGGGGAGTGAGTGGGATGAGCCTTATACAGCCTTATACAGCAGAAGAAAAAAAAATATGAATGAAGAGGGAGGGATGAAGAGCTACACTGCAGAAAAAAAGGGAGGGGGTGAACCACTACAGAAATAATAATAATAATAATAATAATATTTTGTATATATATATATATATATATATATATATATCCTGACTTCAGCACCATCTTAGGTTATATGGATAGGCATGCTGGTGACAAAGAGAGAAAGACTCTATGTGGTCCATTTATTACAGTGTAGTTGTGACCTTCAGGATATAGGTTGTACTACCCGCCCCTTTAAGAAATGAATGTATGAACATAACACTAACATTAAGGGGGGACTTAAATCTCATAGCAAGTCTGAACATTATAGGAACATTCACAATCCTACATGTTTAAGGGGTACTATTTTGGAACACGTTAAAGTTGCTGAAAGGGGAGGAGAAAGAGAACGATCTCTGGATCCTTCTGTTTAACAGTATGGTTCCTTATGGTCTCAATAAGGATATCGATATAGCTGCTTTTCTTTAAATTCCCATTCCCATAGCCTCTTCTTTTTACAAAGCTGGCAACAATTGGATTGTTGTTCCTTTAAGATGGTCCCCATTGTATTGGGTTATGTTCTAACAAAGTGATGTAATGTAGAACTTTTGACAATGTTATTTTTTTTTTATACACAGTTATGGCTATTAATATTGATTCATTATGTATGTATTTTTTACCCTGTGTGTATCTTTTTATATGTATTATACTAATTTTAAGGTACTAGGGAAATTAATTGCACATGTATATAAATATTGCATTTTAAATAATGTCTCTATTTTCATACAATGATTCTATTGAGAAGGGCCAATATAATCTAATATTTATGGGTGCCCGTTTCTTAATGCTTATATGGTAGTTGTGCGATCCCTACTATTATGAATTGTGAACGGTTGCTCATTTAATTCATCATTTTTTAATATGTATATATTATTCTCGTTTATATATATTTTATACATTTAACATAGGTTGATAATAAGTATGTATAGGATATTTTAAAAGCACTTATTTATGTTCTTATGTCCGTATGTTAAAGTGAAGGTAAACTTTGATGAATGAAAGCCCGTTTTTTAAAAATACTATTAAAAATAGGGGCACTTTCATTCATAAAAGTTTACAAAGCAGCCGTTTTGATTAAAAACTTACCTTTTTTTCTTTTCACAGCCAGAGCAGCTTACCCCACCTGGATTTCCTCTCTTCACACATCAGCAATGACTAATCTGGCTCCCTCCAATCACGGCTTTCCCCCCAGGGTGGTCATTGTCTGAGGCCATGCTGTGATTGGAGGAACGATTTCCAGGAGGAGGAAGCTGCACTGTGCAAATTAGAGAGGTAAGTTTTTAATCAAAACGGCTGCTTTGTAAACTTTGATGAATGAAAGTGCCCCTGTTTTTAATAGTATTTTTAAAAACCAGGCTTTCATTCATTAAAGTTTAGTTTCACTTTAATACGTGTACAATTATGGAAAGGGAAGTCCGCCCCATGACGTACTCACGCCAGGTGTCGTTAAAAGACACGGAAGTTCCGTAGCAGAGTTGTACCTCTGATGAAGGCAGACGAAAGTCATACAAGCCTTTGAAACGTGTTAGGATTGTGTTTTTCTGCACTAGACTTTTATCATATTGCTTTTTACCGCAATGCCTATATGTTTCTAGGCTTCCCTCTACTTGTTTGGAGGTCTGGAATTGGAATGCAATATTTTTTTCTGCTGTGCCCCTTACTATTTCTTTTACCTGGGTACTAGTAGTTTATAAATCATAATTATTGAGGTTAAGTTATGTGAGTAGGTTTTTAATTGTTTGTGTGCTGTTTAGCTAAATAAAAGGGTAACACACTATTAGTGTTTCTCTTTGTCTTCCATGTGAGTTCACACAAAGTTTGCACACAGTTTCTACACCTACCAGGAAAGTGAGATTGAGAGTTTCTCACTCTACCTCTGGGATTCCAAGAGTTAATAAAGATCTCTTCATACAGTGACGTGGCAAACCATAAAGGCAGTGAGATATACTGGTGATTACGTCTATACTTACCTCATATTGATTGAGAGCAATTCAAGTAAGTGGACACCGTTAGGGGGAGCTTGTTTAAGAAGATAAAAACCATCTGGACTCCTTTGAACTTTTCTTTTGTATTTTTATTGAATTGATTTACGTGCTAAGTGTTATTTCAATCGTATGTCACATATTCACACATTTGAGCAACTTATGTGTTTTATATGTTCTATGGCCTGGTTTCTCAACAGCCGGGCCGTGGCCCAGTACCGGGCCGTGATAGCCCTGCTGGTGGGCCCCAACCTGTCATGCCCCCACTGCACACTCTTACCCCACTGCACACCAAAGGCAGACTGAGACCAATCAAGGCCCCAGGAAAACTGTCTCACACTGACCCAAATGTATTCAAATGTATGCAAATGAACATGGTAGCCTCCCTGCCCTGTCCCCAACATGCCCCTCAACCTCCAGAGCCAGGACCCCCAACATTAAGGGCCAGATAAAGGGCCTCCAACCTTCAGGGCCAGACCCCACACTCCATGGCCCTCACAGCGACAGACCCCCGGCAGGACCCCCCACACTCCAGGGCCCCCATTAAACCCACACTTAACTGCTTAGTTACTGATAGGGCAACTGAAAACTCCAGCTTAAAGGGACACTGAACCCAATTTTTTTTCTTTAGTGATTCAAATAGAGCATGAAATTTTAAGCAACTTTCTAATTTACTCCTATTATCAAATTTTCTTCATTCTCTTGGTATCTTTATTTAAAAAGCAAGAATGTAAGTTTAAATGCTGACCCATTTTTGGTGAACAACCTGGGTTGTTCTTGCTGATTGGTGGAAAAATTCACCCACCAATAAACAAGTGCTGTCCAGGGTCCTGTGCCTTCATTTTCAAATAAAGATAGCAAGAGAACAAAGAAAAATTGATAATAGAAGTAAATTAGAAAGTTGCTTAAAATTGCATGTTCTATCTGAATCACAAAAGAAAAAAATTGGTTTCAGTGTCCCTTTAAGGAACGCACCAGGATCAGTGGAGATGCCATTTGTGGGCCCCCCTACCTGCTGGTCCCTCGGCCCAGGTCCTATTTGCCTGGCTGATCAGTCCGCTTCTGCTGCTTAATATATATATATTTATTAATATATATTAATATAATATATATATATATATATATATATATATATATATATATATATAACTACCGGGCCCTGGACATGTCCAGCTCAAATTAACCGGGCCTTGAGATCACTTTGGTTGAGAACCACTGTTCTATGGTATATATTTTATGACCGTATCTATGCCTGTATATATATATATATATATATATATATATATATATATATATATATATATATATATATATATATATATATATATATATATATATTATTTTATTTATGGGCACTGTATAAAAAAACTATAAAAAATTAAAAAAAACCTGAACTGCATACTAGTAGACTCTCTGCCAGTACCTAAGATGGTGGTGACCAGTGAGGGAAGAGAACTGTTTGGAAGGGATCAGGAGGTGGGATGGTAATATCTACAATAAAGCTAAAATTAAACCTTACAAGCTACCAGATTAAACCCTTTTACTGCAAGGAATAATAGAAGTGTGGTGCACAGCTGCAATTAGCGGTATTCTAATTACCATAAACCAATGGCAAAGCTATGTATGTCTGCTATTTCTGAACAAAGGGGATCCTAGGGAAGCTTTTATAATCATTTGTGTCAAGATTGCACATGCGGTATGTAAATAATTTCAGTTAGCAACCCAGAGTTTGTCAGTGAAATGGTGGCATGAAATAACCCAAAAATGGCCCTAGATCAATACCTTAGGTTACCTACTTAATTATATATATATGTAGATAGACTAAATGCACTCCTAACTTCAGATATTAGGCCTTGAATGCAGCAAAAGTAATATCCAGTGTTTGCAGAAGGAAGCGCACTCCAAAGGCCTTGTTTAAATTATTCACTTTTATTCTGTGAACGTTTTCGAGCTTAAACAGCTCGTCCTCGGACAGACAAAATTTGAACAGTTACACTTACCACCACCCGTCTGAGTGGCTTTGATCTCTCTCACACTAGCGATCACATATAATATGTCTTTTCTTTCCCTCTGTTATTTATCTCTTGCCTCCCCAGTGTTCTGTCACTCCAGCATGGTATTGCCTTTTCTGATTGGCTGGTTTATTATGACCAATCGTTGTTTTTGCTTGTGTTTTGTTGTTACCATGGTGACGCATTCACGGCACTCTATAGCCGTTATACAATTGTATAATTACTTGTTAGATCCTGTTCTGTGCTTGTCTCCTGCAGTAGATTTGTTTTGAGTATAAAAATTTTTATGTCACTTGGTTTTAACATTGCTCCGTTGCACTGACACGGATGACCGCTCCCCTTTGGGGGGGTGTCTAACGTGTAGAGCGTGACGGGGTGGTGTGTTGGGTATTTAGTCACGGTGGTGGTAAGTGTAACTGTTCAAATTTTGTCTGTCTGAGGACGAGCTGTTTAAGCTCGAAAACGTTCACAGAATAAAAGTGAATAATTTAAACAAGTCCTTTGGAGTGCGCTTCCTTCTGCAAACACTATATATATATTTGACAGGTAAATAAAAAATAGCAAGGCTCTATTTCTGTTTAAATGGAGTGATAGCAAACATGCTAAAAATTGTCCGGTATTTTAGGCAAGTTCTTTTCTGAAATTCCCAGGAGCGATGGGGTTAAATCATAGGATATGAGTATCAAAAATAAAACTCGTTTTATTTGGAGTTTTTTTTTTGTTTTTTTTATGGCTTAAAAAAAAAGAAGGATATAGCTGCACCATGTGCAACCAAGCATATCTGTTTTTTATTTTTCTATTAAAATAAATTTAATAGCAAAAATTATTCTAAATTGTATTTGGAAACTAATGATTCGTATTTAAAATATCACTTCAACTTACCTTTAAATCATACAAAACTGAAGAATTGGTCTATTGATACATTTAAACTATGTCTCTAGTACTACATATTCATCAATAAAAAGTAACGGATCGTTAACGAAGGAAACATTGTAGTAACCTTCAGACATTAACCATTTTGTTCCACTGACACATTACTGACTTTTGAAAAAAATAATATAGAAAATAAAAGATTACTGATCCTTGCCCTAGAAAATATTTGTATTCCCTGCACAGCATAGCTAAAAACACACACATTTATGTATGTGGGCATAAAGGAAAAATGAATAGTGAAAAATGAGCGATTTCAACATGGAGTGTTCTGCACAACCAGATAATAAATGTGAGAGAATTTTTTAGTCGCCTTGTTATGTACTTACCTCAGATTTCTCTAGTTTGGTCTGGGCATCAATCTGAGTGACAATTTCATTCATGTTGGTTTCTAGAACCATACCTCCCATTACCATTTCAGCAAGGATATTATGGACCTGACAGAAGAAGAGAAAGTTATTTTGTTAGAGATGTCACAAACAGAAAAAATATCATTAATTAGTAAAACAAACAAAAACACACACAACATTTTAGGATATGTGTTTATATACTTAGTGTCCAATTCAGTACTGGTGGATGTATAGAGCTGAACTTGTATGGTAAAAATAAAAAACGTCTAAGTGTTTGGGAGATACTTCTTCAGCTATATGTAACCTTTCTATTCTTGTAAGCTTTAATTTACACATAGCCAAACTAGGGAGAATTTGGTGAAAAAACTCTTTCCTCCTCCTTTTCAAACATGGGAACCAGAAAAGGCTTACAGCACACAGGAATGCCAGGATGGGCCTGCAATGTCATTTTATGTTGAAATTCTTTTTAATTTTGTTCCAAAACAGCATAATAAACAAATAGAAACGGCAGTTCTTGTTACATCTCACATATATTACAATTCTACATATTTAACAATCAATACAGCATTGTGATTACATAATCAGTTTGAGTTTGTTTCACACACACACACATATATATATATATATATATATATATATATATATATATTTGTGTTGACTGGTTCTTACAACAATTTTATTCAAGTGATTTTCATCACATAGGGAGGGTCTCGTATAAATATAACGCTATCCTCTCAACAGATATCGCTCTTGAGAAAGCCCGGGCATACACTGGGAGAAACGTGTTAAGCTTTTTGTCCGTTAGGAGGATCCATAGTCGGGAAACAGAGTGAGTTCAATTGGTAGTACTAAAACAGTTATTAGTAGAGGTAATGGTAAATTGAGAGAATATCGTCGATCTGAAAAGGGAGGTAGGAGATGAATCTCTACGACCGATAACATAGAGAACCCATGAAAAAGACCCCCGTTAGAGAAATCATCGTATTCAATAGGTGATACTCCCTTCACGTCCCTCTGACATTCGCTGTACTCTGAGAGGAATCGGGCTTCAACAATGCTGAGAAGCGCATATCAACGTAGAAATCTTAGCACAAACTTAATTCACCACCTCCATAGGAGGCAAAGTTTGTAAAACTGAATTGCGAGTGTGGTGAGGGGTGTATTTATAGGCATTTTGAGGTTTGGGAAACTTTGCCCCTCCTGGTAGGATTGTATATCCCATATGTCACTAGCTCATGGACTCTTGCCAATTACATGAAAGAAAATTAGACCCCGCTTATACTGGAACTCTGAAATTTGTGAAAGGACTGACAGAGAGACCCCTACGGAGCTGTATTTACTTCTCAAATGTGCAAAAGAACTTACTTCTAGTAAGCGCGTTTTTAACTTGTCTTGGCTTTGTTCTAATAAAGAAATTACTTTAAATTGGAGTTGCGCTGTCTCCCTTTATCTTTTCATATCCAAGTGATTTTCATGCCTTTCCATCAACACTCTCTTACACAAATGTGACCATAGTTACAACAAACTCTAATATCTTCGCTTTTTGAAACAGTACCCTTCCTATAATATCTCCATGTTGCTTTAGGAACATTATTTATATATTTTATATATATATATATATATATATATATATATATATATATATATATTTGGTTTAGGGAATTAATATTCTATTTGTTTCTAAACTGTGCATTAATTGTTGTTGCTGCATGTCCAGATGATTATTCTGTCAAGTGGCTAAATATGCTTTCCCCACCTCCCCTCATATACTTCCATGCATGATCCAGTAATACCAAGTCTTATGAAATTGATCATTCTTGCCTTGGACCCATGCTACCTCCTCTGTCATATTATATACATTTTTAATTTTGTCTTTAACTTTTCGCCAGGTAGGGGTCCCTACTTTCCAGTACCTTGCTATGTAGATTCTTATGGTTGTGTTGAATTGTGGGATTCCCTAATTCAACAGTGCTTGGGAAATGGTGAGGGATACATGCTCATCAAATAGTGTGCTTAGTAGATTATTTAGTTGATCCCATATATCCATCACCTTGACACACTCCCACCACATGTGACTATATGAGCTTTGTTCCCCACACCCAGGGCTGTCTTTAATATTGACTGGACCCGGGGCAAAAAAATTCTTGAGGCCCCCCCCACCCCCCCACCCCATGCAATTTCGCTCTCTACCCCAACATCTCAAAAAACAACTAAATCAATTTATTTTATAATTTTTTTAAATTATTAGCCCAGCAGTGGATCATCCACTGCTGGGCTAATCATTTAAAAAAAATGAAATAAATTGCAATATGTGAAACTTGACGTAAGCAGTACTAATAAGTAAATAAATATATAAATTCCTCCACTGTGGATTCATTTAATATTCTTTTGAATGTGATTCTGGTGTGAGATTAGCTGGTTAAAGAGATTTAGGGCAGCCAACAGGAGCAAAGCAAGGTAAAGACTGAGGAGAAAGCATGGAGGTGCAGACAAATATAAGTTTACTGACTGGAACAGCAGAACTACTATGGGAAGCTGTAAAATCTGAGACAGAGAGAAAACAAAAAATATAACAATACACCTTACATTAATGTGTGAAATATCCGCATGACATCATGGGGGGTAGTTATCAAGCCGTCAACCTCAAATACGCTGGAATTCCGCAGCGTATTTGTGGCGAGGCTGATTTGCCTTAGTTATCAAAGGCTAGAGACTGGCAAAAGTAGAATTTTGTGACGTAAGCTTCGATCCGCCACACTCAGTCCGACACAGATCGATTCTTACGTCACAATCTCACTACTTTTGCTAGTTATCAAAAAACTAGCAGGTACGCTCGTCACTTTTCCGGCCCAGCGTACCTGGTTTTCAATCTGCCGCCCTGGAGGCGGCGGATCCCATAGGAATCAATGGGAGTCTGACCATAGCGAAAGTACAAGTTCGCTGCTGCCAGACATCCCATTGATTTCTATGGGAGCTGTCTACACCTAACACCCTAACATGTACACCGAGTCTAAATACCCCTAAGCTGTCCCCCCCCTACACCACCGCAACTAAATAAAGTTATTACCCCCTAAACCACCGCAAGCTACTCTATACATATTAACCCCTAAATCGCCGCTCCCGGAGCCCACCGCAAGCTAATCTATACATATTAACCCCTAAACCGCCGCTCCCGGAGCCCACCGCAAGCTACTCTATACATATTAACCCCTAAACCGCCGCTCCCGGAGCCCACCGCAAGCTACTCTATACATATTAACCCCTAAACCGCCGCTCCCTGACCCCGCCACAAGCTACTCTATACATATTAACCCCTAAACCGCCGCTCCCTGACCCCGCCACAACTATAATAAATGTATTAACCCCTAAACCGCCGCTCCCGGACAGCGCCGCAACCTACATTATACCTAGTAACCCCTATCCTGCCCCCCTATACCGCCGCCCTCTATAATAAAGTTATTAACCCCTATCCTGCACCTAGCTAAAATAAACTGAAATTTACCTGTAAAATAAATCCTAACCTAAGTTACAATTACACCTAACACTACACTATACTTTAATAAATTATTTCTATTTAAAACTAAATACTTACCTGTAAAATAAACCCTAAGATAGCTACAATGTAATTAATAATTACATTGTAGCTATTTTAGGATTTATATTTATTTTACAGGTAACTTTGTATTTATTTTAGCTAGTTAGAATAGTTATTAAATAGTTATCAACTATTTAATAACTACCTAGCTAAAAGAAATACAAAATTACCTGTAAAATAAATCCTAACCTAAGTTACAATTAAACCTAACACTACACTATCATTACATTAATTAAATAAATTAACTACAAATAACTACAATTAAAAATACAATTACATAAACTAACTAAAGTATAAAAAAATAAAAAAAAATAAGTTACAAACATTTAAAAAAATATTACAACAATTTTAAGCTAAATTACACCTAATCTAAGCCCCCTAATAAAATCACAAAGCCCCCCAAAATAAAAAAATTCCCTACCCTATTCTACATTAAAAAAAGTTCAAAGCTCTTTTACCTTACCAGCCCTTAAAAGGGCCTTTTTTGGGGGCATGCCCCAAAGAAAACTGCTCTTTTTCCTGTAAAAGAAAAATACAACCCCCCAACATTAAAACCCACCACCCACATACCCCTAATCTAACCCAAACCCCCTTTAAAATAACCTAACACTAATCCCCTGAAGATCATCCTACCTTGAGTCGTCTTCACTCAGCCAAGCCACTGATGGAACTGAAGAGGAGATCCGGAGCGGCAGAAGAGATCCTCCAAGGGGCGCTAAAGAAGTCTTCCATCCGATGAAGTGATCCTCCAGGCGGCGCTGAAGAAGTCTTCTATCCGGGCGATGTCATCTTCCAAGCGGGGTCTTCAATCTTCTTTCTTCAGGATCCATCTTCATCCCGCCGACACGGAACATCCTTCTTTCCCGACGGACTACCGACGAATGAAGGCTCCTTTAAGGGACGTCATCCAAGATGGCGTCCCTTCAATTCCGATTGGCTGATAGGAATTAAGGTAGGAAAAATCTGATTGGCTGATTGAAGTTCAATCCGATAGGCTGATCCAATCAGCCAATCAGATTGAGCTTGCATTCTATTGGCTGTTCCGATCAGCCAATAGAATGCGAGCTCAATCTGATTGGCTGATTGGATCAGCCAATCGGATTGAACTTCAATCTGATTGGCTGATTCAATCAGCCAATCAGATTTTTCCTACCTTAATTCCGATTGGCTGATAGAATCCTATCAGCCAATCGGAATTGAAGGGACGCCATCTTGGATGATGTCCCTTAAAGGAGCCTTCATTCGTCGGTAGTCCGTCGGGAAAGAAGGATGTTCTGCGTCAGCAGGATGAAGGTGGATCCTGAAGAAAGAAGATTGAAGTCCCCGCTTGGAAGATGACATCGCCCGGATAGAAGACTTCTTCAGTGCCGCTTGGAAGATGACATCGCCCGGATGGAAGACTTCTTCAGCGCCTGGAGGATCACTTCATCGGATGGAAGACTTCTTCAACGCCCCTTGGAGGATCACTTCTGACGCTCCGGATCTCCTCTTCACTCAGCCGAGCGATGGAACTGAAGACGACTCAAGGTAGGATGATCTTCAGGGGATTAGTCTTAGGTTATTTTAAGGGGGGGTTGGGTTAGATTAGGGGTATGTGGGTGGTGGGTTGTATTTTTCTTTTACAGGCAAAAGAGCAGTTTTCTTTGGGGCATGCCCCACAAAAGGCCCTTTTAAGGGCTGGTAAGGTAAAAGAGCTTTGAATTTTTTTAATGTAGAATAGGGTAGGGAATTTTTTTTATTTTGGGGGGCTTTGTTATTTTATTAGGGGGCTTAGATTAGGTGTAATTAGCTTAAAATTGTTGTAATATTTTTTAAATGTTTGTAACTTATTTTTTTTATTTTTTGTAACTTAGCTTTTTTATTTTTTGTACTTTGGTTAGTTTATGTAATTGTATTTAATTGTAGTTATTTGTAGTTAATTTATTTAATTAATTAATTAATGTAATGATAGTGTAGTGTTAGGTTTAATTGTAACTTAGGTTAGGATTTATTTTACAGGTAATTTTGTATTTCTTTTAGCTAGGTAGTTATTAAATAGTTAACTAGCTAAAATAAATACAAAGTTACCTGTAAAATAAATATAAATCCTAAAATAGCTACAATGCAATTATTAATTACATTGTAGCTATCTTAGGGTTTATTTTACAGGTAAGTAACATAATTTATGTAAGAACTTACTTGATAAATTCATTTATTTCATATTAGCAAGAGTCCATGAGCTAGTGACGTATGGGATATACATTCCTACCAGGAGGGGCAAAGTTTCCCAAACCTCAAAATGCCTATAAATACACCCCTCACCACACCCACAAATCAGTTTAACAAATAGCCAAGAAGTGGGGTGATAAGACAAAAGTGTGAAAGCATAAAAAATAAGGAATTGGAATAATTGTGCTTTATACAAAAAAATCATAACCACCACAAAAAGGGTGGGCCTCATGGACTCTTGCTAATATGAAAGAAATGAATTTATCAGGTAAGTTCTTACATAAATTATGTTTTCTGTCATGTAATTAGCAAGAGTCCATGAGCTAGTGACGTATGGGATAATGAATACCCAAGATGTGGATCTTCCACGCAAGAGTCACTAGAGAGGGTGGGATAAAATAAAGACAGCCAATTTCGCTGAAAATAATCCACACCCAAAATAAAGTTTAAATCTTATAATGAAAAAAACTGAAATTATAAGCAGAAGAATCAAACTGAAACAACTGCCTGAAGAACTTTTCTACCAAAAACTGCTTCAGAAGAAGAAAACACATCAAAATGGTAGAATTTAGTAGAAGTATGCAAAGAAGACCAAGTTGCTGCTTTGCAAATCTGATCAACCGAAGCTTCATTCCTAGTAGAATGAGCTGTAATCCTTAGAGGCGGAGTTTGACCCGACTCGACATAAGCATGATGAATTAAAGATTTCAACCAAGATGCCAAAGAAATGGCAGAGGCCTTCTGACCTTTCCTAGAACTGGAAAAGATAACAAATAGACTAGAAGTCTTTCGGAAATTCTTAGTAGCTTCAACATAATATTTCAAAGCTCTAACTACATCTAAAGAATGCAATGATCTCTCCTTAGAATTCTTAGGATTAGGACATAATGAAGGAACCACAATTTCTCTACTAATGTTGTTAGAATTCACAACCTTAGGTAAGAATTTAAAAGAAGTTCGCAACACCGCCTTATCCTGATGAAAAATCAGAAAAGGAGACTCACAAGAAAGAGCAGATAACTCAGAAACTCTTCTAGCAGAAGAGATGTCCAAAAGAAACAAAACTTTCCAAGAAAGTAATTTAATGTCCAGCGAATGCATAGGTTCAAACGGAGGAGCTTGAAGAGCCCCCAGAACCAAATTCAAACTCCAAGGAGGAGAAATTGACTTAACAGGTTTTATACGAACCAAAGCTTGTACAAAACAATGAATAACAGGAAGACTAGTAATCTTTCTGTGAAAAAGAACAGAAAGAGCAGGGATTTGTCCTTCAAGGAACTTGCAGACAAACCTTTATCCAAACCATCCTGAAGAAACTGTAAAATTCTAGGAATTCTAAAAGAATGCCAAGAAAAATGAGAAAAAACACCAAGAAATGTAAACCTTCCAGACTCGATAATATATCTTCCTAGATACAGATTTACGAGCCTGTAACATAGTATTAATCAGAGAGTCAGAGAAACCTCTATGACTGAGAATCAAGCGTTCAATCTCTATACCTTCAAATTTAAGGATTTGAGATCCTGATGGAAAAAAGGACCTTGTGATAGAAGGTCTGATCTTAACGGAAGAGTCCACGGTTGGCAAGAGGCCATCCGGACAAGATCCGCATACCAAAACCTGTGAGGCCATGCTGGAGCCACCAGCAGAACAGACGAGCACCCCTTAGAATCTTGGAAATTACTCTTGGAAGAAGAACTAGAGGTGGAAAGATACAGGCAGGATGATACTTCCAAGGAAGTGACAATGCATCCACTACCTCCGCCTGAGGATCCCTGGATCTGGACAGATACCTAGGAAGCTTCTTGTTTAGATGAGAAGCCATCAGATCTATTTCTGGAAGTCCCCACATTTGAACAATCTGAAGAAATACCTCTGGGTGAAGAGACCATTCGCCCGGATGTAACGTTTGGTGACTGAGATAATCCGCTTCCCAATTGTCTATACCTGGGATATGAACCGCAGAAATTAGACAGGAGCTGGATTCCGTCCAAACCAGAATTTGAGATACTTCTTTCATAGCCAGAGGACTGTGAGTCCCTCCTTGATGATTGACATATGCCACAGTTGTGACATTGTCCGTCCGAAAACAAATGAACGACTTTCTCTTTTGAAGAGGCCATGACTGAAGAGCTCTGAAAATTGCACGGTGTTCCAAAATATTGATTGGTAATCTCACCTCCTGAGATTCCCAAACCCCTTGTGCTGTCAGAGACCCCCAAACAGCTCCCCAGCCTGTCAGACTTGCATCTGTTGAAATCCCAGTCCAGGTTGGAAGAACAAAAGAAGCCCCCTGAATTAAACGATGGTGGTCTGTCCACCACGTCAGAAAGTGTCGAACAATCGGTTTTAAAGATATTAATTGAGATATCTTTGTATAATCCCTGCACCACTGGTTCAGCATACAGAGCTGAAGAGGTCGCATGTGAAAACGAGCAAAGGGAACCGCGTCCAATGCAGCAGTCATAAGACCTAGAATTTCCATGCATAAGGCTACCGAAGGGAAAGATTGAGACTGAAGGTTTCGACAAGCTGAAACCAATTTCAGACGTCTCTTGTCCGTCAGAGACAGAGTCAAGGACACTGAATCTATCAGGAAACCTAAAAAAGGTTACCCTTGTCTGAGGAATCAACGAACTGATTGGTAAATTGATCCTCCAACCATATTCTAGAAGAAACAACACTCATAAAAGACTGGAAAGGTTCTTTCTAGTGAAAATGAGCAAAGGGAATTGAATCCAATGCCGAGGCCATAAGACCTAACTAAAACTTCTATGCATATATAGCAACTGAAGGAAATAATAAGAAAAGTACCTGAAACTAAATAATTTTCCATAAATAAGATACAACTATCTAAAGGAAAATAAATACTATTTTGCTATAGAAACAATAGCATAATTAGTAGAAGTAGAGATAGCCCCAATAAATTGGAGAACCCTCCAAATTGAATTTAACTGCTGGCAAAGAATATAGTTTAAAACCTTTGAAAAAGGAATAAAAGAAAATTCTCAGCCTATTCCATTCCCTAGAATGGGGAATTGGAAAGAATACCTCTGAAAACACAGAAGAAATAAATAGGCAGAAATAGTGTCAGCTAGTCTTAAAGAACGAGTTACCTTAATATCCAAAATAATTAACACCTTTTCAACAAAGAACAAGTGTACTTTAATAATAAAAAAGTAAAAAAATAATAAAAAAGTAGATTTGTTAGTGTCAATATCTGATGAAGAAAATTTCTGAAAGAGAAAAAACATCATCAGAGAAGGATAAATCAGTATGTTGTTGGTCATTTGAAACTTCAATAATTAAAAAAGAAGTGAAAAAGACCTAAAAATGTTATTAGAAGGCACAAAGTCAGACAAAGCCTTTAAAATAGAATCAGAAAATATTTCTTATAAATCTTCTAAATATTTCTTGTACATAAAATGTAATAATGGAAATATATAAAGCATAAACACTAATGGATTCTGCATGTAAACGTATATCATAATACCTTATTACAAACCATAGCTAAAGATAAACATTTATAACATTTAAAATAAATGAACTTAGCTTTGGTAGAACTGAAACTCAGTTAAGCGTTTTTTCCAGAAGTGGCTTCTGATTCAGGGACAATCTGAGACATCTTGCAATATGTAATAGAAAAAAACAACATCTAAAGCAAAAATGATCAAATTCCTTAAATGACAGTTTCAGGAATGGGAAAAAATGACAATGAACAAGCTTCTAGCAACCAGAAGCAATAAATAATGAGACTTAAATATTGTGGAGACAACAATGACGCTCAAATTTTTTAGCGCCAAAAAAGCCGCCCACATTATTTGGCGCCTTAATATTTAAGTTAGGGGGGTGTTAGGGTTAGTGTTAGACTTCGGTTAAGGGGTTAATAAATTTATTAAAGTGGCGGCGGTGTAGTGAGGGGCAGGATAGGGGTTAATAAATGTATTATAGGTGGCGACGGTGTAGGGGGGCAGATTAGGGGTTAATAAATTTAATTAGGTTGCGGCAGGGTCCGGGATCGGCGGTTTAGGGGTTAAACTATTTATTTAGTTGCGTCGAGGTGCGGGATCAGCAGGATAGGGGTTAATAACTTTATTATAGAGGGCGGCGGTATGGGGGGGCAGGATAGGGGTTACTAAGTATAATGTAGGTTGCGGCGGTGTCCGGGAGCAGCGGTTTAGGGGTTAATACATTTATAAGAGTTGCTGCGGGGTCTAGGAGCGGCGTTTTATGGGTTAATAACTTTATTTAGTTGCGGGGGGCTCCGGGGGCGCCGGTATAGGGGGTAGAACAGTGTAGTTAGTGTGGGTGCTTAGTGACAGGCTAGCAATACATTTTTTCAGGTCCGCGGCGGCGATGGTAGGCGAGCTTAGGCGGGCGTATTGGGCCGGCGAAGGCAGGAAAGTTGACACGTTGATAACTACCCCCCTATACATCAGCCACAGCAGCACATGTCACTTCTTTGCTAGGAACAAGTTCCCTCTCACCCTGCACTAGACAATGCTGCATGGGGAGGGGCGTGTGTGCACTCACTTATTCTTCCCACTGACACCTTTCTACAAAGCACTGTTCCACTGACAAACTTCAGTTAGTTTATCTTAGGGTCACAGCAGAAAGAGCAGGGCTAAGGGGACCAGCAGACTGGATGCTGTCTGCCCAAGGCTAAATGGACACAGTGTGAGATGAGTCACACAGCCTCAGGACTGAAGAGAGCAGTGTTTGCAGCTGCACAGATGCTCAAATCCTCACATGCCTGCCGCTCCAGCTTTCTGCTGCATGCGCCTACAGTCAGCACTACCCAGAAACAATCCCCACCACCAGAGCAGTTACCTGGTAACATTGGTAACCCCAGTAGGACCTTTTCTGATGCAATGGGAATGGCTGTATGCAGAGTTAGGGCTTTGCATTCAGTGCTGCACGGTGCACATCTAAAACAGCACATGGCAATAGCTTGGCATGTCGCATGACACCGGCACGGTCTGGCACAGTTTTTTTTTTTTTAAATATAAGCAGAGTACTCTTGACTGTGACAGTATTAGGACTGAATGTGTGTGTTCCCCATGTCACATCAGCAGTCTGGTTGAAGCATAAAAAAAAGGACTCTTGGGCCCCTCAACAGAGACTGGGCCCTGGGCAGCTGCCCCTTTTGCCCTGTGTTAAAGACGGTCCTGCCCACACCCCCTGTAACATAGTTTTGATTTAGTAGATGAGAAATGTGAAGTTTTTATAAGAGTTAGGTACCAACTGAATGATGTTTTAATGCAGTTTTTCCCCAAGATCTGCATTAATCATGCCTTTACATAAGGCAAATATCTTCCTATTCATTCTTTGGGAGTATGAATCCTGTGTCTTTCTCCCATTTTGTAATAGTGTTTGATTTAGTGTTATATTTGCTTTCTTGGAGTGTTAGATATAGTTTAGAGTTTGTATGTTTGTCTCTGTTGGGAGTTTTGCATAAGAGTTCCAGGGATGTATATGGGTTTTTCGCTTGATGAATGTCATATTTATTGGGGGCAGAGGAAATTTGTAGATAAATGTACCAGTGTAATTTTTGTGGAAGCATTTTCCCTTGTAGTTGGTTAAATGTTAGTATACGTCCTTATATTCGTCCTTGTTTGCCCACTATCTTATCTGTCCGTGAATTCCTTGAGGTAAAAGATGTCTTAGTGGTTTCACCCATGTGTTTGTGGATATCAAATTTAGAGATTTAGTGAGTGATCTCCAAAAGTGTTATCGTGTCCAACATGACAGGTAATCTATTGCAATGTCATTTTAAAGGGATAGTAAAGTCCAAATTAAACTTTCATGATTCAGATAGGGCATGTAATTTTAAACAACTTTCTAATTGACTTTCATCATCAAATTTGCTTTGTTCTCTTGTTACTCTTAGTTGAAAGCTAAACCTAGGTAGGCTCATATGCTAATTTTTAAGCTCTTCTCTGACTGCATTTGACAGTTTTTCACAGCAAGAGGGCGTTCGTTCATGTGTTTCATTTAAACATTGCGCTCACGCACATTAAGGAGTCAGCGCTAATTGCCTGAAAAGAAAATCTATCAAAAGACATTAGATAAGGAGTCAGTCAGCAGATACAAGGTAATTACAGAGGTAAAAAGTATATTTCTATAACAGTATTGGTAATGCAAAACTGGGGAATGGTAAATAAAATAAACAATAAATTTTAAACAATAACATTTTTGGTGTTTTCTATCCCTTTAAAATGAATGCAAGCTGTCCCATCCGACATTTTGAAAATGATTTGGTAGGTAAGACCAGCCATCTACAGGCCACATCATTTATTGCCCATATACACTATTTAAAGGAACACTCTCCTCAAACTATTTCTGTCATCCATATGAAAAATCAAAAATGTTTTGATTTTTTTTGCCAGGAAAAAATGAGAAGTTGTTTAAATTTAAACTAATATAACTGTATTAGTGTACTACTTAACACTCAACATTCACTAGATGATAGGTACCTGCAAATAGTTATTAGCTGATAAGCACTTCCTGCTAATGCTTATTGGTTGATAGGCGTTTTCTGCTAAAAACATATTGAACATGAAAATGAAGTACTTTCATTCAAAGCACAGCAGGAAGAGCACAGCTGATACTAGTATGCTGGCTTATATTTCAATCACTTTTTATGTCATTTATTCAGGCAATAAAAAGGTCAATACATTTGATCTTTCGAGTGGATATTTTCAGTACAATATCCCTTGAAGTAAGAACTCTTCGTGTAGGGTGTTTCTACATGTCAAAGATTCATAAACAAGGGAAATATAGGATATGCTTATTTGAATATAAAGCGGTCTTCATAGTGGTTAGAAAAAGAGCTTTGAGGATAGTGAAAAAACAATAAATAGAAAATTATGTTGTAATGATATTCTGTATGAACAAATAGGTATTAACACGTTACAAATCTAAGCTATATAGAACACTGTCCTCTACAGGCTCATTAAACAGACACAGATAATACTAAGGGGTGAGAGAAACTTTTGTCCAACTACTAAACCTTTTTTCCATTATGTATAAAAGCCAAAATATATTAAATGTTAAAAGTAGTTCAAAATAAAAATAAACATTCGTGGAATGTTAAAGTGATGGTAAAAGGATTATTTAGCCATCTTTTTTATTGCGCCTGATCGACGCATTTATTTTATTTCATAAGTCTGTGTATATTCATTTACTTATTTTATTAAATTCTTATAAATCACATGTTCAAGCTTGGATCACTTTAGTTGGCCATTATTGGCTTGTGTATATTTAAAGGCTCTCTTATATCACTATTTTAAGCTTTTGTTGGTGCTTATGATTTAAGGTTATCTAGCTTCGGCTAAATAATCCTTATACTCCATCACATAATTATCTTAGAGGCCGGGGAGACCTATTTTTTTTTCCATAGGCTTAATAGTGTTTTCCAGCGCAGAAACATATTTCTTTCGCTTAAAGTGATGGTAAAGCAGAGCGTTTAACCAATGCTAGGATTTACGATCATTAAAAATAAAGTTGAGTTTAAGTTGTCAGTTATTAAAAAAAAGTGTGCTAAACTCACCCTGACTGTGCCGCTGCACCTCGCTAAAGTCAGCGCTCTCCTTAACCCCTTAATGACCACAGCACTTTTCCATTTTTTGTCCGTTTGGGACCAAGGTTATTTTTACATTTTTGCGGTGTTTGTGTTTAGCTGTAATTTTCCTCTTACTCATTTACTGTAACCACACATTATATACCAGTTTTCTCTCCATTAAATGGACTTTCTAAGGTTATCATTATTTTCATGATATCTTATAATTTAGTATAAAAAAAATTTTTTTATAAAATATGAGGAAAAAATGGAAAAAACCCCACACTTTTTCTAACTTTGACCCCCCAAATCTGTTACACATCTACAACCACCAAAAAACACCCAAGCTAAATAGTTTCTAAATTTTGTCCTGAGTTTAGAAATACCCAATGTTTACATGTTCTTTGCTTTTTTTGCAAGTTATAGAGCAATAAATACAAGTAGCACTTTGCTATTTCCAAACCACTTTTTTTCAAAATTAGCGCTAGTTACATTGGGACACTGATATATTTCAGGAATCCCTGAATACCCCTTGACATGTATATATATATATTTTTTAGAAGACATCCCAAAGTATTGATCTAGGCCCATTTTGGTATATTTCATGACACCATTTCACCGCCAAATGCGATCAAATAAAAAAAATCGTTCACTTTTTCACAAACTTTTAGGTTTCTTACTGAAATTATTTACAAAACAACTTGTGCAATTATGGCATAAATGGCTGTAAATGCTTGTCTGGGATCCCCTTTGTTCAGAAATAGCAGACATATATGGCTTTGGCATTGCTTTTTGGTAATTAGAAGGCCTCTAAATGCCGCTGCGCATCACACATGTATTATGTCTAGCAGTGAAGGGGTTAATTAGGTAGCTTGTAGGTAGCTTGAAGGGTTAATTTTAGCTTTAGTGTAGAGATCAGTCTCCCACCTGACACATCACACCCCCTGATCCCTCCCAAACAGCTCTCTTCCCTGCCCCACCCCACAATTGTACCCGCCATCTTAAGTACTGGCAGAAAGTCTGCCAGTACTAAAATATAGTGTAGCTTCCCCCCTCCCAGATCACTAAGATCTCAGAAAATATTAATTCCCTCCCCCCTCTCTCCCACTTATTATAACCAATTGTTCCATAGTGTAATGGTTCCCACCCACCCACCCACTCCCTCCCTGTACACACGCGCGCGACTCTGGCAATGCCACCCGCTATCCCACCCCCTCTTGCATCAGCCATCAATATCGAGGCATCACTGCAATAACCGGAAAGCGTCTGGAAGCGATCAGGATCGCTGCCACCGCTTTCCAAGACCGACGACGTACGGGGTACGTCCTCGATCGTTAAGTGTATTTTTTTTTTTAGAGGACATACCCCGTACGTTATCAGTCCTTAAGGGGTTAAATGAGGTGACATTTGCACCTCTAAACCAATAGCCATGCCTGACAGTTGACAGTGTTCTGTATGCTAGCACTACTATATGTTTTGAGGTGTAAACGTCACCTCATTGGTAGAAGAGCACTGTGCCGTGGGAGGCTGGAGCCGCTGACTTTAGCGAGGTGCAGCGGCACAGTCAGGCTGACCTGACTCCAAATAAGCTCTGTGAATCAAAAGTTTCAACCAAGAGGCTAAAGAAACAGCAGAGGTTTTCTGATCTTTCCTAGGTTCAGAAAAAAGAACACACAGACTAGAGGTCTGTTTGAAATCCTTAGTAGTAACATAATATTTCAATGCCCTAACAACATCCAGAAAATGCATAGATCTTTTAGAAGCATTCTTAGGATTAGGACATAAAGAAGGAACAACAATCTCTCTACCAATTTTGTCAGAAGAAACAACCTTAAGCAAAAAAAATAAATGCTGCCACAAAACAGCCTTAACAATTCTGAAACTCTTCTAGCAGAAGAAATAGACAAAAGAAACAACACTTTCCAAGAAAGAAGCTTAACGTTCAATTTAAACATAGGCTCAAAATGAGGAGCTTGCAAAGCTCTTAACACCAGGTTAAGATTCCAAGGAGGAGAAATAGGCTTAAAAACAGGTTTATTTCGGACAAGAGCCTGAACAAAACAATTAAAGGACCAGTCAATACAATAGATTTGCATAATCAACAAATGCATGATAAGAAGACAATGCAATAGCACTTAGTCTGAACTTCAAATGAGTAGTAGATTTTTTTTTTAAATAAATTTCAAAGTTATGTCTATTTCCACTCCCCCTGTACCATGTGACAGCCATCAGCCAATCACAAATGCATATACGTATATGCTGTGAATTCTTGCACATGCTCAGTAGGAGCTGGTGATTTAAAAAGTGTAAATATAAAAAGACAGTGCAGATTTTGTTAATGGAGGTAAATTGGAAAGTTGTTTAAAATTACATGCTGTATCTGAATCATGAAGTTTAATTTTGACTTGAGTGTCCCTTTAACATCAGGAAGACTAGCAATCTTTCTGTGAAACAATACTGAGAGAGCAGAAATCTATCCTTTCAGGGAACTGGCAAATAAACCCTGATCAAAACCATTCTGCTAAAACTGAAGAATCCTAGGAATTCTAAAAGAATCCCAGGAGAAAAAAAAATCATGATCTATACACCAGGAAATTAAGTTTTCCAAATCTTGTGATAAATCTTCCTAGGCACAGGCTTATGAGCCAGTATAAGAGTCTCAATAACAGAATCTGAGAAACTTCTATGCCTCAGAACTAAGCGTTCAATTTCCATACCATCAAATGTTAGAGACTTTAAATCGGGATGGAAGAAAGGACCTTGAGACAGAAGGAGAAGTGGCCAAGGAGGGCAACTGGACATCTGAACTAAAACCTGTGAGGCCAAGCTGGAGCAATCAGGAATACAAACAACTTCTCTTGCTTGGAAATCACTCTGGGAAGAAGAACCAGAGGAGTAAGCAGGCTGAAATGACCAAGGAACTACTAGAGCATCCACTACCACAGGATCCCTGGACCTCGCAAAGTACCCTAGGATCCCAAATCCCCTGTGCAGTTAGAGACCCCCAAACTGCTCCCCAACCTGAAAGACTTGCATCTGTGATCACAGACCAGGTAGGACAAACAAAAGAAGCCCCCTGAATAATGAACTGATGATTCAGCCACCAAGCCAGAGACTAACTTGTACTGGAATCTAAGAATATCCTTTGAGATAGCTAAGAATATTCCCTGTACCGTTGACACAGCATACAAAGCTGGAGAGACCTCATGTGGAACCAAGCAAATGAAATTGCATCTTAAGCTGCAATCATGAGACCTAGAATCTCCATATACTGGGCCACTGTAGGGAATGAGAGAGACTCAAAAAGAGTCAATTTTCTTTTCTTTATTTTGACAAAAGGAACGAAAATTATTAGGAGCTTTGAATTTTCCTTTAGATTTCTTATCCTGAGGAAGAAAATTTCCTTAACCCCCAATTGTAGAAATAATAGAATCTAAATCAGACCCATATAATGTATTTCCTTGAAAGCACAGAAACAACAATCAAGATTTGGACACTATGTCAGCATTCCAGGCTTTAAGTCACAAGGCCCTCCTGGCAAGAATAGACATGTTTGTCACATTGATTTTCATAATAGCAAATACAGGAATTTGCACTTTGAAGCAAATTTAACAGATTAGAACAGGGTCAAGTAGAAAACTGCTGAGCAAGACTATCTAACCAGAAAGTAGAAGCAGCAGATACATCAGCAACAGAAACAGAAGGTCTAAGAACATAACAAGTATGTAAAAGGGCCCATCTTATAAAAGATTGAAATTTTCTGTCTAAAGGGTCTTTAAAAGAACTACTGTCTTCCAAAGCATGTCTAGCTAGAGTAGAAATTGTCCCATCCACCTTAGGAACAGTTTCCCATAACTCTAAATTAGCAGTAGGTAAAGCATATAGCTTTTTTAAACCTTGCAGATGATAAAGAGACACACCTGGTTTAGAACCATTCCTTAGCAATCATATCAGAAACTGCATTAGGAACAGGAAAAATCTCAAGGAGATTAGCAGCAGTTTAAAAAACTGAATTTAAACGATTACAATGGTTTATTATCAGACTGTTTAGGTTTGTCAACCCCTAAGGTAAGCAAAACCTCTTATAAGAGAGAATTAATATGTTCAACTTAAAAGAAAAAAAAGGAAGAGGAGTTATCTGGTTCTATATCAGATAAGGGATCCTCATTTTCAGACGAAACCTCACCATCTGAAGATACCACAGTATCCCCTGTATCAGGACACACATCACTAATAGTAGGAAAAGCTTAAACTGACCTTTTACACTCTTTTGAAGGCGATAGAGCAAGTGCCTTCATATTTGCAGAAGTAATGTAATTCTTCAAAGCTGGAGGTACTCCATCAGCATTTTCCTGTATTGAACAGACATTAGGTGCGTAATTACCCCGGGAAAAAGACTAATCAGAATGTGATAACAAATCTAGACATGGGCCCCATAAATGAGCTGAAGAAGAAGCTTCAGTTGTTTTAAAATAAGCACACTTAAAATTGGTAGAAAGGAGTACAGGAGACTCAGATTTAGAGTAAATTTAGGGACATATTTTTTCTGCTCCAATATAGCAAAAAACAATAGCAATGCGATAAGCACTATAAAAAACACTCCCTTTAAGCAAGCTCTTGAGGAATGGAGAACCTATACCCCCTCATGAAGAAAGCATGCTCTGCCAAACTAAGAAGAACAGAAAGCGAGCACCAAAAAAAAAAAAAAAACATCCTCTAAAAAGACTAAAAACACTAATCTGAGGAGAGTATATCAGCATCTAGAGCCCGGCGGGAGAGTATATCAGCATCTAGAGCCCAGCGGGAAAGTATATCAGCATCTAGAGCCCGGCGGGAGAGTATATCAGCATCTAGAGCCCAGCGGGAAAGTATATCAGCATCTAGAGCCCGGCGGGAGAAAACTAAACTGTGCCAAAATGTACGCGCGCAAAAGGGGAATAGTGAGAATCTGTCCCAGGACCAAATATATAAAGACATATACAGATAAACTTTTAAACATATAAAAGTGCTCATGATAAAGCTATATAAACACATTACCCATAGACACTCGTCCATAAACAAGCCAATAGTAAACAGCCAAACCAGTACTGAAACATATCAGCAGAGGTAATGGAAATATGACTATAATGTAGATCTGCAAAGGGAGGCAGAAGACAAGTGGCTGCGATCGAATTTGCAGAGGGCCTATGAAGGATTTTTCCATGAGGCAAAACCACTGTATCACAAACCATACTCCAATACATCCCTCTGACAAGCACTGTACTCAGCCAGGAACCGGGCCTCAATATGCACTGAAAACCCCTCTCTCGTTAAAACACTGCACATCTTTATTCTTCGACCATCTACAACAGAGGCTGTGGTATGTGTGAGGTGGAAGGGATTTTATAGAGGATCGTGGACTCTCACCACCTGTATGAAAAAAGAAAAACTACAAATCCCAGCATGCTGCACGCTGGGGAGGGAATATGTAGGAAGTGCAATTGCTTGTTGTAATTTTCAGCTTTTGCACAGAACCAGTTGATTTTTCTGAATAGAAAGATGTTTGTCTAGGAATACTATTTTATAATTATACTATCACTTACAGGATTTTACAAATTAAAAATGATCTGCACTGAAAACTTTAGAAAAAATATTGGTGATTTTATATACACAGTGAAAGCATTTTTCAATTTTAGAAAGCCATGTTAGTGCAAAGTAATTATCAACATGGAGCATTAAGAATTTATATGCAACGCAAAACAGATACAGTATGCCAGAGGTATAATGCTGTGGTGTGATGAAGTAAAAATTACCATGCCAAGAGTTAAAGGGATATTAAACCCAAACATTTTCTTTCATAATTCAGATAGACTCAGATAGAGTATACATAAAGTAAACTACTTTGCAATTTACTTCTATTACCAATTGTACTTCATTCTCTTTATATTCCTTTCTTGAAGAAGCAGCAATGCACTACTGGGAACTAGCTTAACACATTGGTAAGCCAATCACAAGTAGCTAGTTCCCAGCTTCAGAGCCTATCTAGATAAGCTTTATAACAAAGGCCACCAAGGGAACAAAGCTAATTAGATAAAAGAAGTGCATTGGAAAGTTGTTTGTGTGTGCTCTGTCTGAATCATGAAAGACAAATGTTGGGTTTAATGTCCCTTTAAGAATGGGGATTGGATCTATTATGGTTCAGGGTTGTGTGGCTGCCAGTGGCCTCTTTAGTCCCCAGACTTTAATATTATTGAATATCTCTGGGAAGAACTCAAACACGCAGTACATGCTACAAAATAATTTTCTATAAGGAAGAGTGGGGAAATAGTCCTAAAGCAAGAATACAAAGACTTAACTACTAAAAGGGTTTGGGGGCTGTGAGTTCTGCCAAAGAAGATATTACTGAGTACTGACAAGAAGGGTGCACATGCCACATTTACAGTTTTTAGTTTTTTCCAATTAGTTAAATTTAGCAAATAAATATCTGTGCATAAAAATATGCACAGATGCGGAGTTTAAATTTGTTCACTGCAGAGGCTGTGTTCTCTTCTGCCACCTTCCTCATTACACTACAAAATTATAATTTAAATTCATTCCAGTCTGAAAAACTATTGACTCCAACTGACACTCCACAATTTTCAATGAAATGCAGACAGGTTCACAACATGATCAATCTAGCCCAAAGAGAATGAGAAAAAGTAGATAATAGAAGTAAATTGGAAAGTGGTTTCAAATGGTATGATCTAGGAATGTGCATTTGAATCCTTTGTGAGGATCCGAATGTGGAAGTAGGTAGCAGCTTGTGCCGTTCGGAACGTTTCATAGCTGGATCGATTCTAGTGTGGAGATCTTTCACTAGAATCAATCCGGCTACAAAAAGATCTGAATGGCACGAGTGTGCGCCTACTTCCGGATTCCGATTGTCACAAAGGATCCAAATGCAAATCTCCAGTATGATCTAAATATGAATCATGAAATAATGTTGTGTTTCATGTCCCTTTATAGTTAAAGGGACAGTAAACCTTAAAAATAATGTTATATAATTCTGCACATAGTGCAGAATTATATAACATTATTTAGGTGCTATAGCCATAAAAGCATTTTTTACCGTTTAATTTGCTAAAATACGGCGCTTTTACAGACCCGCTCTCTGCTGAGCGGGTCTGTTATTTTTAGTCAGCGCATCGGGCCAGCTGTATAGTCACAGCCCGGCCCGACCGCGCCATAAGACTAAGTGCAGCTCGCTCCTGTCACAGGAGCGAGCTGCACTTAGTGCTATGGCGCGGTCGGGCCGGGCTGTGACTATACAGCTGGCCCGATGCGCTTACTAAAAATAACAGACCCGCTCAGCAGAGAGCGGGTCTGTAAAAGCGCCGTATTTTAGCAAATTAAATGGTAAAAAATGCTTTTATGGCTATAGCACCTAAATAATGTTATATAATTCTGCACTATGTGCAGAATTATATAACATTATTTTTAAGGTTTACTGTCCCTTTAAGCTTGTAATTTGCTGTGCAAAATATCAAAATGGATAAAACACCATTATAGAGTAATACTTATTACATACTACTTGAACTTAACAGGCAGCTCATTTTGCAAATTATTATACTTAAATGGCAGTGCATTAGCAACACTGAAAAGTGGGCCGGTGATTATTCTTTAGATCTATCCACTATTGTGAAAAACAAATTATGCTTACCCGATAAATTCCTTTCCATCTGTATGAGGAGAGTCCACAGCTTTATTCCTTACTAGTGGGAATCCTTGTGTACTTGTGGGAAATACTGAACCTGGCCACCAGGAGGAGTCAAAGACACCCCAGCCAAAGGCTTAAATACCTCCCCCAGTCCCCTCATCCCCCAGTCATTCTGCCGAGGGAACAAGGAACAGTAGGAGAAATATCAGGGTATAAATGGTGCCAGAAGAACAAAAAAAAATCTGCTCGATAGAGGCCTCATTCTTAAAGGCCCAAGATGAAGCCACAGCTCTAGTTGAATGAGCCATAATCCTCCCGCTGTTTCATATGCTAAGCAAATAATGCTCCTCAACCAAAAAGATAGGGAAGTGGAAGAAGCCTTCTGCCCCCTGCGCTTCCCAGAATAGACAACAAACAATGCAGAAGTTTGTCTAAAATCCTTTGTGGCATGAAGATAGAATTTCAAAGCTCGAATCACATCCAGATTATGAAGTAATCGTTCCTTCGAAATAGAAGGATTAGGACACAAGGAAGGAACCACAATCTCCTGATTGATGTTGCGATCAGACACAACATTAGGGAAAAAAAACAACCCAGTGCAAAGAACAGCCTTGTCAGCATGAAAAACTAGGTAAGGAGGCTCACATTGCAAGGCCGCCATCTTAAGAGACTCTGCATGCCGAAGCAATAGCCAGAAGAAAAATAACCATTCAAGACAGTAACTTAATGTCAATTGAATGCATGGGCTTAAAAGGAGCCCTCTGCAAAACTTTAAGAACTAGATTTAAACTCCAAGGAGGAGCAGAATGTCTAAACACAGGCCTGTTCTAGACAGAGCCTGAACAAAAGACTGTATATCAGGAAGCTCAGCAAGCCTCTTGTGTAATAACACAGATAGAGCCTAAATCTGTCCCTTTAAGGAACTAGGGGCAAGTCCCTTCTGCAAACCATCTTGGAGAAAGCAAAGAATCATGGATACCCTGCCCTTATGCCAAGGGAATCCCAGCTCTTCACACCAGAATAAGTAGGTCCTCCAGACCTTATGATAGATGCGCGAGTGACCAGCTTTCTAGCTTGAATGAGAGTATCAATCACTCTCTCAGAAAAACCTCTCTTGGCTAGGACAAAGCGTTCAATCTCCACGCAGTCAGCCTCAGAGAATCTAGATTCTGATGAACAAAGGCATCCTGTTCCAGCAGATCTCTGCAACAAGGTAACCTCCATGGAGGAGATAAGGACATCCCCACCAGATCTGTAAACCACATCCTTTGCGGCCACAATAGAGCAATTAGGATTGCTGAAGCTTGCTCCTGTTTCATGTGGGCCACTACCCCAAGTAGAAGTGGTAACGGTGGAAAGATGTAAACTAGTTTGAACCTCCAAGGAACTGCTAATGCATCTATCAGCTCTGCCTGTGGATTCCTGGACCGCGACCCATATCTGGGTAGCTTGGAATTGAGCCGGGACACCATGAGATCTATTTCCGGCATCCCCCATCTGTTGCAAATCTCCGCAAACACCTCAGGATGGAGAGACCATTCCCCCGGATGAAAGGATTGTCTGCTGAGGAAATCCACTTCCCAGTTGTCCACACCTGGAATGTGGATCGCTGACAGCGAGCAGTTGTGGGCCTCCACCCATTCCCTCATTGCTAGGGAGCTCCTCGTTACCCCCCTGATGGTTGATGTAAGCCACCGAGGTAATGTTGTCCGATTGGAATCTGATAAACTGGGACGAACCCAGAAGAGGCCAAGCCTTCAGAGCATTGAAGATTGCTTGAAGTTCCAAAATGTTGATCGGAAGAAGAGATTCCTCTCGTGTCCACCGGCCCTGTGCCTTCCTGGCACCCCCAACCGCTCCCCATCCTGACAGACTTGTGTCCGTAGTCCCAATCTCCCAGGATGGTCTCAAGAAGGATTTTCCTTGGGACAAGCGATCTGGACAGAGCCACCAAGAAAGTGATTCTCTCGATCGGTTGTCCAGAGAAATCTGTTGAGAGATCCAAGTGGTCGCCGTTCCATTGTCTCAGCATGCACAGCTGAAGAGGTCTGAGATGGAACCTGGCAAATGGAATAATATCTATGCTGGACACCATGAGCCCAATTACCTCCATACACCGGGACACAGATGGCCCTGAGGAGGTCTGGAGGGCAAGACAACTGGAAGTAATTTAACGTCTCTGAGGAGGGAGGAGGAAACCGGGAAAGTCTGTGGCACCACCCTGTCCTCATAAACTTTGTCAAGCTTAGGAATAGAATGTTCCTCTGGTAATTTAGGTTCAGGAACCTTGAACGTAGACAACACTTCCTTTAACAGAAAGCGTAAGTGCTCAATCCTAAATCTAAAGTCTGGTTCCTTCACAGCTGAAGGTTTAGAGGCAGCAGATTCCGACCCAGAAAGAGCCTCCTCTGAACTAGCAGAGGAGTCTTCATCAGTGGATAATCTAGTATCAGATAAATCCAACAAATTGGTAGATGACCCCTGGGAAGATTAGCAATATTTGACCTTTCGCTTGCGCTTAGCAGGGCGAGGTAAAGCACTGAAGGCTGCAGACACTGCTGTTTGTAACTGTTCACAAAAGTCTGGCGGTAAGAGGGCCCCTGGCGAAAGAGGATTAGTAGTGCAATGGGAGGCTGCATGTGTAATAGGAGATGATTGCAGGGAACGCACTTCACGGGACGGAGACCCCTTAGAGGTGAAGGCTCAGTAGTACTAAACATCTTTGTCTTTTTAGATATAACTACCTAATCGAGGCATGTTGAACATAATGAAGCAGGCAGGTATTAGATTTAAGAAAAGAGGGAGTACCCTCTAACACATCAGAGTCCTCAATAGCTTGCGCTTTGAAGATGGATAATAGAAACAAGATAAATGGAACCTTTATACCCCCAATGGCCAGGGAACTCGCCACCTCATATGACCCAGGCTCCACAGAGAAACCGCTTCTTCTCCTGTAAACCGCACGGTCAGGAAAAAGGAAGTCAATGAGACCACACCCGGTAACATGGAGTGCCATGCAAGACCACCCCTGCTCCAGGAGAGAAACACGCCACGCAGTTATCTCAAAAACTAAAGTAAAACCTAAATGTTCCACATCTGCCTGAGCCTCATCTCACACATCGCAGCATAAAACATAATAAAGCAAGTTATGTATAAATCCCCTCTGTTCAATAACCTTCTTCCGGAGATATTAACCCTTGATTCCATACAGATAAAGGAGTCACACTGTGACCCTGTTTTCTTACTTTATCATATGAAATAAAATTAAACGATTTAACCAGAATCTTTGCCGTGGAACAGACACACAGCCTCTCATGTTTGACAGTCTTGTAGCATCGCACCTGACATGGAGTTGAGTGGTAGAAGCAGGCAGTGAAACTCGTCAACACTGATTGCTTAGGAGCTGCTAATACGAGTCTGGATGGTTTTGCAGAAAGACTCTCCCTGCATCTCCAGACCCTAACATTCGTCAATGCTCTCACTGAGAGGCTGATAAGACTATTTGAAACTCCAGTCCCATACAGAAGAGTACTACCCTCCATAAGAGACTACTCTGAATCTTCTGACACTTCTCTGCCATCCTCCTGTGACAAAAGGCAAAGAATGACTTAGGGGTGAGGGGAGTGGGGGAGGTATTTAAGCCTCTGGTTGGGGTGTCTTTGCTTCCTCCTGGTGGCCAGGTTCTGTATTCCTACAAGTAAGGAATGAAGCCGTGGACTCTCCTCATATTAAGATGGAAATAAATATTTTACTGAAGTGGAAACAATACTACACCAGCATTGATGGATGAAAAAAAGAAAAAAAAAAAAATCTAAAAATGCCCTAAAACTTTACAGAAAGATGTAGGTAAACTATGAAGAGAATTGAAAATATGTTATGTTATACAAGATGTCATCACAGTACCTTGTCTACATGGAAAATCAAATCCAGCTCACATACATTTTCGAAGCATTTGTCCAGGGTTTCCACAAACACCTGTTGAAATAAAAAAAGAGATTTTTAGACAGCAGGAGTGTAGAAGGTTAGTGTTAGCCCTATGTGTTGGGCTGGACAAGCTAGCAAGAGATTACATGGGAAAATGACTGCCCACACCGCATCACACATTTTTATTGTTAAAGGGATACTAAACCCAATTTTATTTTCTTTCACTATTCAGATAAGAGCATGCATGCTTACATTCCTGCTTTTTCAAATAAAGATACAAAGAGAATGAGGAAAATTAATAGGATTAAATAAGAAAGTGCTTAAAGTTGCATGCTCTATCTGAATCATGAAAGAAAGTGTTTGAAAAATGGATGCTCTGTAGCAGTATCAGTAGAGATATAGGAGCCAGTTCGTACGTAGATATACAACATAATTTTACATATAAAATACCATCGGCCAGATTACGAGTTGTGCGGTAGGCTGAAAAAGCAGCGTTAACAGGTCCTAACGCTGCTTTTTCACTACCGCTGGTATTCCGAGTTTAGTGGCACCGCACACTTCTTTGGTCTTACCGCAAAACCGACTTACGTAAACTTCGTAAACCCTTTTTTCTATGGGACTTCCATAGCGCTGGTATTACGAGTCTGTCCTGGGAGGCCAAAAAGTGAGCGATACACCCTCTACCTTCAAGATCCCTAATGCATTCTAAAGTCAGTAGTTAAGAGTGTTATGGTACAACGCCGTAGCATAAAACTCTTAACTAAAGTGCTAAAAAGTACACTAACACCCCTAAACCGAGGCCCTCCCGCATCGCAAACACTATAATAACATTTTTAATCCCTAATCTGCCGCTCCGGACATCGCCGCCACTATAGTAAACATATTAACCCCTAAACCGCCGCACTTCCGCCTCGCAAACACTAGTTAAATATTATTAGCCCCTAATCTGCCGCCCTTAACATCGCCGCCGCCTACATTATACTTATTAACCCCTAATCTGCCGTCCCTAACATCGCCGCCGCCTACATTATACTTATTAACCCCTAATCTGCCGTCCAACGTCGCCGCCACTATATTAAATTTATTAACCCCTAAATCTAAGTCTAACCCTAACATCCCCTAACTTAAATAGAATTTAAATAAATCTAAAGAAAATTACTATCATTAACTAAATTATTCCTATTTAAAACTAAATACTTACCTATAAAATAAACCCTAAGCTAGCTACAATATAACTAATAGTTACATTGTAGCTATCTTAGGGTTTATTTTTATTTTACAGGCAAGTTTGTATTTATTTTAACTAGGTAGAATAGTTACTAAATAGTTATTAACTATTTAATAACTACCTAGCTAAAATAAATTCAAATTGACCTGTAAAATAAAACCTAACCTAAGTTACAATAACACCTACAACTACAATACAATTAAATAAACTAAATTAAATACAATTAAATAAATTAAATTAGCTAAATCACAAAAAAAACACTAAATTACAGAAAATAAAAAACAAATTACAGATCTTTAAACTAATTACACCTAATCTAACAGCCTTATCAAAATAAAAAGCCCCCCAAAACAAAAAATTAACCCTAGCCTAAACTAAACTACCAATATCCCTTAAAAGGGCCTTTTGTGGGGCATTGCCCCAAAGAAATCAGCTCTTTTACCTGAAAAAAAAAAAAAAAAAAAAAAAAAAAAAACACAACCCCCAACAGTAAAAGCCACCACCCACACAACCAACCCCACAAATAAAATACTAACTAAAAAAACCTAAGCTCCCCGTTGCCCTGAAAAGGGCATTTGTATGGGCATTGCCCTTAAAAGGGCATTTAGCTCTATTCTGCCCAAAGCCTAAACCAAAAAATAAACCCACCCAATACACCCTTAAAAAAAGCCTAACACTAACCCCCTGAAGATCGACTTACTGTTTTGAAGACAGGACATCCATCCTCAAGGAAGAGGCAGAAGTCTTCATCCAACCGGGCCGAAGTCCTCAACGAAGCCGGGAGAAGTCTTCATCCAAGCCGGGGCGTTGGGGGTTGTGTGTATTTTTTTTTTTTACAGGTAAAAGAGCTGATTACTTTGGGGCAATGCCCCACAAAAGGCCCTTTTAAGGGCTATTGGTAGTTTAGGGTTTTTTTATTTTGGGGGCCTTTTTTTTTTATTTTGATAGGGCTATTAGATTAGGTGTAATTAGTTTAGAGATCTGTAATTTGTTTTTTATTTTCTGTAATTTAGTGTTTGTTTTTTTGTGATTTAGCTAATTTAAATTTAATTTATTTAATTGTATTTAATTTAGGTAATTTATGTAATTGTAGTGTAGTGTTAGGTGTTATTGTAACTTAAGTCAGGTTTTATTTTACAGGTCAATTTGTATTTATTTTAGCTAGGTAGTTATTAAATAGTTAATAACTATTTAGTAACTATTCTACCTAGTTAAAATAAATACAAACTTGCCTGTAAATAAAAATAAACCCTAAGCTAGTTACAATGTAACAGTTATATTGTAGCTAGCTTAGGGTTTATTTTACGGGTAAGTATTTAGTTTTAAATAGGAATAATTTAGTTAATGATAGTAATTTGATTTAGATTTATTTAAATTATATTTAAGTTAGGGGGTGTTGGGGGTTAATAAATTTAATATAGTGGCGGCGACGTTGGGGGCGGCAGATTAGGGGTTAATAAGTGTAGGTAGGTTGCGGCGACATTCGGGGCGGCAGATTAGGGGTTAATAAATATAATGTAGGTGTCGGCGAAGTTGGGGGCAGCAGATTAGGGGTTTATAAGTATAATGTAGGTGGCAGCGGTGTCCGGAACGGCAGATTAGGGTTTAATAAATATAAATGCAGGTGGCGGCGGGGACGGCAGATTAGGGGTTAATAAGTGTAAGATTAGGGGTGTTTAGACTCAGGGGTTCATGTTAGAGTGTTAGGTGTAAACATAACTTTAGTTTCCCCATAGGAATCAATGGGGCTACGCTGCTTTTTGGCAGGTGTTAGACTTTTTTTCAGCCAGCTCTCCCGAGCACGTTCGACCAGCTCACCGCTGACTTAAAGGAATACTAACTTTTGCTGACCTTAAGCAAAACGCACTCAACATTAAACATTGCAATGTTAATATAAATAAAAGGTACCTTTTCATTTTGAAAAACGAAGCTCCCTTTAGCATAAAAATAAACTTATACTTTCTGTCAATGACGTCGTTATCCAGCCCTCAAATGTGGGCCGTCTAAGCAATAACATACTTGCCAGTATTAGCATGTAATTTAAATACATTTTCGTCACTCATCGCATGCGCAATTGTTTTCTATTAGTCTCGCATGCGCATATTGGCACAGAAGTGGACATCGCTGACAACAGACAGAAAATAACGCATGCGCACATTAAATTTCAATCTATCCGATGACGTTGCGTGAAATCGCGCATGCGCATTGCGTCCGGTAGTCACCATCTTCCAACTGGAGTTGTCCTCCAGGATTGGAATACAGCTACGGACTATAAATCAGTGGGTTTGGAAAACAATTAAAATTAAAAAAGTTATATATTGAAAACGAATAAGATTTCAAATAGGATGTACATTGAAAACAGAATTTATGTTTACCTGATAAATTACTTTCTCCAACGGTGTGTCCGGTCCACGGCGTCATCCTTACTTGTGGGATATTCTCTTCCCCAACAGGAAATGGCAAAGAGCCCAGCAAAGCTGGTCACATGATCCCTCCTAGGCTCCGCCTACCCCAGTCATTCGACCGACGTTAAGGAGGAATATTTGCATAGGAGAAACCATATGATACCGTGGTGACTGTAGTTAAAGAAAATAAATTATCAGACCTGATTAAAAAACCAGGGCGGGCCGTGGACCGGACACACCGTTGGAGAAAGTAATTTATCAGGTAAACATAAATTCTGTTTTCTCCAACATAGGTGTGTCCGGTCCACGGCGTCATCCTTACTTGTGGGAACCAATACCAAAGCTTTAGGACACGGATGAAGGGAGGGAGCAAATCAGGTCACCTAAATGGAAGGCACCACGGCTTGCAAAACCTTTCTCCCAAAAATAGCCTCAGAAGAAGCAAAAGTATCAAACTTGTAAAATTTGGTAAAAGTGTGCAGTGAAGACCAAGTCGCTGCCCTACATATCTGATCAACAGAAGCCTCGTTCTTGAAGGCCCATGTGGAAGCCACAGCCCTAGTGGAATGAGCTGTGATTCTTTCAGGAGGCTGCCGTCCGGCAGTCACATAAGCCAATCTGATGATGCTTTTAATCCAAAAAGAGAGAGAGGTAGAAGTTGCTTTTTGACCTCTCCTTTTACCAGAATAAACAACAAACAAGGAAGATGTTTGTCTAAAATCCTTTGTAGCATCTAAATAGAATTTTAGAGCGCGAACAACATCCAAATTGTGCAACAAACGTTCCTTCTTCGAAACTGGTTTCGGACACAAAGAAGGTACGACTATCTCCTGGTTAATGTTTTTGTTAGAA